>NC_139353.1:123495942-123818442 GCF_055883805.1 Amblyomma maculatum | reverse complement strand
CGCCCTACAACCACACCAACGCCATGCCGACGGCTCAACCAATGCTACCCTATTACGCACCTTGGCGCCTCTCTCGCCCAGTGTGCTATTATTGTGGAATTAGAGGACACTCGCTTTTGTCGCGGACGCATTCAGAACGAGCGACGAGGTTATGCCGCCTTCGAAAGTGACGTACCTGCATAATATGATACGACGCCCAATTCCCAGCCAACCTCGTCGCTTCTCTCCACCGCCGGTATCTTCGTCTGAACCAAGTGGGGCTCATGTATCCCGACGTTGGTCCCTTCCCCATACAGCCGCTCTGTTTCGCCACTTCGACTAGCAACAGCTGGTCCTGTCCGTAATTCGGAAAACTAAGCGATGCAGTTTCCGGAGGTGAAACTGCACTTTGCGAACTTACAAAAAGTCCTCCTCATCACCCGTATAATATGATTTCCATTTTACCTGAAGGATTACCGGTCGAAGCTTTGATTGACACAGGGGCTGCACTTTCTGTTATTCATGCTGATTTGTGCCATCGTTTGCGGAAAGTAACGACACCACATGATGGACCTGAACTTCGTGGAGCAAATGGCGTCCCTCTGCACCCTTCAGCAAAGTGTACAGTTTGAGTTGTTATAGACGGCGTCCGCCACCATGTGCAGTTTGCTTTCACCGTGTGCACATTGGATGATTTTTGGATGGGATTTTTTGTCAACCGCTTCAGCGTTAATTTCTTGTGGCGACCGTGTCATCCATATGATAGACAGTGACTTTTCATCTGACATTTCTGCACGGCATCATTCCCTCATTGCCGCAGCTGATACTGTATTGCCTCCATAGTGCGAAATACTTATTACTGTTGTTTCTTAACACATCACTGACGGGGATGTACTCATCGCACCATCTCATCGTCATCTTGCACGTGGAATCGCCTTCCCATCAAGTCTTGTACGATTCCGCAGCAGCTTAGCGATAGTAGCTGCCACAAACACTTCCCGTGAATCCCTCGTGCTGACTAAAGGAACTTCCTTGCCATGCATAGTGGATGCTCACCCTATATCCATGGTGGTGCTCGCTGCCCCGCTACCTCCGCAACGTGATTCATCGCAAGTCTCTCTTTCCATGCTGTCGAAGACAATCAATCCGAACCTCATGACGCACCAACGCCAAGAATTTCTGCAATTGTTTCAAGCCCACCAAGCCACTTTTGATGCCACTTCCCCACCACTCGGACGGACTAGTGTTGCACATCACCGCAACCTTACCAAAGGTAACTCAATTGTACGCCGACGACCTTATCGGGTTTTTCTCTCGCAACGAAAATTAATTGAAGAAAATGTCAATGACATGCTCCGTCGCGATATTATTCGTCCATCAACAAGTCTGAGGTTCTCCCCAGTTGTATTAGGTAAAAAAAAAAGACGGATCGGTACGATTTTGTGTTGATTATCGCGCACTCAGCAAAATTACCCGCAAAGACGCCTACCCGATGCCGCGTATTGATCATCACCCCCGACTCTCTCCAAGGCGCCGAATATTTCTGGACCTTGGACCTCCGCTCAGGTTATTGGCAAATACCTATATGCACGAGGACGACAAAGAAAAAACCGCTTTCGCAACTCCCGACGGACTTTACGAGTTTAATGTTATGCCTTTCGGCCTTTGTAACGCACCCGCAACATTTGAAAGAATGACCGATACAGTACTTTGTGGCCTCAAATGGAGAACCTGTTTATGTCACTTGGATGACGTCATCTTTTCGTCAACATTTAACGACCATCTCACGCGCCTGAATTAAGTCCTCACGTGTCTTGCTTCAGCGGTCCTTCAGCTCAACACCAAGAAGTGCCACTTTGCAGAGAAGCAAATTAAAATATTGGGACATCTGGTTAGCTATGACGGCATTCGCCCAGACCCTGAAAAAAATAATCGCCGTCTTGAACTTTCCTCGTCCGCAACGGACTACAGATTTGCGCAGTTTCCTCGGCCTGGCGTCCTATTTCCGGCCATTTATAAGACATTTTGCAACTATTGCTGCGCCACATCATGAACTACTTAAAGCGCGCGGCCCTTTCGTGTGGACTGAACAGTGCAACACTGCTTTTAACGACCTAAAGCACGCCCTCACATCAGATCCCGTTCTTGGCCACTTCAGCGACAGCGCTCCTACCATCCGGCACACTGATGCCAGTGGTCACGGTCTTGGCGCTGTCCTTCTGCAGCGCGATGCAACTTCGCGTGAGAAAGTGATTGCCTTCGCCAGTCGGACCATGAATCCAGCTGAGAAAAACTACACCATTACCGAGCAGGAATGTCTCGTCGTCTGGGCTGTTCAAAAGTTTCGCCCTTACCTATATGGTCGACATTTCACAGTTGTGACCGATCACCATGCTCTTTGCTGGTTATCTTCACTGAAAAATTTGACAGGCAGACTTGGCAGTTGGATTCTACGCCTGCAAGAATACCATTTAGACGTCGTTTATAAATCGGGTCGCCAACACCAAGACGCCGACGCTCTTTCTCGCTGCCCGGTTTCGGAATCAGCCTGCTGTTTTTCTTCACAATGCATTTCCACCTCTGACCACAGCCGACCATCGCTTCCACCGACGCATATCACTGCAGTTTCTTTTGACGACTCTGAGAACAAGCACGCTCTCCGCTCACAGCACTTCAGTTCAGTTCAGTTCAGTCGTTCAGTCGTGTCCGACTCTTCGTGACCCTATGGACCATTTCACGCCACGCTTTCCGGTCTCTCACTATCTTCCTAACATCACATAACTTCATCTGCAGTGCCTCGAGGATGCCATCTAACCATCGCGTTCGCTGCCTACCCCTTCTCCGGCGACCGTCAACCTTTCCCAACATCAAATCTTTCTCCAGCGACTCCTCTCTTCTCATCAGATGACCAAAGTAGCTGAGTTTAAACTTTAGAATTTGACCCTCCAATGAGCAGTCAGGGTTTATGGTCGACAATATCGACTGATTTGATTTTCTGGCAGTCCAAGGAACTCTCAAGAGTCTTCGCCAGCACCACAATTCAAACGCGTCAATTCTTCGGCGGTCAACCTTTTTCACAGTCCAACTCTCGCATCCTTACATCACAACTGGAAAGACCATAGCACGAGTTATACAGATCTTGGTTGGCAGACTAATGTCTCTGCTCTTTACTAGGCGGTCAAGGCTAACCATTGCTCTCTTTCCCAGAAGCAGGCGTCTCCTAATTTCATGGCTGCAGTCTCCTTCCGAGGTAATCTTGGAGCCCAAGAAGAGAAAATCTGTCACAGCTTCCACTTCTTGTCCATTGATGCTCCAGGACTTGATAGGGCAAGGCGCCATGATCTTTGTCTTTTTGATGTTCAGTTTAAGCCCAGACTTCTCACTCTCTTCTTGTACGCGCATCAGAAGTCTCTTGAGTTCCACTTCACTTTCTGCCATTAAAGTGGTATCATCCGCATATCTAAAGTTGTTGATACGTTTTCTAGCAATCTTCACTCCATATGAAGACTCGTCCAGACCGGCCTTCCTCATGATGCACTCTGCATATAGGTTAAATAGGCAGGGCGACAGTATGCAGCCTTGCCTCACCCCTTTCTCAATCGGAAACCAATCAGTAAGGCCATGCCCAGTTCTGACTGTGGCCTCTTGCCCTTCATAAAGGTTCCTGAGGAGACAGATGAGGTGAATTGGAACTCCCATCTGTTGGAGAGCTTGCCACAATCTGCTGTGATCTACGCAGTCAAACGCTTTCGCATAATCAATAAAACAGAAGTAGATGGGTTTCTGAAACTCTCTTGCTTTTTCCATGATCCAGCGGAGGTTGGCAATTTGGTCTCTAGTTCCTCTGCCCTTGCGAAACCCAGCTTGCATGTCCGGAAGCTCCCGATCCACATACTGCTGCAGCCTACCTTGGAGGATTTTCAACATCACCTTGCTAGCATGCGAAATAAGTGCGATCGTGCGGTAGTTGGAACAATCTTTGGCACTGCCTTTCTTTGGAATGGGGATGTAAACTGACCTCTTCCAATCCTGTGGCCACTGCAGGGTTGTCCAAATCTTCTGACATAATGTATGCAGAATGCTAACAGCGTCATGGTTGAGGTTTTGAAGCAACTCAGCTGGAATGCCATCACTTCCGCTGGCTTTCTTCTTAGCAAAACTGGCTAAGGCCCATTCAACTTCACTCTTCAGGATGCCCGGCTCGAGATCAGCAATCACAACCGTCTTATGTTGGGTTTGCACATTCGGGTCCTTCTTGTACAGTTCTACTGTGTATTCCTGCCACCTCTTCTTTATCTCTGAGGCTTCAGTGAGGTCCTTGCCTCGTTTGTCCTTTATCACGCCCAGCTTAGCACAGAAGCTTCCTTTGATATCTTTGATTGTCTTGTACAGAGCTCTTGTGTTCCTTAATTGGCTGTTGTCCTCAACTGCTTGGCACTGTATGTTCAGGAAGGCATTCTTATCTCTCCTTGCTATTTTCTGAAAATCCGCATTGAGAACCTTGTATCTTTCTCTTTCCCCCATAACTTTTGCCATCCTCCTTTCCTCAGCTATTTGCAAAGCCTCTTCAGATAACCAGTTTGCTTTCTTGCATTTCTTTTGCTTTGGTACTACCTTAGTAGCAACTTCTTGTATTATATCACGAACATCAGTCCACATCTCTTCGGGCTCTCTGTCTTCTAGATCTAATTCTTGAAATCGATTGCTCACTTGCACAGCATATTCTAATGGAATTTGATCCAGATCATACCTGAAAGGCCTTCTAGTTTTCTGAGTTTTCCTCAATCGAAGGTTAATTTTGGCAACAAGAAGCTGATGATCGGTGCCACAATCAGCCCCAGGCCTTGTTTTTACTGCTTGTACAGCGCTTCTCCATCTCTGCCGGCAAAGAATATAATCGATCTGATTCCTGTACAGACCGTCCGGTGAAGTCCATGTGTACAGGCGCCTCTTGTGCTGTTGAAAATGAGTATTCGCTATGGTCAGGTTGTTTTCTTGACAAAACTCTACTAGCCTCTGTCCAGCTTCATTTGACTCGCCAAGACCGAACTTGCCTACAATTCCGGATATTTCTTCACTCCCGACCTTAGCATTCCAGTCTCCTACGAGAAAAACGACGTCTGATGATGGGGTGCGGTCTAAAAGGCATTGTAGGTCCGCATAAAATCTCTCAACGTCAGCTTCTTCAGCAGTAGTGGTCGGTGCATAGACTTGGATAACTGTTATGTTGAAAGGGTGACCTTGGATCCGAAGTGAAATCATTCGGTCGTTTTTGGGGTTGTACCCTAGCACTGCTTTACCCATTCTTCTGTTTACTATGAGAGCGACCCCATTCCTTTTCTTGGATTCGTGCCCACAATAAAAGACATAATGGTCGCCGGAGTTAAATTCTCCCATTCCGGTCCACTTGAGCTCGCTGATACCCAAGATATCAATGTTCAATCGGTTGATTTCTCGCTTGACGACATCCAGTTTACCTTGCGTCATAGATCTTACATTCCATGTTGCTATGTGATATATCTCCTTGCAACATCGGACTTTCCGGTCGCTTCCCGACACATCCACAACTGAGCGTCCTTTTGGCTTTAGCCCAGCCGCTTCATTCGTCCTGGAGCTACTAGGAATCGCCCTTTGTTCATCCCCAGTAACATGTGGGACGCCTTCCAACCTGGGGGGCTCATCTTCCGGCGCCATATCATTAATGGTATTGTGACTGGCCATAGGGTTTTCTTGGCAGGAAATACTGGAGTGGGTTGCCATTACCTTCTCCAGTGAATCACATTTTGTCAGAAATCTCTGCCGTGACCTGTCTATCTTGGGTGGCCCTACACAGCAGAGCTCATGGCTTCATCGAGTTTCGCAAGCCCCTCCGCCACGACAAGGCAGTGATCCACAGCACTTAGCTGATGCATACTGCCGGCCCATCATCGACCGCCTTATCGGCGCTTCGAGCCCACCCAAAGCTAGGCTTCGCCGACAGCTTCGCAATTTCAAGCTTGAAGATGACATACTACGCCGCTACGTGTATTATCCTGATGGAACTCGCTGGCTCCCAGTCGTACCGCGTGTGCTTCGCCCGCGTTTACTAGCGGTTTTCCACGATGACGCCACTGCAGGTCACCTTGGTGTTGACAAAACCTACGACCGCGTGAAAAAACGATTCTTTTGGCCTGGCCTATCTTCCAAGCGTTGCCAAATACGTCGCATCCTGCCCTCTATGCCAACGTCGCAAGCGGCCGACGTCTTCCCCCGCTGGCCTCCTACAGCCCCTTCCCTGTCCCGCCACACCATTCGACGTAGTCGGCATCGACTTATATGGTCCCCTACCTCTCCAATAGGGGTAATCATTATATTATAACAGCTGTCGACCACCTTACACGCTATGCTGAGACGGCCCCTGTACCGACTGGTTCCGCTGAAGAGGTAGCTAATTTCTTTTTGCGGTCAATTGTATTGCGTCATGGCGTTCCTCGGGTGCTTCTAAGTGACCGCGGGACGGCCTTCTTATTGACAGTCGTATCTTCACGACCTTGCCGTCGGGACCTGGTCTTCTTTCACAATATATATATGTATATATATATATATATATATATATATATATATATATATATATATATATATATATATATATATATATATATATATATATATATATATATATATGTGTGTGTGTGTGTGTGTGTGTGTGTGTGTGTGTGTGTGTGTAGGGAAAGACGCAGGGAATATCGCACAGAAAAGTGCACAGCCATCAGGCACGTGGCTGAAAGGCGATATGTGGGTCACTGGAGGGGGCGATAGTTTTACGTTAGAATATCTAGTATCTGGTCTATCTAATAACGCGGCGGCAACAGATCAACATACAAACCTATAAACACACATCTACAGGATATTAAGGAGGCATAGTATGAATGGAAATATAACAATTTACAGTTGCAATATACAAAGATATTGCCCAACCAAAGAAACACACGTGACAAAGAACAGCATAACAAGCGGCACGAATATCTATCACTATATTCTAAAAGAGAACTTATGGCGCTATATCTGTTCCACCTAAGCATACTTATGTGAAATATACGCACCTCAGCAAGAACGCCAAAAACCAGATACGCATGCGAATTATATATGCATAGACAATGAACGAGAATACGAATAAGGCAGCATAAACAATCGTATATATTTGGGACTTCAAATGGTACGGATCGAGCTTAATGTTCATGTGCCTTCATTTAAACCTGAAGACACTGCTTTGAATTTATAGATCAGGTATGACTCCCTAATATCGCGGTCATAATTACTTGTGAAACCGGATACGAGAATACTCGCTGAAATCTGGTCAAATGAATGACTGGTGTCGTGACCACGAAGCCAATCCCATATAGCGTTAATAGCAGAGTTTGTTTGCAGCATGTGTGTACTTCACCCCCCCCCCTCCTCCCTCCACCTTCGCCCACACCGCATTGCAGCGTTTCCTGCTGCTGCCTCTTTTTATTTCCTTTTTCAGGCCACGTGTCAGCTTTCCCAGGTACGTAAATTCCTGCCCAAGGAAACATTCTTTCACTCTAGCCCTGCTTCTTTTTCCGTCACCCCCCCCCCCCCCCCCTCTTTCTTATTCTTGCGTTTTCTTCTTCGGAAGAAAAAGCGTAATTAAATCCCCACCAGTGATGTTCGCACTGTCCAGACAGAGAGTGGTCCTCGTTTATTGGGAACTCTTTGGACCACTATGCCAACTCTGAAAAACATGCGCGTTCCGTCCTTCATTGTAGACTCCGATTATAACAACTAATGGTTCAACAGGCAACTTATAAGGCTTCTTAATACTAAAAAACGCTTCTATCGAACAGCTAACTTGCCTAACCATCCTGCAGTATGGGAACGGTACCTTCAATGCGCAAAGAATGTAACAAAAAATTAACCTCCGCCAAGGAGAAGTTTTTTCCCTCCGATCTGCATTGAATCCTCCAAGCAAACTCCAATAAATTCTGGTGCATTCTCTCCGCTAAGATACAATCCACTGATATTGAGCTTTTAGACGTTAACCGTGAACTAATAGATAGTTAAAAGAGCGCGCCAATCGTAAATGCAATATTTCTGTTCAGTGGTTTCCCCGGCAATTGACAGTCCCAATCTTTCTCCAGCCATCTCGACAGTGACATGCCCCAAATTACAGCCACTCCGGCAGGCATAGCTAATCTAATCAGTTCCCTCACAACTTCTTCATCGGCTTCTTGCGACCACATCAACAGCAAATTCCTATAATTACCAGTGTAGTATCGTGCCAGATGCTGCATCTGATATTTGCCCAATCATTAGAGTCTGGCGACGTCCCTGACGGCAGGAAAATAGCAGAAATTATACCGATCATTAAAAAAGGTGAACGCACAAATCTTTCCAATTATCACCCTATTTATTTAACCAGCATCTCTCCGAAATTTATAAAGCACGTTATATCATCCAGTCTAATGAGCCATCTAGATTCCATAAACTTTTTTGATCACCATTAACACGGCTTTCAAAAACACCCCTCCTGCGAAACTCAATTGGCTGAAACAACTCATGGCATCTTTTACTTTATGGACGAAACCTTTCAAATTGACGCCATATGGCCATGTTCCGCACTCAAATTTGCCCACAAAAATTTCCTATCTCGTATTCCTTCCAACTTAATAATCTGGATCAACAAGTTTCTTCATGGGCGCTGATAATTCATATCAAGCAATGGCTACCGCTCATCCCTTTGTGATGTTACTTCAGTGTCCCCTGCAGGGAGCCGGCTTATTCCTGCTACTTTTCCTCATATACATCAATGATCTCTCAGCTAATATAGACGCTAAACTAAGATTATTTGCTGATGTCTGTGTCGTCTGCAGTCCCATTGGTCATCTCACCGATAGCCATCAGCTACAAAAAGACATTGATACAATAACCACATGGTGTGACACTTGGCTCATGCCTTTGAACCTGGACAAATGCCACTCTTGTTCTCCCGCAAGCGCCCAGTAATTCAGCCTTCCTGCCCCATTAACGCTACACCGGTTACCAAAACATCATCCTACAAGTACCTTAGATTATATCTCTCAACTGCATTATCTTAAGTAAACCATGTCCAAACAGTATGCTCCAATGCCTCACGTGTTCTAGGTTATCTACGGCGAAATCTCAAATCAGCATTTCCAGAACTGAAGAAACTGGCTTACCAAACGTGCGCACGTTCCAAACTAGAATTTTTATCATCCATCTGGCGCCCATCTCAAGCCTACCTCACCGCCGAACTCGAAGCCATTCATAATTGTGCAACCCGTTTCATCACTTCCGAATACTCCAAAGAAATCTTGCATTAATGCACTTATAAGCTCTAGCTCTCTGCACACTTTTAAGTCACGCCGCATCATCGCCCGTATTTGCCTACTGCACAGCTTCTTTTACCACCCTGCTTCCCGACACCCATTGCTACAATCGCCTAAGCCACAGTCTCCCCATAGCAGGTATCAGGAGCCGCACTTCAGCTATGAACATTTCTTTTTTCCCGATGCGATAACTCTCTTATATGCCTTGCCTTACAAATCATTTCGCACAAAACTCGCCAATAATTTCCATGATGTGTAAATATTTCATCGGTGTTATCATCAATCCTTCATTGAGTTTCAACATGCTTACTGTCGCACATGCGTTTGTTTTGCTTTTTTTTTTGCATGAATTACGTTGATGCTCTTTGTTTAATGATTTTTCTTGCCTTTCATAATTTGTCGTGTTTGTGTTCAGCGCATCTGCTTTCCTTATGTAATGCCCTCAGCCCTTCAAGGCTGAAATAAATGAAATGAAATGAAATAGAAACGTTGGCTCGGCTTGCAAATTGAGGCAACTCCTCAGCCCTTGTTCAGTGCTCTTTCATACTATGTAGCCATCTTTCTCTCAGTCAACATAAGAGATTCTGGTATTCTTATCCTACATTTGGAGATTCTCACGAAAAGTCATCTGGCCTAGAAAAAATGGCAATTTCATTTCTCACTCAAAATCCCCACTCTAAAAACGAAAAAAGGTGTGCTTCCTAGAGATTGGCTATGAGTTCGAACCATGCTCATTTTAAAAGGAGGAAAAAACGGGGAAATTCTGGTTCAGACTTGGAGGGCAATAACCATAACAAGTGCATGCTGTAAAGTATTTGACCTATTATAAAGTTAATTGCGAGGCATCGGTAAGAAAAATGTTCTCTTTTGATTAAGACAGCATGAATTCTGAACAGGGCTATCACGCAACCAAGGAGGTTATAGAAAAACTAATGGAGTGTAAGTCGCCTATACTGGCCAGCGAGCTGGGGGGAAGCCTGCGGCGGCCATCTTGACGGGGGAAAGAACCGGCCTGCCAAGCGCTTGTGAGCGCTGTTCGCCGGCGTTGCCATTCGGTTTCAAGTGTTTAAAAATTTTTTAAGCCTGATACAATGATGTGGGCTAGCAGGCGAACTAGAGTGGACGTCTCTGAATCAATTTGACGAATTTGGATTTTGAAATACATTTACGATATTTGATTAGGGGGCCGTTTTTAGGTCTACTTAGTACAGAAGTCGCAGCTCAACCTGAATGTCGTTACTTTGAGTTAAGCTATAGCAACGAAAGTGAAACATAGTTGTGTATCTTACGTTCAGTATAAAACCAGAATAACGATTGGTCTTAAATAAGCATGGTAAATAATCAACTGCCATTAAAATATCGACTTAACAAGGCATCAATGAGTAATATTTGTTAGACATCTTATGCCGAGTATAATTTGCGCTGGGCTAAATATAGGTCAGTAGTACTTGCGAGTGCATATAGGTCCTAACGAATTACTTGTAACTAGTTACATCTGAATAAATTTAAAATTGTGCTATAGTTTCAAGACGTATATCCTACGATAGCTTATGCCAAGTATATATGCAGTGCACTAACTGCACGTCATAATTAATTACCGCTATTAACCTAATTGTTATGCGAATTCAAATTTTGCTATAATTTCAAGTCCTATGTTGTTACGAAGCTCATATAGAGTACGGTTGCACTACATGCCACTGCACTGCCCTAAGGTCCTAGCTTCTGATGAATAGCAATTCATTTTTGAAAATGAAAAGTCATATATTTGTGATATGGTCTCGACAAGTAGAATCCGAAATCAAACGCTAAACTTCAAAACGCATGTAAAACAGCTAATGCTAATGCACCAGTTGGCAGCTTCCTCGATCGAGCCCATGACTTGAGGATTAGTCGGTGAATACCTTTGGCAAGGTACGCTGAGGCTGGATTTACAAGCTCCCTATGAATATTAAAATATGCGTAAGGATATCAGAAAATAATATCCAAAGCAACTTGCGCTTCTTCAGGTTCTTTAATGCCGTCTGTTCAGATGTAGAAGCCAACAGTGAAGTATGTTATTAAATTAAATGTATTTAAAAGCATGAGAATTAACAACACAAGCAACAAACCTGACTAACTAAGGAATTTAGCATTTTGAAAAAGTAAGCAAGAGCAAACACATAGCTTCCTATACTTCACGAAATTGAAACACCATGGTGGTCAAAATAGTAAACTTGTCCATTAAGCTGGTAGAGGCCGCTTTAATTAAGCTTTCAAGCTTATATAGCGCGCAAAAAAGAGCTGTAAATGGGTTATGAAATTAGTGAACACACCACTGACGGAATAATGTGCGCTATTTTATGATGCATGTATATATGCCCGCACTACGCTTTATAATTCACTAACAGTATGCAATCTTACGTTGGCATATTGTTGAAATTTAGCTGATAATTTTTACAACAGCTTCGTAAAGAGAATGCAGTTACTCAAACTGCAGCTTTCGACTTTTTAGTACACTAGGGCACTCAGCTATACTGCTGTATTCATCTTGTATAGATTCAACTGCTTAGTGACCTGCTTAAATCGAAGTGTTAACATTGTAAAACAGGTATTGGGTTCAGCGCCTATTGCTGAAGAGAACGACGACAAGCATGTTCAACGCGCGTGACGGGCAGGAAGAAAAACGTCAACGAAGCTCGCTTCGACGCTCGTACGTGTGCTGACACGTCTCACGACTGATCACAGAACTTTCTACTGACCGTTGACGACGTATCGCCCAGGTCAAGGTCTTCTACAACAAGTGGTGGAGGTGCCAGCAATCCCCTCAACCTGGAGCTTCGCAGCCGAGCTTTGCCTACCACTTCCGCGATGCCTCAGATCGCCAGCCAACCGCCAACCCCATCGCCTGTCATCTGTCCCGGTGCAGCGCGACAGCGCCACCCAGCCATCTTCAGCGGCACCGATGACACGGATGTAGAAGACTGGTTGGCGTCGTATGAACGCGTAAGTGCGTACAACAAGTGGGACAACACCGTGAAGCTCACAAACGTCATTTTCTATCTGAGCGACGTTGCCAACCCACACGGCCAGTAATGTCCGTCGGACGGCCGGTTAAAGTCCGCACGTCCGAAGCCGGAGCGGGACGTCCGCCGGAATAAAGAAACACATCCGAAAACGGATCATCCGAATTGGGACATAAACCGATAGGAACGAAACAAGGCCGAAAACGGACATCCGTATTGGGATGTCCATAGTATTTACGAGGGATCATCTTTCTCGGATCAACATTCAAACAATTATTTCAGAAAAATAGTCTCTCGACATAGACCTCAACAGAACCCGCGCTTATCAGTTCATGTGTGGGCACTTGCACTCATTAGTGGAATGGGCTACCAAGGAAATTGAGCGCACTCATTATAACATCAATGTACCAGTAAAGAAGCAATAGTCCCTGCCAGTCATTGCAATTTATATGAAGTTATCAATGTCGCGTTTTCTCGCGAAAAGCTATCCATTTAAGAAGCTGTCAGGGCAGTTCTGCGGTGCTCGGCAGTGCACTGTCCTTCTCGCACCACTCCTTGGACGCGCTTACAGCGCTGTGATCCTAATTACTACATTTATGATGTCACTAACCGCAAAGAACCGTCCTCAGTTCATTAACTTCAATCGCACATGAATTGAGCCAGCGCTTCGAACGCACTACATATTAATATAGAGGCTAGAACCTAGCCTTTATAATATTATCCACTTTTTATTCGCCATGTTTGTTTACATATCATAGATGGCTTCGGCAGCTTCGGCTTGTCTTGACTCAAAGTGTACAAATAATAATAATAATAAACTGCTGTTAAAAAATTGCTTTAATACAAAATGCTGCATATTATTTATTGTGACACATTAAAGTTTTAACTGGAAGTTTTATTTTGGCATAATGGGGTAACATGCCAAATATGCGTTACTGGCAGCTCGGCCAAAGTCTCGGCTAAGCCAGCCTAAGCCTACGCCAGCCATAGCCGCTATCCGCTCAGCACGAGTGGCCGTTCTCACCGTAGCTTCGCTCGTCGGCGTGCGAGTCACAATCCGGTGCATCTAGCCGTGTCGTGGTAAGTAAACATCTTTTAATGCACCCATCAGGGTTATTTAAGTGCTCTTCAATCTGTCTAGTAATTAACAGCGCAAATTTTGGTTTTGGGAGTGGTTCATTTGGTACGAGTTTTCCAACGGTCAACACGGACCGCAAAGTGCTTCTGTAGGTTAAACCGCTCGCTTATTCACGCTGAAATTCGGCACACGTATCGCATACAACTGTCTGTCTTTTTTAATACCAGTTTAGATTATGTACTTGCCTGATTCGACCACAAATCATTCGAAATCCTTCTGCAGCATCGTTGCCGCGGCGACCCGTAAGCAGCCAAGCCTCGTTATCTGGGTCGCCGACCGCCGATGCTGCAGACACATGTTTCAGCTTGATTCTAATCGTATCAGGCAAGTAAATTGCCGAAACTGATATTAAAAACGATACAGTTATGTACTATCTGCGAAATAACAGCCGTATAAGCGAGCGGATTAACCGATAGAAAGATGTTACGATTCGCGTTTAGCGTTACAAGTTGCAGCAGTTAGAACGCAGCTCTGGTTAAAATCGCATACGTTCCTACTGTTTGCTCCCAGAGGCACTGCTTTTATCTTTTTAGATAGTATTAGTAGTAATCTCATCCCATGATTGTCATTCGCTGTGCAAATGTTTTGCGCGACCAATTTCGAGTTCTCATTGTGGTATTTTGAACTGCATTTTTTCTAGCTGCAGTGAGGAGCCTACACTCGGACTCATGGGGCACCTCTTAGGCTGTCGCGAAATCGTGGCCGAGGCATTCATCGGAACAGTCAGCTTAACCCGCAAGAGCACATCTGACTAAGCACGTTCTTCTTGATGTATGTACATATCGTGAAATAAAACCTTCATTTCACTTACGACTAGTTCTTTTATTAAAAATAGTGGCCTGCCACAGTTTTATAAACAAATGCATGAAAAACACGCGGATTTGCTAGGTATGCATGCTACTGTGAAGCGTCCAAGAATAGTCCGTTCGTCCGCGCTCGGACGTCCGCTGGATTAACTGTACAAGTTCTGCGGTCTTGCATCGGATGGTCCGTAGGACGTCCGAGAGGTAACTTCGGGACAAAAACCGGACGCCCGACGGAGGTCCGAACGTCTGAAGCGGGCGTACCGACGGTCGTCCGTCGGACATCAAATGCCGTGTGGGAATCTATGGTTTCGAAACCACGAGAGTGACATTTCTACCTGGACGGCTCTCAAGACCAGCCTGACCGAAGTTTTTGGCCGTCCTGCTATACGTAAGCTTCGCGCCGAGCAACGCTTGCGAAGTCGGGCACAACAAACCGGCGAAAACTTCACCAGTTTCATAGAAGATGTTGTAGACCTCTGTAAGCGCGTAAACCCTACCATGAGCGACGCCGAGAAGATCGGACACATTATGGAGGGCATTGACGATGACGCCTTCCAGATGCTCGTCGCCAAAACCCCCAAACTGTGTCCGACGTTATGAACTTCTGCCAAAGCTTCGATGAGCTGCGCAAGAGGCGGCTTTCCACACGACGTGCTGGCCTTCAGCAGGCAACTCTTTCCAGCTTGGCTCTCTCCGGGGACGGTGCCCAGGACCAGCAGTTGCTAATTCAACACATTCAACAATTTGTTCGCGAGGAGGTCGCACGCCAGCTTTCCTTGTCCACCTTCACTTGCCCGCCAGCACCTGCGCCTGCGCCGCCACTCACTCCCACTCTTCAGCGTGTCATACAAGAGCAGGTCGCTGAGGTTCTGCCTTCACCTCCTCAGCAGCCGTTGGTGGCGGCTCCTCTCACGTACGCTGATGTTTTGGTGCGGCCACCACCCCCTGTCGCCCCTGTGTACAGCCGGCCTCCCCACCTATACGAGCCTCAGGGACGCCAGCAAAATGAGCAACCTACAATCCCACCTTATCGTCCAGTTCTCCGCCGTCGACCACAGCCACGCCCTTCCAACCCCTGGCGCACACAAGACAACCGACCTATCTGCTACGCCTGTGGAGTCGCCGGCCATGTGGCTCGTTTGTGCCGCAATCGTGGCCCTCGTCCCTACGACTATACACGTGAGCCAATGTACAACCTTCCTCCGTCCCCCTCGCCTGTGTTCCCTGAGCCTCCTCCGCAGTCCTCTTCAAGTTACGATCGCCGCTCCCACCGCTCGCCTTCTGGCCGTCGTTCCCGTTCTCCGATGCTCCGCCGCCAACCAGCCGTTAACACGGAAAACTAACGGCCGCAGTTCCGGAGGCAAGAACTGTGCCATCAGGGACCAACTCAAGACCTGTTCAAGTACCAGCCAACATTATTACCATATTCATCGAGGGAGTTCCTGTCAAAGCACTTGTAGACACTGGCGCAGCCGTTTCTGTTCTTAATTACGCCCTCTGTCGCAAACTCAAAAAGGTGATGACGCCGCTTCCTGCAATTTCTCTTCGCACAGCCAGTGCTCAGGATATTCGACCATTAGCCGCCTGCACCGCCCGCCTTGTTATCGACGACGTTCAATACACAATAGAATTCCTCATCCTCGCCCGCTCATCACACGACGTTATCCTTGGTTGGGACTTCCTCTCCAATCATAACGCCATAATAGACTGCGCCCGTGCTCAACTTGAGTTATCACCCCTCAGTGACACTTTTTTCGACACACCCGCTGCTGCTGCAGCTACCGTGCACGTCGCAGAGGACACCGACGTTCCGCCTTTCTCCTCAGTGCTTGTGCCTTTTATTGTGCTGCTCTTTCCGACGCCACTGTTATCTACACACCTTCGTTACGATGCGCTGACCAAAAAGCCGTGTTGCTGCCCCATGCTGTGCTGACAATTTTTCGCAACTCCAGTGCTTTTTTTGTTTGTAACCCGTGCCCCTGCCCTACCACATTACTTCGTGGCCAGTCACTGGGTAGTGTTGCTTTGCTCGATTCCACGCCCACCTATCCCTTTGGTGATACCATCGCCAGCCTTCACATCAGCGCCATAACACCTATTCCTGTCGCCACTCCATCATCCCTCGAAGTTTTCCACCGGTCCATCGACGCTGGCCTGACGCCCTTACAACGAGCCCAGCTTGTCGCCATCCTACAACGTTTCGCGGCTTCGTTCGACTCCAAGCAACAGTCGTTAGGGCGCACAACTACCGTTACTCACCGTATTGATACCGGCACCCATTCCCCTTTGCGCCAGCGTCCGTACCGTGTTTCAGCCGCCGAGCTCCGCATTATTGACGAACAGGTGACCGACATGCTCCAGCGCAACGTAATCCAACCGTCGCACAGCCCTTGGGCGTCTCCGGTCGTCCTGGTAAAGAAAAAAGACGGTTCCATCCGATTCTGTATAGATTATCGCCGACTGAACAAGATCACGTGCAAGGACGTTTATCCTCTACCTCGTATCGACGACGCCCTTGACTGCCTGCAGGGAGCTGAGTTCATTTCTTCAATAGACCTGCGTTCCGGCTACTGGCAGGTGCCGATGGCAGAGGCCGATCGCCCAAAAACCGCTTTCGTCACACCCGATGGGCTCTATGAGTTTAATGTCATGCCATTCGGACTGCCACATTCGAACGCATGATGGACAACCTACTCAGAGGGCTCAGATGGCACACTTGCCTTTGTTACCTTGACGACGTTGTCATCTTTTCCCCAGATTTTCCATCTCACCTCCAGCGCCTTGAGACAGTTCTGCGATGCCTGACCGACGCTGGCCTCCAATTAAATTTAAAGAAGTGCCGTTTCAGAGCACGGCAGCTAACCATACTCGGACATGTCGTCTCCAAGGATGGCGTTCTTCCCGATCCGGCAAAATTACGCGCTGTGGCAGAATTTCCCAAGCCAACTAATGTGAAAGAACTCCGCAGCTTCGTCGGCCTCTGCTCGTACTTACGCCGCTTCATTCGCAATTTCGCCACAATCATCAACCTTGTCACCAAGCTTCTGTCCAGCCACGATCTTTCAGCCTGGTCTCCGCCTTCGCGACACTCCGCCACCTTCTGACGACTCCGCCAATCCTGCGTCATTTCGACCCTTCTTCTCCCACGGAAATCCACACTGATGCCAGCGGCGTCGGCCTCGGCCTCGGCGCAGTACTCGCTCAGCGGAAGTCTGGCTTTGATGAGAACGTTGTCGCTTACGCAAATCGGACCCTAACAAAAGCTGAAGCAAACTATTCCGTCACCGAGAAAGAGTGTCTCGCTATTCTCTGGGCAAAAGCAAAATTTCGCCCCTACTTGTATGGCCGTTCTTTTGATGTCGCTACCGATCATCACTCCTTCTGCTGGCTGTCTTCTTTGAAAGATCCTTCTGGTCGACTGGCCCGTTGGGCTCTGAGGCTCCAAGAATACGACATTAACGTCATCTATCGCTCTGGCCGTAAACATGCTGACGCTGATGCTCTCTCACGTTCTCCCTTGCCGTCTGAAGCCATTCCTGCTATATCCGTTCTACATCCCACCGACATGCCCACCGATATGACTTCTGAGCAACGCAAAGACGCATGGATCGCCTCACTCCTTGATTTTTTATCTGGCCGCGCTTCACGACCTCCTTGCCGCACTCTCCGTCGCCAGTCTCACCATTTCGCGATCAGAGACCAGCTCCTCTACCGTAGGAATTACCTTCCAGACGGTAGAAAGTGGCTGCTTGTAATTCCGACCAATCTACGCTCCGTGATTTGCTCCCATTACCACGACGATCCCCAATGTGCCCACGCCGGCTTATTGAAAACCTTCACTCGCCTGCGACAGCGGTACTACTGGCGTGGGATGTACCGTTATGTTCTTCGGTTCGTCCAGTCCTGCCAAGAGTGTCAGCGCCGAAAACACCCACCTCGCCAACCCACCGCTCCTATGCAGCCACTGACCTGCCCAGCTCAGCCCTTTGAGCGTGTTGGAATAGATCTATATGGCCCGCTTCCTAGCACATCAACAGGCAATCGCTGGATTATAGTTGCAATCGATCATCTCACACGCTACACCGAAACGGCGCCTTTGACATCTGCTACAGCCCAAGACATTGCCTCCTCCATCCTCCATCACATAATTCTTCGCCACGGGGCTCCCAAAGAATTGCTGTGACAGAGGTCCCGCTTTCCTTTCTGAAGTTGTCGAAGCTCTTCTAAGAGAATGCAAAATCGTTCACCGTGCCACCTCCGCGTACCATCCGCAAACAAATGGAATGGTTGAGCGTTTTAACCGCACCATGGGCGACATGCTGGCAATGTATGTCGCTTCCGACCACTCCAACTGGGACCGCGTTCTTTTATTCGTCACATTCGCTTATAAATCTGCCACACAAGCAACCACCGGTTTCTCACCATACTTCCTCCTGTACGGTCGTGAGCCCTCTTGTACTATGGACACCATTCTTCCTTACCGACCGGATTCTTCCGAATTCACGACTGTTTCACAAGCTGCAACTTATGCCGAAGAATGCCGCCAGCTTGCCCGGTCCTTCACTTCTCACGCCCAGCAACAGCAGAAAACCACCCGAGATCAATCTGCACTTCTTCCTACTTACCGTACAGACTCTTTGGTCTGGCTATGGGTGCCTTCCTCCAGTCCCGGCCTTTCATCCAAACTTCTGAGCAAGTATCAGGGCCCCTACCGTATTGTCAAGCAAACATCGCCCGTCAACTACCTCATCGAACCCCTTACACTATCCACTGACCACCGTCGCCGAAATCGTGAAATAGTACACAGTAACCGCCTGAAACCTTACTACGATCCGGCCATCGTCACATCGCCATGAGCCGCCAGGATGGCGTCTTTTCGCCCGGTGCAAGTTGTAAAACAGGTATTGGGTTCAGCGCCTATTGCTGAAGAGAACGACGACAACCATGTTCAACGCGCGTGATGGGCAGGAAGAAAAACGACAACGAAACTCGCCTCGACGCTCGTACGTGTGCTGACACGTCTCACGACTGATCACGGAACTTTCTACTGACTGTTGACGACGTATCGCCCAGGTCAAGGTCTTCTACAACAACATCAATATAATTTATAAATCTCCTATGGAACTGTCTAGTTATGCGCCGCCGATTTTATGATTATTTCAGTGAGCGGTTGGTTACATAGACGGAACGGGATGGAATGAAACGGAAGTGTTGACATTTCGGACTAATTTCTTAGTTTCTCTATTAGTCAAATTGCTTTCCTTATACGTTATTTATTTTCCCTGTGGAATACTCGGGTGACCTTGTTTTGACAAACTGCTCCCGTAGTTAAAGTGAGTATAATGAATGCAAGACACATCATTGCATCCTATTGATATTCTGTTTTCTCTTTAAAATGCCTAGGGCTGAAATTAATGAATAATTATTTACGCAATTTTAGAAAAATATTCTGGTATCGTTTCCCTATCGTATAGCATTTAGGTTGGTTTGTGGGGTTTAACGTCCCAAAGCGACTCGGGCTATGAGAGACGCCGTATAGCATTTAAATAAATTGTTGATCCATCGTTGCGCTTACAATAACACTCGGCCAAAATTAACGAGGAATTCGACTCGGGCTATGAGAGACGCCGTATAGCATTTAAATAAATTGTTGATCCATCGTTGCGCTTACAATAACACTCGGCCAAAATTAACGAGGAATTTAGACGAATTAATAGTGACCATTCGAAATTTTATTATTCGTATGAAATATATATGTTTCAGTTTATTAATGTTGAGGATAGTTTTGCGAATTTCCATAGTAGCGCCAGAAATCACCAAAAATTCTATTAAAGAATGCCTGCAAACGCAAGAATTTGAAGGCTTTGTAATTAATTTCAGATAAACTAAGATAAATAAATTTAGCTCCGTAGTTCATTGCTCATTATTTCCAAGCTTGTTTGCATGCGAAAAACAAGCAGGCAAAGTGTTTCGCGAAACACTCGAGTTTTAATCATTCTGTTTCAAAACCTCAATTGCTTATAGCACCCAGCCGCGAATTCTAAATAGGGTTTAAATGCCCAAAAATTGTTACCGAAGAGAATTTACGACAACCCGATATTTTTCTCGATGAAGTAAAAGAACGTGAAAATTTTCAGACATATTGAAACAGTTGAACGCGTCACATATGCGTCGCTCGATGTAGAGCGAATCTATGGAACTGCGCCGTTTCTGCCCCACCCAAGATGGCTGTCGCCAGCTTCACGTTTTGGGCGCCACTTTCACTCCAGAAGTTATTTTATAACCTCCTTGGATGCACCTAGTACAAATGAAGCATGATATCGCGGGGATAAGTATTTCTGCTCTTCAAGAAGGGGCAATGTATACAGGTTTTGCCAAAGCTTCCGACTGCGTTTTGTTTCTACTTTATTAGGAAAGCTGAAGTCTTTCGGTATCAAGCCTAATAATGCTTTAAGGGTTTCTGTCTAGGTCGCTAATATATGCCAACTGTCCATTTATCAAACAACATTTATCACTGTGCAGATGGTACAGTACCTTTTTGTTTTGCAATGACTGCATGTTTTACACCACTGCACGAAAAATTTATCACTGGATAGAACTTAATTCCAAGGGAAGGAAAGGGAAGGGATTCCAAGGGAAGGAAAGCGTAGCAGGGGGCGGCAGAAAATTAGGCGGGCGGATGAGGTTAAGAAGTTTGCAGAGGGCAAATGGAAGCAGCTAGCACAAGGTCGGGTTAATTGGAGGAATATGGGAGAGGCCTTCGCTCTGCAGTGGGTATAGTTAAGCTGATGATGATGATGATTATGATAATGTCGGTTTCAATTCTAGAGGCATAACTGAAGCTAGCAGACAGCAGCATGTGCGGGCAGCAAGTAGCAAGGGAGCGGTAGCTGTCCCGACGCTACTTCGCGAAAACGACGTCCTCTAAACCCATGGCATGTAACAGCAACCCTGCTTCTACAGCGATTGCAATGCACGTTTAAGGACACTGAAGCGTTTCAAAACATTTATTGTTCACTAAGTATCTACTGTGGCATAAAATCGTCCTTATTTCTGACAGTCGAATGCAGAATTCAAGCTAAGCAGTCAGAACCAGGTGCAGCACACTGTCAGCAAAAGCTATGCGTTAGATTGCGCCTGCATACTTGATCTTTGAGAATCGACACAATTATGACCTTTATAACAGTGTTTTGAAACAAAATTTTATCAAATTTATTATCGTCCATTCTTTTAAAAGGTTTTGAACAAGAATAGCATTTTGTTTGTTCAAATCACGAAGGGTCGCCTGTTAAACAAGAAAGGAAGGCAAATAGCTACTGTACAGGATTTTCTTTCAACAGTAGATAAAATGAAACAAAGGGAGTATCTAAAATATAGTTCAAGCGAAAACAGGCATTTTAAGAGCTATTTAGGCCCCCATGTAAACCTGTTTTCAATGCTTACATGTTAAATTAAATGCCGATCATTTTAATTACAGGAGATTATATTTTGTGAGTTAGTTGCAAATGTGCTGCATTGAAGTATGATTTAGGGGAAAAATATATATAGTGCATTTAGGCATGGCATATTTTTATTTTTCTGGGTCACAATGAGCAAATCAGAAAATTACTGTTTGGCATTTTGTTCCAGATGAGACCGGTAATCTTCCTGACAGAAACGTTAGGATATTCTCCACGGCGTGCATGCCGGGCGACGTGCATCTGCGTCAACTGCGCCTAACTAGTCGTGGCATTCAATCAAAGGGATCATGCAGCACGTCAAGCCGGTTTTCTTGACATTTTTAGCGTATTGGCACGCATCACCACTCATGCGTGGGCACCTGAAAGAAAAAATCATATCGTCATGAAATAAAATTATACATATCTCCATATTGTGTATTCAGTCTTTAAAAGTAACCAGTCTTCAATTTATATGTGAAGCATACGACAGCGATTTAATTTCAGCAAAATCGCAATTATCGTTTCTGCTTTCTATTATGACTTTTATTATCTCAAGTATTTGTCCTCACAGTAAAGATTTACCGATCTAAGAATATCACGGTGCCGGCATTTGTGGCTGGTGGTTATCAAACTTTCATTTCATGGCAATGAAATGTTAAATAAAAATTGATTTTCATTATATAAATGAGTGCTGATTGAAGTCCCTGCTTTCAAGCTAACCGAAACATAGCTAATCACTGAAGATAAGTTAATGCAGAGAATGTTGTCGACAAATTGCTCGCCGGAACACTGGATCAGCCCAGCTAGAACTTATACGCGTAGATGACCAACGCCACCAACCTGTTTCCTTTTCGTCCTATAAGGAACCTCTCCTCTGAACAGTAGTCTGCAGTGCTGGATTGTGCGGGAAGTTTCTCCACCGCTACATCGGTCCTCACACCGTGCTCCAACAAACATCCCCCGTGCACTACCAGGTCATCTCCTCGCATACCGTCGCCGATCGGCGTTGGCGTTGAAAAACTGTTTTTCATGTTTCGCGCAGGAAACCGTACGCCCCCGCTTCCGTCTAAATAGCGACCAGGGCGGCAATTTCCGTTCCGAGGAAATTTGTGCGAGCGCAGTGCACGAACTTTCACCGCTTCCATCTGTACATTACCGTCATCGTCATTATTCACCGGTGATCTGATGATCGCGTGCAGAATTAAAGTTACGGCATAGAATAAAGACGTTTTTTCGAGTGGTGGCATACGAGACTTCTATCCACATTTCAAAGGGCTCTAAATCTATGCCTGTTGCTTGTCTTGAATTGCATGATCTTCATGTAAAATGTACTAAAAATGAGTACGAAAATATGGTGAGATCTGAAACCTCCACGCCTTCCCTGAACATTTTGGCAAGGACCTTTCTGGGTGCTGTGTTGGATATACTCGTGTTTCGTATTTCCTCAACTTTGGTGCCTGGTCATGTGACCCGCCGGCGATTTGGAGCGGCTGCATTGGTGTCTGTAAAGCGTGACTAAGGTAAAAGCAAATGTGATACGTTGTCCGCTTTGGATAACATTGTATTGCCTAAAAAGGGTCGGATAGCTTGATTTGTTATGTCTTAAACTAATTCTTCTATTGCAAGGTTGAAGTGATTTTAACTGTATTGTCTATCTCCTCTTTTTACTACAAATGTAATAGTTTAAGGTGCCACAAAGAGCACAGGCATTCTGGTCGAAGAAAGAAAACATCGGCGCAGATATATGTCCTATCAAATTAGGAATTGCTTCAGGAGAATATTCTGTATTAATATAAAAATTTCAGCAGCTCTTCATAATATTCTTTTTCTGAGGAAGCATAAGGTAAAAACATAATCTTCTTGAACATCAGAATGTTTATAATTCATGTTTCAAGGTATAATGATGCTGCAAAGAGTATACTAGGGACGCATTAAATGTATCAACCTGCCTTTCTCCAAGCAGAATTTAAGAACTGTTCTCTTTTTCAGATGCAAAATATTGACCGCTGCCTATCATTGTTTCGAACTAGCGCGCAATCTGGAGTGTAAGGAATCATCTCAGCATAATTCGTTTGGTACCGAGAAAAAAATTGTGTGGCACTTTGGGCCAGTAAAGTGCGGTAAGCGAAAGCCTTTCTTTGAAACTTCGCTGATTCCTGGTTTACTTCGTCTGCTTCTGTATGCTGAGTGCTGCGGCGTTCGAGGATGCGCCGCATGGGAGCCATGGATCGGTATGACGATATAGCGTAAGCTACCAGTCAACGTATAAAACCCCGCTTTAACTGAACCGTATGAACGTGCCTGCGTTGCCTAGGGATAACGTGAATGCAAGGGTCTTGGCAGGCTCATTCTGATATCACCCTCCCACATGAAAAGGGAGGCCCGAGTTGGCAGCTCCTGACAAACGTAGTGTCAGGATACCCTTAGTGCTCGGCCACATCCTCTGCCAGCTACCTCACCCCTCGTAACGAAAGGCGTAGCCGAAAGGCATGAAGGCGTAAGCCTTAATGCATCTTCCTTCGGGGTTTGGACCCAGGGTGGTCCACCTTGCCCCCGGTGGCCTTTCTCTTTGGTGGCATCATGTGACCTAGGCTGGCCGCAAAGTCTGACACCTTCTGCGAACGACAGCATGAGCCATTATAGGTTTTCGCCTTAAGATTGTTAAGGACACTTAAGCTTCGCCTTTAAGGCCATGACGCGATAGCGTATGCGACCACCCGACATATGAAGCCCCAATTTAACTAAATCTCATGAACGTGAGCGAAGCCTACAGGTGAAGCGTGCCTGACTCGGCACAAGAGCACTGGAGGCATGATTCATATTCCAAGAATCCAGCTGAAATGAGCTACCCCAGTTGGTAGGTACTCCCAACTATTTCTCTTATGTGGTTTGGTTAAGTCGCAGAAACCATCAAAGAAGCAATACCCGGCCATGCCCATGAATGTCGGTTCACAACGCCGACGCCGAATGTTCTGTGTAACGGGATCTTTAACGCTATCGCGAGCAAACGAAACGAGCTGTACGAGCTAAACACGATTCATCTGTGATATGTGCCCCAATAGCAGCGTTTGCTTATTTCATGACTAAAGCTTATGAAGAAATATTTAAGTTTGTCAATTCGTGTGCTTAATGGGTCTACCCCTGCGAATCTGCAACTGTTAGTTTATGCTAATGACGATTAGGCACTTCCAAGTATTAACAATTTCTAAAAAAAAAAAAATCGAACAAGTTTAAGATTATAACTATATATTTGGAGTAAACATATACTCACCTTTCGAGGACCCGGATTTTGCCGTTTTCGCATTTTACTTCCTCGCAAGGCCCTTGCAGAGTTAGGGTCTCCCCGTCTTGGATTGTTTCACCATTGTAGTCGCACTTGCCTAGAAGCCGAGGACACCAAATTTGCATGATGTTGCTAATAAAGCCACTACCGGCATAAAACAATATCTGCGTTTTTCACATGCATCTCTAACCAACCGCTTCATTCTAGAGCCTCTTCAAACCTGTAACTTGCTTTCTCAAGGCATGCAGTGGCTTCAATAATAATGCATGCCATTTATCAATAGCTTCTAATGCGAAGTTTCTTAGTTGCACCATTATCTTACACTCAGAAGAGTATCTATATGGCACGCCGTGGTACTTAAGAATTCAAATAAAATGGCAAATATTTTTCATCATTAAAATCTTTAGTCAACTGCTCGTTTTTCTTTGTATGCATGCATTATTTATTTATATGGATGTATAAATTAATTTTAACCTTGTGTTGAGATCGTGGCAAAAATCTGCGGATTCCGCTGGCAAAACGTATTCTTCGTTGCTGATGAAGGTAGGTCACCAAATACACCCGTAGTTACGAGGTTACTCTGGTTTACCACCCGTTAAAGACATTTCACTTAGTGGTAGAATTTAACTTTGGCGCAGTTACTAGAGACACGAAGCGGTATGCAAAACAAATTACATGCTATGTCTAAAAAAAAATACAGATATCTTCAATCTGCAGAGCTCCAATGGAATCATGTGTAAACGTTTAGACATAAGACTATTTGGGGAAGTTAAAAATGGTCAATAATACCTTTCTTCTGCTTCTTTCCATGCGCAGCGAGAACTGCAACAATCATGAAAATGAGCAGTGCGAGTGCCAGAAAACGCATCTTGGTGTAGGTCTATTAGCAGTTCTTCGCCCGTCGTCGATAGTGATCGTGTCTCATCTCTAGCTTGCTTTTATACCCAAGTTCTTCGAGGTTGCGTCGAAGAAAAACGGAGCAGGAGAAAATAAGCGCAGCTGTTAGTTAATGTTATACATTTATGCGTATATCAAGTTGAAGCTAGTGCTATTTCTTAGGAAGTGCTTGCTCATGTTCAGCAATAATAAGGTCACTACAGCTAAGATAGAACATACAGAGGACACGGTAAACGACTTCTAAAATGCAAGGCTATATTGTTTGTTAACTTCGAGATTTATCGGTGTATAGAATATCGTCACGTAGTGATGACAAGGCCGTATACACTCAAAGAACACACAGGCTTGATGGTACTGAAATTAACTCTTTATTGGGCTGCCCTGCGCCCGCAAAAGAACTAAGCAACTCGGCGGCGGCGATAGCAACAAACGTGCTCGTCGATCGTCGAACTAAGAATGCCCGTCACACTCGTCAACGCTCAATTTAAAGGCTGCTCAGAACATAGCATCGCAAACTGCTATTAGCACAACCTGGAACATTGTAGAAACATACGCAAGTGATCGGAATCTTCGAGACAGATCTCGGCGCATCGTTCGCGACAAAAAAACGATAACGCGTCGTACCGCGACAACGAGCATGAACAAACACCCTTGTTCAGGTGTCGGTACTCGTCGGTGAAGTTCATCTAGGGCGGTAACCGTGCGTCCGTTAACAGCAACCTCAAGGTCGCTTGTTCGTGTCCTAGTATTGCACATTGGCTTCGGTGTTCGATCTCTGCTTCGTCTTGTGCTGAGGTCGCGGCCGGGGTATACCGTCGCAACGGCGCTGGGCTGCGATGTCAACTTGAAGTCTGGCCATGACCTCGTCGACGTTGTCGTCTTGTGGGTCGGCAATTTAATGGCTGCGTCGTCGTCACTCATGGTCGGCGATAGAGGATCTTCACGTTTGCGCCGTGAGGCAACCTCACCTCCAAAGGTTGCTCTGTTTAGTTTCTCCTGCGCGGGCTTGGGGACCTTCCGCGCACAATCTCATCGTAGTTATGGCCTGAGGACGCAAAGCGGGCCGTGTACGGCGATCGAGATCTGAACCGACGGCTTGGTGGCGCAATCTCAGTGCTACGCAGATAGTTGTCGATTTCCTGTGGTCGTTCACCTGGGCTTGGTCGTGGAGAGTCGACTTCAAATCCGCGGAGACCGATTCGTCGGTACGGGCAGTGGCGCAGAATGTGGCCGGCCGTACTGCAGTGGAAGCATAATGGCCGGTTGTTCGCTGTACTCCAGGCGTCGCACTTCTTGGGGCTTGGGAGTCGTTGCTTGGCTGACGGGGGCCAAGGGGCGGCTTTCAGGAACAAGACGGTAGCGGCGAGGGCTTTGAAAGTCATCACGTCGGGGCGCAGGGCGACGTAACGCAGCAGCGTAGTTGATCGTTGTTGCCTCTTGTACTGGAACTGTCGCAGCCGTCACTTTAGGAACGCACAGCGCCTGCTGGACTTCTTCACGGACGACGTCCACAAGCGTCGACACCTGGGGTTGTTGCGATGATAGCAGCAATCGGCGGTGCTCCTCTCTCACATTATCCCGGATGAGATCCCGAAGGTTCCCTCCGCTTACAGATGCGCTGGGGTAATGGCTTGAGTAGCCCGGTTGAAGTGATCGGTCGTAGTGGCGCATCCGGGTGTCCAACGTCTTCGATGGTCGATGCTTCACTTTTAAATTCGTCCACACTTTTCGGCGGGTTCCGGACAAGCCCTGCAAAAAGCGACTCTTTAACGCCTAGCACTAAAAATTTCACTCTCTCACCTTCGGTCATGTTAGGGTAGGCGCGGCGAAACAGACGCTTCATCTCCTCTACGTAGACCAGGACGGGCTCGTTTGGGAGTTGAATTCTTGATTGGAGGAGGGCCTGAGCTCTTTCTTTTCGAACAGAACTTGCAAAGGCCATCAAAAACTGTGCTTTGAATATCTCCCAATCCTTTAAAAAAGTCTCGTGATTTTGGAACCAAGCTCGGGCATGTCCTTGAAGAATGAAGTAGACTTGCCCGAGTTTCGCAGCGTCGTTCCAGCTGTTGAATTCTGCCACACGGTCGAAAATGTTCATCCAGTCTTCTGCATCTTCACCTGGCAGTCCTTGGAAGGTGGGGCTCCTGGGGCTGCACGAAGACGACTGGGGCTATCGATGCCCCAGTCGTCTGTGGAGTTGAACAGAGTCAGGCAGCAGACCGTGTTCTGGTTGTAGGCCTTGGAGTCGGCGGCTAGTTCGGTGACCTGTAGGCTGGTCCCCAGTGCGACAGGAACAGGGCTTGCAGTATCAAAGGCAGCACCTCCATCAGATATCACGTAGTGGTGACAAGGCCGTAGACATCCAAAGAAGACACAGGCTTGGTGGTACTGAAATTAACTCTTTATTGGTCTGAATTGCGCCTGCAAAAGAACTAAGCAACTCGGCGGCGGCGATAGCAACAAACGTGCTTGCCGATAGTCGAACAAAGAATTCCCGTCACACTTATCAACGCTCAATATAAAGGCTGCTCAGAACAATCTAGATAACGTCGCAAACTACTAGCACAACCTGGAACATAGTAGAAACATGCGCAAGTGATCGGAATCTTCGAGACAGATCTCGGCGCATCGTTCGCGACAAAGAAAATGATAACGCGTCGTATCGCGACAACGAGTATGAACAAACACGGGATACAGAATTGATACGCGTGCCAGAATCACAGTGATAAGGCCGCATGCCGGAGGCTGTTTATTAGGCACAAAATGATTTGTTAAGTGCAAAAACTGTGTGCTGCAAAACCGACCAGACCAAGCCAAGCTCTAGCAAACTATGCCTTGAGCCCGACTTCTTACTGGACTGCACTGGATCTTGAGCGAAACTTGTAACAACTTCCTCGCCTGCCGCAATTTATTATCAAGCAGCATTGGGTGGCTTTTCTTTCAGAAAGTTACTCTGGCGCGAGCGACATGAATAGCTCGATATTTTGACATTGGGACAGCAAATAATAATTGCGATGATGCCATAAAGCTTCAGAGTGCTGTATTTTCTCAAGACGCATGGACTCGAAATAACTTAGTGTGAGACTAGCCAGAATTGCCTAGCGAACTGGATAAGACAAGAGTTATAACAAAAAGTGGGCATGGCTACTCCGGTATTCGCACACCAAGAGAAACCTACGCCAAACAAGCGAAATATGAAACATAGCTCGCCGACCCTGGGATAATGAAGGACAAGAACATAAATTGACGCTTTGTGTTGAGAAGGAGCTGTTTTTTTAACTCGCAGGTAAAAAAACCTTAATCATTTATTGAATACGTTGAAAAGGGGTGGGTAAAAAATATTTACATAGCCGAACATCCAATACTCCCACCTAACCCCAGTCTTCAGGGCCTGCACGTACAGGACATGACACGAGCAGCGAAAGGTTGCAGTATAGTATACGTGAAATTGTTCACGAAAGCAACGTTAGCTCTGAATCTTAAAATGTGAATTTCACCAAGAAAAACGACCGTTCCTAGGGCCAACATGACGCAACAACTTTTGCGTCATCTTGGCCCTAGGAACGGTCGTTTATATATATATATATATATATATATATATATATATATATATATATATATATATATATATATATATATATATATATATATATATATATATATATATATATATATATATATATATATATGCACAAGTCATTTTCAGCTAAAAATAAACCTTTCTATTTCTATTTCGTGCTCTGTCCATTCTGTAACCACATATTTCTACGTTTTATTGGGTATTGTAAACTAAGCATGTGCTACATGAGGTTTGTAGTTAGTTGAGTCGTTAGTTATAATTACAATTCTGGTTTAGTGGATTATCTTTGCTCTTGTTCATGTGCATATTTATTGGTTATCGGCTATTTTTAATGTGATCCACCGCAGTAAATACCTAATGAACAGTCATCAAATAGCTGTTTCCTAGCCAGGGATGAGCAATGCTTCCTTGACAGATTCGTCTCTGCAAGCTGTGCCCGTTTCGAGTTGTAACAACATCTGGTCGCGTTTTATGTTCGGCTTTACGGCATAGTTTAGTAGTGTTTTTAGCAGTTTGGAAGCAGAGCGGAAGCAGAGAATGGAAGGACAATTGTCGGTATTTGTGCTGTCACGTCATTTGTGCACGGCCGCAATTCGTGAAATTGTAGCCGTCCTGCCTTCGTTACAAAAAATACGTAAATAATTCTAATTTAAATTAATAAATATGAAAGCAACTAATGACGGTTGTAAATTTCAGCACCAGAAAAGTAACATAATAATTACAGAACAGTAATCGATTACTGTTGTAATACTTCGAACTTTATTGCCATTACACAAACTGGCCATGCTACATTTAGCTTGTAGGCTCGCTTGAAATTATTTCTCACATTATTATGCGGCGTTTCCTGGAAAGTATATCAGCCGTTGCGAAGGACACCTCAAGGAAAGAGCTAGAGGTAGAGGTGTACGCGTATGCTGTTATTAGATTTGTTTTAATACACACGTGTTTTAAAATATTTCTAATTCCGGGAATATTTCTTACACAATTCTGCTCACAAGTAACGCTTAATGTCAAGAAAACGTTTTACATTATTACAAATTATCACGTATTCCAAGGAGAGTGCACAGATATGCCAGCAACTTCTAGAACGAAGCACACACAGCGCGACACGGTAGAAAGGAGTCACACATGCGCACCGTGGTGTGCTGGAAACATTTGCCGCTATCATATGGTCACAGACGCTTCGTCTCCGGCCTGATAACGCAGCGAATTAATCGATTACCGGCAGTGAATTACAGACAATATTTTAATTAGCCGAAAGGGTATTGTTTGAAAATCTAATTTGTTCAGAAAACTAAAAACAGATATAAACAATTATAAAGAATCATTATGCATTACTGTTATTTCTTGTTACCTCTCTCTGTCTTGAATGTTTCTTTAGCATGTTCAATTGTGTATATTCCTGAAGAATCGGAATTGATTTGAAGGTGGTTTAAGCATGATTGAAAACCTTGACATTACACAGTTCTTATTACTGCTTCTAGTGCCACCCACTGCGGTTACGCCATTCTAGGGAAATCAGCCTGGGAAATTGTCCTTCGTAACAGTACTAGAAGTACAAAACATATCACAAAATTCTTCTGCATCTCTTCTCCCCTAGAAAAGATGCTTTTCATCAAGTGTAACACAAGAGATGCTGTCATACGAAGGAAACGACTACTTTCTTTGATTCAGTTATTTCTATGGTAATGATCTTAATTTTGTAATCTTGTTTACATTTTATAACATCCGGTCACCACTCTTGCGTGTTACTTTATTTGTTCGTAGTTGCTTTCTTCAGCTATTATTAGCCGCATGAATGTAATCAGACTACTGGAGAAACATTTCAGGGCCTGTTAGTACGGTGTACGCCTGCAGTCTCTTTAACGCTTTTTGTAAATGAACTTTCGGTGGCTTAAGGCGTTTATGAGCTGACCTGAATATTACTTGGAAGCTCAAATAGACGGTTCGACATTGCTAAAGCTGGTGAACAGCCAGAAAAAGACAAGGAAGATAAAAGAAAACGTAATAAGCAATGACTCGCAAATGAATGTTTATTAGAAAGAAAATGTCAAATATCATCTATTGCGACAACAGCAAAATCTTTTATCGCCCAGGCGTCTCTAAAAGCCAAGAATAAATAAAACTAACATACAAGGACTCGCCGCAACCAGGCGGGGATACGCGGGCAAATACATGCGATTTCTATGTCCTGCAGCAAACTAAAGGGCTAACAAACCGCACTTCTCTGTTTTGTGAGATGGAAAGCCTCCCTGCTATGTTATGTGGAATCATGCGGTGGAAGATTTGGTTTGGAAATATAGTTCGCGAAATTGGGAAAGCTTTTCGCATCAGAAAACGTGGACAGGTGTGCGTTAGAAAGTAGTCTATATTTAAGCACCGCAAAAGACGTTCCATATATTGCTGGCGTATATCTCCAAACTCGTGCGGTAGTTCCTTGATTTTTTAAATCTTTCAAAGTAAATTGCTCTTCAATTATTTCATTCTAATTAATTAAAGTTGCAAATGATTGATTGTCGCTAGTCCCCTCTCTTTGTCCTCGCTTAAATAAAACAGTTTTCACCATACTTACTCGCGCGTTAACTATACTGTGAAATTATCGGCATAAATTAGGTACACTATACGTGGCTTTTCATGTGGTATTCAATCAAATGGTTTGATAGCTATATTGGTTAATACATAAGATTAAAGTTTAACCTTGTGTTTATTAAGAGTTTTTTTCCACTGACCCGCATAAATAATATCCTGCCTTGAAGTAAGCTTTGTGCAACATTCCTGATGTACATTCGCATTCCCAAATCTTCGATGTTCGGAAAAATATATCGTTGGTGACACGTTATCGTTTTTTTATTTTTTTTTTCATCTATATAGGCTCTACTGGTGGCACAAGCCAGGCATGAGGGGTAGCATACTAATAAGCTTAGGACCAAACAAGCAACATCTATGGAAGCGCTGTCAATAAAGAAATATTCCAGCGCAAACTAGAATTAAGTCCGATAGATTTGCTATAGGCTTGGCGCTTGATAGACCTAATAAAACTCGGCGGGTCTTTTTGAAACTCCTTGATAGGAGAGAAAAAGAAATGTTTCTGGCTACCTCATACAGATCTCTTAACCGGTAAATATTTCTCCCAAAATAAGAGAACGGCCTAAGAAATTGTTTGAAGGATCGCAACCACAACTTGATACAAATGAGAAAAATACTTTGCTGAAATTCGATTAATTTTACACTAACAGTCGCTTATTCATATGGGGTGACGAAAGAAATAAAATGTTTTTAGTGCATCTGAAATGAACGCGACTACCCTGCAGATTCCTGCCCCTCCATCTACCACTATAGTTGGTTTAATGCTGAAGTTACACGTACATCGAACATTGGCAAGTACACCGCGCCGACGATACGTCGAAAAACATACCATGTCTAATATATTTTCAATAAAATCCTCCGCTGTGCTAGAATAAACAATGCTATTATCTAATATATCCATGATAAAAAACTTTCTATCATCCTGCTACCCATACTGGCTGATCACCATGCCTCAAACCGTCTAGAAAATATTACGGAAGGCTGATGAAGCTGATATAGCAAGCATCGTTCCTATACCAAACGCAAACCTCCCTCCACCTTTCGTTTCATTTTTGCGCAATTTAGTGCCGCGAATAATTCCAATTTTATTTGTTCCTTTTCAACAGCCGGCAGCATGCGACATTAACACCGTGATTGTAGCTCACCGATCGATACTGTATTCGTTGTTTCTTCATGCTCATTTTCTCGAGACTCGGCTTTGTCACTTTCACAATAGCGTGAGATGCGCCGAACGTTTTCTCCTGCAGAGTACACTACACCAGTTTCCATTTGGCCGGCAATCTAGATGGTACGTCACCCACTTTACGTTGAGCGCTGATGAATGCAATAACCATTTATTGTTCGACGAGCGATGAGCACGCATACTGTTGTTGCCACCGCAGCGTTACTTAGTTTCTTTACTGGCGCAGGTAAGCTCAGTTGAGTTCATTCTGTCCAACGCCAGTCTCTTTGTCTGCTGGTTTCGGGACCGTCACCAACACGTGAAATCTGGCGGAGGTGGTAACCTTCAAGTTCCAGTCTACCAGTTCAAGCCAAAACCACAGCTATGTTCTTGTCGTTGCGGGAGACCAGCCAAAAGGCCACCGAACCAGCAGCTGACTTCAAGGGCTTCAACCGCAACACGGGCTGCTGCCGGACCCCGTTCGTTCGCGGAAGGCTACAAATTTGATAGTGGGCTACAGCACGGGTTGCCATTCAGTAGCGCTGACAGCCACTTATCTTCAACACCAACACAAGACAAGATCAAGATGACTGGCTAGACCAATACGAACGATTTGCCTCATTCCACAATTGGGATGCCGTTTTGAAACTCCAAAAGGTGTTCTTCGCTCTCGATGGAAATGCGCAAATGTGATATGAAAACCACCAGCCTTCACTAAGGAGCCGTTGAAAGAGTGGGCGAGCGTGATGAGGAACAAAAGAGCAGGACTGCTTCTTCAGTCCAATGCCCAGCTTATCCAACGAGTCCGCCCACGCCTACGTTTTGGAAATCAAATGCTCTTCCACCGGGCCAACCTAAGCATGACAGAGGAGAAAGCTAAATGATTATTGTTAGGCGTGAAAGGGCTGCTTTTTGCCGGCCTAGTGACAAATATACCGAAAACTGTGCCCGCATTTGAAAGGAATGCGTCCACTATCGAGAGGACTATGGACGGCCGCATATGCAAGTACATTCAATCACTTCAACTAGTTTGTACGCAAACCTTTCCTGCGACTCATCTGCGAGCGGAGATGGTCAGCGGAAGGTCATCCATGAGGTGGTCCGAGAACTGCGCCTGCTGCTGCCACCATCTCAACAGCCTCAAGTAGCATTACTCGTGGAAGTCGTCCGTGAAGAAGTCCCGCTGGTAATGAGCGTTCCTCAAGCGACGGCTCCGATGACTCCAACGCAGGAAGCAATATCAATGAACTATGCTGCTGCATTAGGCCGAACAGGCCACTCCTGAACGCAGCCCATAGGCCTCCGCCCGCCAAGCTAATCAGTTGGTCAATAAGTCACACTATCAACCACCCTCCAATCCATCATCCAGCACTACTTATATCTGCGCTATATGTGTGACCAAATGAGGTACTAGGTGCGGGAATAGCAGGTAGTGTTGCGTTATTACAGCGAAAAAGTACCCTCATAATGCTTACAAGTGGGTGTTTTCAAGGTCGTGTCATTAGAACATTGTCGGCAGTGTTACGTTCGAACAAAACGAGTGATAAGAAACCAATTGCTGCACTAAATAGAAGATAAAAAAATCTCGTTGCTAAAAAAATGGTGCAATCCAAGAGATGTTTAAGTATATAAGGCTAATTAAGTCAATCAGACATCGGGTGTATTTTCAAGGTCGTGTCACCAGAAGTTTGTCGGCATAACTACGCCCGAACGGAACCACGTATAGGGAAGCGAATGGTTACACTAGATAGAGGACGAGAAAATCTCGCGGTGAACAATTGAGGTGAGTGAGGAGTAACTAGTTAACTAATTATCGCATATAATTCAATCAGACAAATAAATAGCCAAAAGCGTAATGTCGACGTCCAAGGGAAGTCATGTGGTACCCAACTCGTATGGGGTGTTTCTTCTTCGTATGAATTCACAAACCGGAAGCTTCTTCTTCTTTCGTGTCTCTTCTTTCTTCTACAAAGGATTCTTACGCATTCCCCTTGAAGTGCCGCAGTGATTTCAAACGATTTCCATTCATTCATAAATACTTATGACTAAATATTTATGAAATAATGAATGCAATAGCGCAAAATTCGCAAGTGTAACACTAGAGCTAACGCTTTAAACATTCAATAGTGTGAAGGGGGAGAGAGAGTAGAACTTTTTATTTACACCAACGAATGAAGGGGCTCCGGTCCTCCATCGCTTGAAACGGACGGCAAAGTGCCCTGCCTCAGACGCAGGCCGGCAGACGTTGACGGCCGCCTGCGTTTCACGTCAGCTAAGCGGACTAGCCGGAGCCCAAGCCCGAGCAGCGCAGAATGGTCTTCCAGAGTTGCGGCGTCAGATTTAGGCCCCTCCCTGGAGAAAAAGGGCAGTCCCAGATTATGTGTTCGACGGTACCTCTCGAGTCATAGCTAATACATAATTCTAACCTTTTTGCCGGGAGCCATGTGCTCCCAGCACAAGGCTCGGTGGAAGAACCCTCGAGACAGGACATGCGCGGATTCTTTTCAGGAAATGCCAGTGTGCGCAGAAGTATAAATCATTCGCGAGATTGAAGATTGCCGTAACATTCGATTCGCCTGGAGGGCAATAACCCACTACTGTAATTTCGTAGGGCAGTTTTGCTGTCGCAGACCACGAAATGCTCCTTCGTCTTGACGCAGGTTAAAGCTACAGCCACAGCTTTAGGTATCTCCGGATATCTATTTTGCAAGGTGACGACGGTGATCGTCCTCCCGACCCACTCCTTACTGCTGCAACCACGAAAGATGCTTGTCTCTTCGTCAGCATATACAAAGGCTACTTCCTTCGGCGGCAGGCGGCTAAAATTCCTACTGAGCGTTCGTGTTCTCGTCTTTCGACGCTATTATGGTGTTCGGGATGCAGGTTTGCTGCCAGCGGGGGTATTCATAGACTGTCCCGTACAGCCTTCTCTATTTCTAATTTTGACTGAGTGACTCAGTAAGTGCCTGTGGAGGTTAGTCGGAACCGCTCTACCTGCAAGGTACGCACAGCTTTCGCGATCTCATACCATGTGTTATGGATGCCTAGTTGCATGAGACTCGTGGTGGAAGCACAGCGCGGGAGACCTAACGCTCTTTGAATAATTGTGCGGATGAGGCTCTTCAATGTGTCTTGTTCTGCTGATTTAAGGGATAAGTACAGCGTAGAATAGATTATTATACTAATGATAAATGCCTGGATTAAGAACAGAAGGTTTTTTTCATTAAGACTCCTGTCATTGTTCGAAACTCGGCGGATGGAGCTCAGAGACATGTCGCTCAATAATCTTAATATTTTCTCCTTATAGCCGTCATCTTGCAGAAGGATACTTGTATGCGGATCTTAGATACCAGGGAACCTGTTGTCCGTGTACTGAAATCTGTATATCCACTTTACGCTCGTTCCACAGGTACCGTGTTACCGTTTGAGAGTTAGCGAGGAGGATCCGAAGGCTGGTGGCTCTGAGGCCATGCAGGAATCTGCATGATGGTAGCTTGTGTATTAGTGACGGCAGCCAGAGCGATGGCTGCTTCTTCGGCAGTACTCGGTTCAGTGGTGCGAAGAGAGGCACAGTTGAGGAGAGTGTCCACTGGGGTTGTCATGGTAATGACCATGTGACTAATAATGGGGCCGGCAGCTCTACGTATAGAGTATGCAGTTGGCTGTCTCATACTCGAAAGAGGTGGGTGGCTCTTGCCTGACTGTGGGCTTGGTGATATTCTGCATGCATGAGCTTGGGGAGTTGTTTGTCGGTAATTGCTTGGGGAATATTCTGTTGTAAAGCTTTGAGGTTTTCGGGTAGTATAGGCGGGATCAACATTAGGAGTTTGGTGGACATGCATTCCAGTGGACGAGGCTGCTAAGCGGACAAATTGTGCCGGGCGACGTGCTTCATGCAACTCTTCAATGGTGTTATGTATGCCATGTTGGAGTAAGCGTTCAGTAGACGTGCATTTGAGATGTCTCAGGGCTTTCTTGACCACTTTTCTGACAAATGTGTTAAAACGGTTGGACGTCTGCTTACGAAGGGGACGGTGTGCGTTCCCGTAGGCAATGCGGGCTATAATGAATGCGTTGACCAGATTTTGTTCTTCGTATGTTAGCATGTGCAGTTAAAAACATATCTCTTTTTCACTAGCCAAAGAGAACTTCACAGGACAAGAGAGAGAAGAGTCATAACCGAGTGGCGCACAGCTTGTCATCCTTCTTTTTCTGATTGGGAGAAATTCGCTACGGCTAGTGACTCTTTTTCGGTGTTACACCGGTAACGGGGCCAACTGTGACACGGCTCAGTCACCGAACCGCTTCATAACAGTTAACTGCGCTTTAACGATACAAACACTTCCTGTGCAATTACTGAATGAGAAGAGGTCTAAAAATATAACGATAATTATTACTGAATCGCAGCCGCAATACTTTAGAAAACCACCCTCCCCCCAAATATTAAATGGACCGAGCAGGTGCGCATCGAATGTGCACGCCCACCCTGTCCTCGCACTCCCGAAAGGGCAGCAAACATGAGAGCATAGCGCTCCAAATTCACTCAGCCAAAATACGAGAAACCATAAATAACACGTGATTAGTAAAAAAAAAAATACATTACAAAGGGATCAGTAGCATGAGATCAAAAAGTGTAGGGTTTGTTTTTTATCAGTGTGGAGTATCAATTGAAGGTGGAAAAACTTGACGAGAAACCGCAAATAACGAATAATCACATGCAGGCGGTGGGATTAGGACCCACGATATTAAAATGTCGCGCCCGGTGCTCTACCGCTGAGCTGCGGTGACGGCTGTTTAGTCTGTCATGTTCTAAGGTACTTATATTGCGTGTAATGTAGCTTTGAGAATTTTTACCCGTGCAACTTTCCTTCAAAGCGGAGGACGTCACACGTTCTGCGTTACCGCGAGTGTAATGTAGAACGTGATCCTGCGAGAGGGGTGGTAGCTGTGTGATAACTCTCTTCTCTTTAATAACCTAGAGGGTATAGGTAGCATAAGAGGATCATCACAATGCCAGCAGTCTTCCTGCTAGATCACTTTCTATTTAACACTCGCGAAAACACAGGACGTGCCATGTCCGCCATTGTAAAATGGAGGGGCGCTGGCGAACACTCTCTAGGATAGGTTGCACGCAACGTAATTACCCAAGAAATGGGGAAGATCAACAGCCAGGACCATTTCTCAGTGATAGAGAGCAGGAGGCGAAACTCGAAACTCATGAGATCGAATCCCACCGACGGTATGGAGTTGGTTTTCTGCTGCTGATAGCAGAAGCGATAAATCGCCAACTATGAACCGGCGACGGCACCGATCTTTTCATTCTTTCTTTCCTTCTTTGCCCTGGTTACGCTGTCTGATGCATCACCCGGGAGCGGCGTGCCCATTGACCACGACTTTACAACAGTGGCGACGAGGCTGAAGCAAGGATATCGGGCCCAGGACAGCACCAGACATGGGTCACAAGTTACCGGACTTCGATGAGGAAAAAGATATGTGGCAAGCTTACCTGGTGAACGTAGAAGCGTACTTTGAGGCCAATGAAATCTCAGCTGACGCGAAGAGGGGGACTTTACTCGTAGCCGCCCTTGGGAAAAAGACAGTTCAAGTTTTATGCAGTAAAGTAGCGCCAGCAAAAACAAGTTCGTTGAGCTGCGACGAGGTAGTCGAGACCTTGAACAGCTACTATGATCCGACATCAAACGAAATAGCATAAAGTTTCAAGTTCTTCAACCGCTACTAGAAAGAAGAAGAATCCGTGCAGGAATTTATTGTCGCTATACGACAAATAGCTCAGAACTGCCATTTTTCGTCTATGCTAGACAGAATGATCAGAGACCGCATTGTTCCCGTCTTGAAGAATGACGGCTCAGTGCGCCTTTGCGGAGATTTTAAAGCTACATTAAATCCTGTGTGTGAGATTGAGCAATACCCGCTACCAGTTATGGACGACATGTTTGCCAATTTAGCGGGAGGAGAACGGTTCAGTGTGCTAGACCTGCGAGATGCCTATAGCCAGGTCGCGTTGGACGAGTAGTCGCGGAGACTGGCCGTCATCAACACTCAAAATGGGCTATACTGCTACAATCGGCTACCATTTCGAATCTCGTCTGCGCTAGCAATCTTTCGGCAGAAAATTAAATCCGTGCTCCAAGGATTAACCGCCGCGCAGGTCTATCTTGCCGATGTGCTGATAGCTGACAAGACCCAAGATGACTCAAACCTGAAAGTAGTACTGCAACGCTTCAGGGAAAATGGCATTAAGCTGCGCGCTGACAAATGTCGCTTCGCCGAGCAAGCAGTAACATATCTCGGTCACCGCATTGATAAAAACTGGCTGCACCCGGTTGAAAAGAACATCGATGCTATCAGACTAGCCCCGTCTCCGCGTAATGTTACAAAGTTGCGTGCTTTTTTTGGGTTTATCACCTTCTGCCATAAGTTTCTCCCTAACCTGTCTACCTTACTTGCGCCTTTGTGCTTTGTGTAAGCTACTGACGAAAGGAGCCAGGTGGATGTGGAGCGATAAAGAACAAGCAGCATTCGAATTGTCGAAAAAGGCTCTTTGCGCAGCCCCTGTGTTGACATATTTCAATCCGAAGCTCGAACTACTTTTGGAATGCGATGCCTCGCCTCACGGTGTGGGAGCGGCACTCTTCCATCGCACTAATGGGGAAATTAGGCCCATCGGAGTTCGGTCCCGGGCCTTAACTTCGGCCGAAACGAAGTATTCTCAGATCGAACGTGAAGCGTTGGCTCTCGTTTTTGGTGTTTCACGTTTCCGGGACTGCCTCCTTGGCCGGGAGTTCACCCTGGTGACGGATCATCGGCCACTGCTCTGCCTTCTACGAATGGATCGTCAGACCCCCATCATGGCCGCCGCGAGAATACAAAGATGGGCTCTTCTGCTGGGAGCATACAAAAACAAGTTGCTTTGCAAATCCGGTAAAATGATGGTTAACGCGGATACCCTAAGCCGTTTACCTCAAACTTTGCAGGAAACGGAGACCGCACCGGAAGGAGACGCAGAGTGTGTCCTCACCATCGACCAGTGGGACCAGTCGGCCATCACTATAGAGGAACTGCGGTCACTCACAGAAACTGACGTGGTACTAGCACTTAGCTGCAGGTATACGTCCGTGAGGGTTGGCCCATAGCATGTTTCTCCGGTAACACTGAGATGTTGCATTACTACAAAAAGCGACATGAATTATCTGTTCAGGATGGCCTCTTACTGTGGGGACATCGTGTAGTAGTCCCCAAACAGGCACGCGGTAGACTGCTGATAATATTGCACGAAGCCCATCAGGGCGTCTGCACCATGAAGAAGGTAGCGCGGGCCAAATTTTGGCGGCCGGAGATCGACCGGGACATTAGCAGAATGGCCGATGAATGCAGAAACTGTGTCTAGGCTTTACCAATGCCTCCAGCACGTGAGCCAGTAAACTGGCCAGCTACAGAAAAAAAGTGGTGCCGATTGCACCTCGATTTCGCTGGACCTATCAGGGACAAAATGTTGCTGATCGTGGTTGATTCCCACAGCAAATGGATCGAGGCCATTCCGCTCTCGCGTGCAACGTCAAGCAGCACGGTAAACGCGCTGCGTACGCTCTTCAGTCAGTTCGGACTACCGCGCACTGTAGTAACTGATAACGGCACGCCCTTTACCGGGTCGGATTAAGCCGAATTCATGAACCGAAACGGCATTGCCCGCATTCGAACACTGCCCTACCACCCACAAAGCAATGGGCTGGCAGAACGCGCGGTCAGAACGGTTAAGGATGGGTTAAAGAAGATGCCTGGCGTGGATCTCTCAACCGCACTCGCACGAGTTTTGTGTCGCTACAGGAATGCCCCAAGGCAGTTGAGCCTATCACCTTCAGAAGTACTGTTAGGTTATCCACTACGCACCAGACTTGACATGTGTGGTCCTCTCAGGAACAAACCTGTCCAGAGCAGAGCAGCTACGCCAGCTTCGGACGACACCGGCTGGAGTTTCGCCCCGGGGGACCCTGTACTAGTCCGTAACTACGGTGTTGGTGACAAGTGGACACCCGGAAAGGTGAAGTCAACAACAAGCGCTCGACTAGTCACCGTCAAGACGGAGGATAATGTGGTGGTTCGTCGTCATGCTGATCAAATCCGCAGGCGCAACGTCGAGGGATCCCCACTCACGGTGTAGACAGTCTAGCAGCGGAACCAGTGGACCATCCGCTGGCTATTCAGAACAATGCATCCACGTCAGAGCCCGCAGACCCTGCTCCCCAAGAGACACAGCTGCGCAGGTCAACCCGGGTCAAGAAACCTGTGGATCGCTATGGTTATTAGGAGGAAGGGATGCTGCTGATAGCTGAAGTCATAAATTGCCAACTATTAACCGGCGGCGGCACCAATCTTTTCATTCTTTATTTCCTTCTTTGGCCTGGCTACGCTGTCTGATGCATCACCAGGGAGCGGCGTGCCCATTGACCACGCCTTTGCAACAGTTTTCTTTTACTTTCTAGGCATTGATCTCAAGGTGTTTTCAATAGTTTTTATGTATGTCATAACAAAGCCTCCTATCGTCCTTTCATTGCTCAGTGATTAGCTCTAGGCACACTTGCAATGTACAACTTTCACCACACAAAGAGCCACTTTAAGTGAACACAGGAAACGAAAAATGAAGGGCATTTATCAGGTCACCAGTACAACCCCCCAATCACAACAGAAAACACTCTTTTAAGCAGCAGAGATCACACACACGAAAACCAAACATTTATTGAACACTTTGTACTAGATATTCGCATTAATTTATTCGAACATTTTATGTTTGACCACTGCAATGGATGTTACTCCCGGACCCGCTGTATACAGATGTCTTATTTTATGACATATCTGCTCAAAAAAACCTGCGAAAAGTCACAATGGCATTGTGATAACATATGATGCATTGCTGTCATTTTAAATCAGCATATCAGCAGCCCTATATTTACAAATTCAGGCGAAAGGAATGAAAACGTTTATTTAAAAAGAAACGGCGACTTCAGTGCGTCTGTGACCAGTCGCAGGGCGATGTAAAGTAATAAAACGATGTAAACATACATGCCCGCAGTATGCAAAGCAAAACTGATCACCTTGAACCCTTTTATTTGACTACGAACCTGTCATACCAGGCATCACAGAAGCATGACTGACGTTTGACCTTTCCAAATAAAGAAATCACCCCTCAAAACCATTTATTAATACATAAAGGTTCACAGACATATAGCGGCAATTTAGTGTTTTTGTTAAATGAAGGTATTTCTTTCGGCGTACTGTCTGAATTAAAAAACGTTTGGGTATACATTATTCGTGCACCGTACGCCCCAATGTCGGCAAGGGCTCCAGACATCACCAGTGCACCTTATGCCGCGGCTCCGGATCGCAATGCCCTTGTTTTCCACCAGCGAGGAGATCTATATTCTCCTGTTCTTTTATCGACCGTCTTATGGTGCTTCTCAGCCTCCTACCTCTAGGATGCGCAGGCAACTTCAACAGTTCCGACTTGACATAGGAGTGCTCTCCCGTTACATTCATTGCCGCGAAGGCAAACATTGGGTCCCCGTGGTCCCGAGAGCGCTTCGCTCCCATATTTTTGCGGTCCTACTCGATGATGCTACAGCCGTTCTAGGCTTTCACAAAACTTACCACCGCGTGAAAATCCGTTTATTCTGGCCTGGCCTCTCCTCAAACGTGGTAAAACACGCCGCTCCTTGTCTGCTATGCGTGTGGCGTAAGCGGCCGACTCCATCTCTCGCTGGCCTATTAGAGCCTCTACGTTGCCCTGCCATTCATTTTGCCGTTGTCGGTATCGGCTTATACGGGCCGCTTCCATTGTCCACACGAGGCAATCGCTGAATCGTCACCGCCGTCGACGATCTAACACGCTACGCTGAGACCTCTGCCTAATGGCTCAGCGTCTGAGGTCGCGATCTTATTTTTGCAAGCCCTCGTAGTGCGCCATGAGGCCCTTGAAATTCTTCTCAGTGACAGCGGTCGGACGTTTCTGTCGGCGATTGCAGCTTAAGTTCTTCAAGCCTCTACCGCACTTCACAACATGACCTCCAGCTATCACCCGTGAACCAATGGGTTGACTGAGCTATTCCACCGCACGTTTTCTGACATGCTGTCTAGGTACGTCGACAAGGACCACCGAATTTGGACGCAATTTTTTCCTTTCTTACCGTCTACAATACGGCTGCACAGCGGACCGCAGGTTACATCCCGTTTTTCCTCGTCTACGGCTGTTCTCCCGCTACCCTTCTTATGCCTATTGCTATTCTACATATGCCAGCTCCACATCTCCTCTTCCTGACCAGTTCATTTCCCGAGTGGCCAGATGTCGCTGACTTTCTCGCCTCAACACTGAAGCCAACCGCAAAGACCGCAATTGTTTCTACGATGCGACTCACCGCCAAGTTGTGTTCCGTCCAGGCGACGAGATGTTACTTTGGACATCATAACACACTCCTGGCTTTTGTGATAAGTTTCAGCGCCGTTTCATCGGTCCGTATTCAGTTCTTGGACAAACCTCCCCTCTTAACTTTCGCGTTTCCCATTCTTATTATCCTCCGGACAGCCGTTACTGTGGAACTGAAGTTGTACACGCTTCACGCATGAAGCCTCACAAAGCTGCGGACTAAATGCGGCCAGGCTGGCCGCTTCAACTACCGCGGGGAAAATAGTATGAGCACTGTATGGCGTTTCATCCTGCGAATTTTTACTGATTATATGCTCATTAAAAGTTTTCTCTCTCTCTCTCTCTTTCGCATGGGTGCACGTGCTGCTTCCTTTTCATCCTTCTCTCTTTAAGAGACCCTTCGTAATCACCCAGTATAATTCGCTTCGGTGTGCGACCCCGGGTTTCAGACCTCTAATATACCTGGTCCACCAAGTCCGCCCTTATAATGTTCGAAAGCGGAATTAGGGGCGCCGAGTGTAAAATTCCAGAGGCAAATGTGTCTTCTTTCTGCAAAAGAAGCACAGCTCGGTTGGTTACTGCACTGATACCAAAGTTCTTATGAGATGATATTTCACAGAATGACGGAACTTTTCACTATGCGGAAGGGGATAGAACGTCGCGCCGTCATGCGTGTCCTATTTATTATATTACAAGCAGATACTTTTAAATTTTGCGAACTCGGCACGTCTTAGTTCGACGATTTATACATTAGTCTTAATACAGGCGAAAGCTCATTGTAGCTGGAAAAAGGGCACACATGTCGTCTACCCCCCCCCCCCCCCCCCTCCCGCTTCACAAAGCGATCGGACGACTTTGACTTTATTGTAGCGGTTCGTACGCCAATTCGGAGTCGGCCGAAGCATTTGAGAGGTTCTTTCTTCCACGTGACCTGGAAGCCTGTGCGCTATAGGTATGAGCGCCGCTTGAATGTTCGCGAATCCCTCGCGATGCTTTTAGCATTACGTTTTAGCACTAGCGTGTATTTGGTAACAGTTGGCACAAGTTATTTTCCGTGACACGCCTATTTAAATGCTTCGGATTCATGCATCAAGGATTCCTTCGCAGGGCCACATTACTTAAGAGGTCAAAGCTGCTTTCGCCAAACCTTGTACAAGCGTCGCAATAATACCTGGCGGCATGAAGGGCCAGCTTCATCCTATCAAAGCGTACATCAACAAGACTATTGAACAGCGGCTTGGAACGAGTTATGTAGACTGCTTTGCTGGAATTCGCCAGGCAATCACAACAGGCGCCATTGTGACCGCTTCGCTTTAATAGCAGCGAAGCGAACGGTGTTGCTGCAGCTAGGGATGACATCCCGAGAGGCTCGTGCACACATGTGTTCTGGCACTTGATGGAACACATACTGCGTGCTGTATCAAGAGGTCAGGGTCAAAGAAACCAGCGATAATAATGAAGGCGGGGGGGGGGGGGGGAAGCGAAGCACGTTCGTGGCAAATAAATTGCTATGTCGTTTAGAAGTTGTTCTCGTTCTCAATATTCCCCTCTTTTTTTTGATCATCTAACTTATGAGACCTTTTTTTTCTTTTCTGGTGTTCAACTCTTTCGACGGTTGGCTTAAATCCGAAATGAATGCTCATTAGTCTCGTGATTGTAAAACTAATAATGGGAGGGGGGAGAGAGTGTAAAGTGCACAAACGATGAGCTTAAGCGTTTATAATAGGCCTGTCTCTTAGTAAGCAAGTAGTCGTGATTATGTATAGGTTTTTGAAAAGATTTCACAAAAAGCATGTTTTTTCTTCAGTAGCTAGAACACAATAAAAATTTACGAATATCAAATGTTATCGCTTATGGACGTAGTCTCCCAGTGATGTGTTTTTGAGCAGTCTCCTTTGTTTCCAAATGCTTGGAGGCCGAACTTATTACTCCACAGCTCATATATTTCGCATTGTTATGAGTATACTAAAACTAACAATGATAATTCGGCGGGAAAACTTTTTATCGTAATGTACATAGCTGAGTGCTTTGCTGTGATGCGAAAACAGCACACTCACTGTACACATTGGCAAACTAGGCTTTGTTCTTAATTAGGCTTGAATATGTTGCAAAACAAAAGCTAATGAATTATTGTAGGATTTTTGTTTACTATTCGAAAATATTATCACGGAAATTCAACAATGTTTTTTCCTTTTACAGATAACATGCTGTGCCAGAAATCTGCGCAATCCCCGCGTGATCCTTGTCATGTTCTGAAAAACATTTCGACACAAACTCAAGAAAGCCTAAAAACCCCTTTAAGTTCCCACATCTGCCGCATGGCGCTAAACGCAACGGTGAACTTGTATCACAGACCCGCTCGCGCAAACTCGGTTGCTTCACAGATGCTACCAGTGAATACTTCGAACCAGCTGAACCCAAAAGGAGGCGCCTGGTGCAGGTCCGGATGCAAGCTGCGGAAACCACACATTGGCAATCCGCTCTGCAGAAAAAGCCGACACTAAACTGTATACTAGAGTCGCAGTACGCAACATCTGGGGTAATGCCCTACTTTACTAGGCACGTGCCGGGCTGCTGAGCACACTCTGTTGCTGCTGCCGATTTTATACCTCTCCTGATGTGCAAGTGTCTATGTGCAGATTCCTCGGAAAACAATGGGACCACCTAGAACACAGCGCCGTTCAAATCCACGTCATGTGGAAGAAATATATTTGGGGTAATGCTAGCGCTCGTCGAAAAGTGCGTTGTCACCCCATTACAATCCCCGCCGAGCCGAAGCTTGATGAGGCACGTGTTAGAATCGGCTTTATGACTTAATTGTACTTAACGCCATGAAAAAAGCATTCGAGAGCATTAAAAATTTTAAATGTTTAAATGAAGTGTTTCTACATCCTAAAAAAGCCACAGGTCGGCCTTACACTGAACAGTACATCATTGTATGCTTATATAGAAATGAAGTCCAGCCAAGATGCCCACATAGATATTCTCGTTTATTGCAGAACACATATGCTATGCGCAATTTATTCGTGATTAAAGGCAGATAGGCTTCTTTCATGCTTATGTTTCTTCAATATACAAACCAATGGGATGTGGCCGCTGGCCGTGTTGTAAAATTAGGCGATGAATCCAGGCTAGTTGCCTTACCAATGTATGCACGGAATATTTTTTAACCATGCTTTCAGTCTTGAGCACTAAGCAGATCTTTTATTTTTGGCCCTAGGATGCGTTTATAGATGCACCGGATGCACCGTTTATAGATATGCTCCAAAGCGCATCAAAGCAGCCCTCGTTCCGACTACGGGCTCCGCAGGCAAGAATCAGCAAATGAAGTGCTAGCGAGCATTAGACTCCTCTCATAACGTACCCCGTACTAGAGCTTCCCCCCCTGGCCCCTCACACGCGCGCCAATGCCTGTGCTATTATATTTTTCTTCAATTCCCAGTTGTCTTCTCATATCTTACGCAGGCCTTCCCCTCTGTGTTCCAAGTCCCGCATCAAACCCAACCTGCCCTGGTCCTACGAGCGTCCCCCCTTTTCCACAACTGACATCTTTCCTCTGACTTCGACAACCACCTCCGGCGACAACGCTTTCACTGCCACCTTTCTTACCCCAAGCGGCTTCGTTGCGGTGTATCCCGGCAAATTCAGGAGACAGTTATAGGGCCGCGTAAACTCCCCTCTTCATATTCCCCCCTCAACAAGAACCTCATTTCTGAGTGCAGCTCAGGGGCAGGCGTTTCCTGCGTTCACGACAGGCGATGTGGCTGGAACTGCGTTTCTTCGGAAACGGCGGGCTCCCGGGACTGCGAAGTCTCAGCGAAACGGTACACCGCGCCACTGGTGATAGAAACGAATTGCCAGGAACACAACACGATCAGCAGTTGCTCAATACAAAGGTGAGACACGGTAGCGTGCCTGGACGACTGAATGCCGCCGAATCCACATCGCATTTGATCGAGGTTTTATTCCTTTTTGAACTTCCGACTCCTAAACGTCTGGTGTAGCCGTTAAAAATCTCGTATAGCTGCAAATTATATGAAAAAAATAAATACGTTTTAAAGAAGAATTATGCTTCTATCGACCACAGTATAGCATTCCGTTATTTAGAGAACAAAGAAGAGAGCTATGAAACGGAAAAAAGCAGGTGTAACGTTAAGAGATAGGAAAACGTGTCGCGTGGGTGCGAGAATTAACTCTAGTTAATAAGATTCTAGAGGAAATCAAGAATAAGTGGGAATGGGCACGACATGTATTGCGAAGAGCGGATACGCGATAGTCGCTAATAGTAACAAGTTGGATTGCAAAGGAACGAAAGCGTAGCAGCAGGCAGTAGAATCTTGGATGGGAGGATGAGCTTTGGGAATTTGCAGGGGTCAGGAAGATGCAGCTAGCACAGGGCCGGGGTAATTGAAGAAATATGGGAAAATAAGCAGCATTTTCCCGGCGGAGAGTATAGTCCGGCTGATGATTATAATGCCAATGACGACATTTCGATGTGACATTCTACTCTAGTGTTTGCAGAGAACACAGTGCCCCAACTAGGGAGTGCGCTAGAGGACATAGGGCTCCCTTTTTACTCCCTTAAACTGTAATTTGTGTTCAAAGTGTTGCCTTTGCATCTGACGCGGATTACCTCCAGGCTGGTGGTAGAGTGGACCAATAAAAATCCCTAGCCATATTCAGGATATAGGTAAGATGCCGACAAGCGAGGAATGCACAACCGGAAGGTGGCTGAAACGGGAAAAATATCCGGAGGCTGGCCACTGACGAAGGAGGTTTTGCCGAAGGGCGAAAAATACATAGCCCAGCTGAGTACTGTATGAACAAGCAGAAGAAGCCGAGGCGTAGCTACTCGGTAAGCTGATTGTAATTCACAGCAGGAGGCTGACTGCGAACGCCAAAGGACGGTGATACGGCTCAGGAATTAGGGGGGCAGCTGTAGAAGAGGGAAAGGCTCCGACCCTTCCATAGTCTACAAAAGGGTTGCATTTTCTCGTTTATCTGGGCTTTTTAGAGCACAACATTTAGGTTTTTGTCCTCGGACCAGCAATCGTTGGCGTTAAAGTTGATTTCTTATAGCTAGCAATATAACCAGCCGGATTAGCCATGTAACCAGCAGGATTACGGGAAAACGCCACCTGCCAGGGCTATAGCCGAGCACAGAATGTTGAGATATAAACAAATATCATATTTAGGAGAGAGTAAACAGAGAGAGTTGGTGAGACACCGCGCATAGTTACAGGCTTCATAGATATAGCGTGACAGAAGAAACGAACAGTCAGAGGATGGCTAGAAAGAACAGAGCCTAGAGTTTACCTACCATCGAAAGAGGAGGCTATTATGTGCGCTGAACAATGCGCAACCACAGCGTGGTGCTAGCAGAGGCGTAAGGGTAACAATAAGGCTATGATGAAGTCGGCGTAATGCATAACAAAATAGTCACTATGAAACTTGGCGCAGGGGTAAGAGGATGGTGAGTGAGGAGCGATAACAGAAGGAAAGGCTGGAAGCACAAAGTGGAACTTGAATGTGAATGGTACGGCAGGGGCAAGCGAGAGATGTCTCGCTCAGTTAGCGCCGGCTGATGCGGGACGTACACTGGTAAAATATGAAAGCGCAGAAGCGAAACGTGCCTTTCCAGACCATGCGCTGACCCAGAAGAAGTCAACCAGGCTCGCTGGTTCCACCCACTGTTACGAAGGTACATAACTAATGCATAGAAGCAGGCTTTGGTCCAGCACCTGAAATACTCCCTGTACTTCTCAGGTTATAAGCAAGTACTAGGAAACAATTACGACCACAATCAATAAGTGCGAAAGAAATCTCAGTTAAAGATAGCTAAATGTTTGAAAATCAATAGCAGAGATCTGTAAATATGTCCTTATGCACTCGTCTCTCTGAATTCTTTAGCTCTAAGTATCCAAGAATAAAATTAGCAGAAATTTTAGGCTGCGCCTTGAGCAGTGACTTAATAGCAGCCATGAGAGCAGTTCAAGCGCTCTCTTTTCATTCTGCATTTTTTTTTTCATTGAGAGCTTGGCACCAAGTCTGCCAAGTGTTAAACGTCTTAGTTGGTTTAGTATGCAGGCGAATTTCAGGTGTGGGCGTCCACCGGAAAGTGAGACATATGCGGCACCTTGTTGTCCACGGTATTGGGCCTTCCACTCTTGGGTGAATGCGCGAGCGTGTGGCGGTCCCTTCCCAAAATAGTGCATCCGACACGAGTGCACAACAAAGCATTAAGTCCGTCCATGCGAAGGCTCACCTCCAGTTCTTCCTGTGCGTGAGCCAATATGCTTAGGTGCGTGGCCTTGTCAGAGGCAACGGCGCTTTGAGGATAGCAGCCACCTCCTCTCTTCTTCAACGTAAGAGTCCGCGACTCTGTACCTTGTTATCGGTTCGGTTTCCTATCGCAAACTATCTCCCAACTTTCTCCAACTTAACTTTTAGATTAATCTTTAAATAGGAAGCGAAATGGTATAACTCCATCCTGAACGCCGTACAAATAATAGTTGCACCACAACGTTTGTGCCAAATCTGGCGCGAATTTGTTCCGACATGCGTTTCTCGTTTCTAGGTAAAGGCAAAACATTCAAATCTGAACGAGCTGCATACTATCTTGCGTAAAATACATGAAGAACTCATCTTGGATTTTGATTACCGAGCATCGTAATCGTTGGCTGCAGAAAAAAGCTGTGAGGGGGGCGAAAATGTGGCTGGAACATATCCCTTCAGTCTTAAGCGCTATCTGAGCGTGATAAAACATGGAGCGTCTGTCCAAACAAAAGCAGGATTGCGTAAATATCCTGAAGGAAAAACCGTTAATAAAAATTTAAAAAATCATGCAAACAGAGGGGGAGTATTACGTTTGCTGTATTGTTCGTAACGTCTGACGCATATGTTATAGTAGCCAAAACCAGAGGGCAACTTACATCAAGCCTTGTGACAATAAAATTGTGCTCGCACTTAGTTAAACATCTTATTCAATTGCTCGCGTGCAAGAGGGATGAAGAAGACGAAGTTAGCAGCTTACAAGGCTTACAAGGGCACCATCTTTCCACATCTCTGCCCATCGTCGGCATTGTGGTTCCTACTTCTTAGGACGCAAACGGCACAAACCCCATGGCTGAAATGCATCAGATGCCACGACAAACGACGGGCCCCGAAGGCAACCGTTCCCGTCAGCAGAGTAGCGGCGTGGATGCCGGGAGCGCGAATCACGCCCAATCGGTCACTGCAGAAGAGAAGTCTGCCGAGCAACGTACACGCAAGCCCTGGTTTGTGGTCTTGGTCGGCCTCCTTGTGCTGAACATCCTGCTCGTCGCCTTCGGTGCCCGCTTGGCGAACAGCCAGACGAAAGGACCCAAGCTTCTTTCCCTGTCGCCTTTGCTTCCACGTAATAATGCTTCGAGAACGACGCCTGAACTGAGTAAGCGAGAAATATACGATAGTATTGGAGTGAACGCCAGCAAGTCGAAATGTTCTTCAGCCCATCCTAAATCATCTCCAGACGCCTCCGGATCACGAAAAGTATCAAGAAAGCGTCTCAATGTTACTCCACTGACTACAAGAACAAAAACTTCGCATGCGGCGATTGTGGGCACCGAGGAAATATAATATGCGAATGAAGATATCAGGGCACACACTAAGCAAGTATTGAACTTATGCACTCCTATTCGAAATCAACTCAACACTCCTGTAACAAATACAGCCAGTACCGTGTGTGGCTGAAGCAGCAGCAGCCGCATATCTACATTCACGGAAATAAACTGTGCATTACTAAATGGCCAATACCCGATTCAATTCCTGATTTCGTGTAGGAACTGTTAGCCCCGCTACTTATCTCAACTGATGCACATGATAAGAATGTCAATAAAACAAAGGATTGATATAAGAAAAATAAATTTTTCATTAATTGTTCGATGCAAGTGAAATTTGAGTTTATTTTATTTGATGGCACTGTTTCGTTCTCCCGGCAGAAAAAAAGAGCGTTACTAGGCGAGTCAGATTTCATTTTTTCGTCTCATTTGCTTCAATCTCTAAGCACCAATAATTTGCTCATAAAGAGCATAATGGCAACGTTCGCATAAAAGACAACTACTGCATGCATTTAGCCTCCTAATTATGTGACCGTCGCGAAGAATTTTAAATATGCTTTTGAAATTATCATTCTTCGAGGCTTCCATTTGGTAAAACCACCTTAAGGAGGCTAGTGACGTAACATTTACTGGCGGCTTGAACCAAAAGTCAATCATATCTTGTAAATAGCTTAAAAAAAAAACTGCAAAATCCAAAGTTGTAAGTACGCACATGTGTTGTAGCTCTATTAGTAGGCGTTCTACGAAAGGTATCAAACTGTCAACTTCCGGCTTATATTTCTCCTACAGTGCAGACGAAAAAGACTCATCGGGCCGAGCCCTCCGCGCGAGTACGAAACGTGCACCGCTGGCGCTTCGTGGCTTTTACCATTGAGACTTATCGTTGAACAGGATACAATTGTTAGACTTTACGTAGAAGTAGCTTTTTGCAGACTTTCAATAAGCTAAATATTAAGACGAGATCTACAATTTCTGTTTGACTTTCGCCTTCCGCGAAAGCCCACAAAGCTTAAAAAATACAATGAGAAAGCGACTTCCGGCGCATGCCTCCACATTGATTACAGCGCTCTCATCCGCGATTTGGTAAAACGCTGTCGAATTCGCCACTTCTGCGCTGCTCACGACTAAGCGACCGCTTTCTTGTTGGCTGCAAAGAGAATGTCAAATCTCAACGTATCTGCCCCAGTGGTTTCGAGGTACATTTTTTTGCCTTCTCATGCTTGCTTATATTATCCTGATCCTAGACACACCATCAGTTTCCCGCTGAAAAGGCAATGACCTCAGACCCATTATCATCATCAAAATACTGCGAAATTTTCGAATAATCGGTACAGTTTGTGCTGACAGCCGGAATAATTTTTAGTGTTCTATTTTGCGGAAGGAAGAAAAGCTCTTTATTCCTGACCACCCATATCAAGATTTTAATCAATATGAGGATGAAAGTATTTTTTTTAGGCTGGAGTGAGCATCATGACATGCAATAGAGGTTCTTCTAAACCGCTAAGGTGAATAAAATTATGAATGAATGGTTTTCAAAAGCTCAGTTGGGGAGTAAATACCTCGAGCATGGGAACCTCTTCCTCATCTGACTGTTTGAAGGGAGTATTCTCGTAAACGTCTGTCAACAGTGTATTATCGCTATTTTTTTCTTAAGGTGGCTTCATAGATTTCGAATTTAGGTTCCATATATTATTCTTCACACTCGAGGGAATAGGTATTTCGTTTCTTTCTGACCACGAGGAGATTGAAAATATAATCCTACGAGCAGGTGATTGCCTCTTTTCATCATGCAGTAATGTAACATCAGTATGGGTGCCGTTCGTCATGTGTTCGTGACTGCCATTATTTATTCAGATTCGTATTCGCACGCAAATCTTCAATTTATGAAATGCTATTCTAGAGTTTTACAGATGTTACATTTTTCTAAGTCAAACGGAGATTTCCAATAACATCTGCACGACTCTAGACCTCTAAATTGTCCAATGAAAATATTCCGGCAAACCATTCAAATATTTATTTGTTCTTTTTTCGACAGCCTTTGGCATCCAGCCTTATCACTCTGATTCTGGCACGCGGATAAATTCTGTATTTTTTGTTTGTTCATGCTCGTTGTCGCGAGACGCAGCTTTATCAGTTTCTTTGCCGCGCAAGATGCGCCGAGATGTATCTCAAAGATTCCAGTCATTCGCGTATTATTGTACAATGTTCTAGTTTGTGCTAGTCAATGTTTGCGGTTTTATGCAGCGACTTTTTCGCGCCTTTAAATTCAGCTATTACGGGTTCAACGGGTATTCGTAGGCCGATGAGCGCCGAGCACGGTTGTTGCTATCGCCGCCGCCGATTGCTTAGGTCATTGGCGGGTGCGATTCAGCCCAATTGAGGTTTTATTGCAAAGAAGATCAAGCGTCCTCATTTCTTGACAATGACATTGTTATCACAACGTGACAATATTCTGACATTTGATATCTTTATTATCAAAGAAACTTTATTCGCTTTCCGATATCAATAGAGTCCCTGTACAACTGATGCGTATCAGCAACTGAGATTTGCTTCAACTGCTTTCAGAGGGGAGATGAGTTCATTCCTTACATGCCTTGCATTTTTTTAACCTTTCTATTTTTTTTACCGAGCTGTTGTCCTGCCAGTCCGTTTCCGTTAGGCAGAATGACTGGACAGATAGCTGGACCGGCTGGGAAAGGTATTTGTACTGTAATTGAGCAGCCCTTCACCAATGACAGTTTTTTTCATGCTCTAAACTCACTCTTTTTCTAGGTGGGCAGTGCTGTCTGTATGCGACAAGCGTTGAGCAAAGCCGCACATGTAAACGGAAGTGCACTAAATTATCTTGCCATAGGAATTTTACAGACCGCCATCCTGCTACAGCGGGAATATAGTCACCTTTGTGTGGTGCTGCTCTGAAGCGTGCGTTAGAAGCAACAGGTGCGTTCCTCATATCTTCGTGTGTGTAGAGCTGATCATTTAACGCATAAACGTGTGTATATATATATATATATATATATATATATATATATATATATATATATATATATATATATATATATATATATATATATATATATATTGTTTAAAGTTAAATATTTTTCTCGTGTGTCGGTTTATGACTGCAAAAGTTGAACCACACCGACTACGTGCTCTGAGAAGTATACCTCGCGGCTCAAGTTGCCAAAGCGGAGACTTCATCTCTTATCTTCGACTGAGTATTTGCTGTTTTCAAACATCTTAGGCTGTGCAAACTGGGATAACTCCGCACGGAGCACAGTAGTGTCAATTTCGGCTCCTGAATTCAAATCCTCCATGGTAAGCTTTAGCATTCTTGATTCAGCCACCTAAAGGCAGGGCGCCAGATAATACGCATTGATGTCATCTTTCGCAAGCGTCATAATATTAACCGTTGGTGCCTTCTTAGACGAGAGCTTCGGGCTCTCTTTAATTGCAATGGGAAAATTAATTGAATTTGCTACAGCCACAGTTTGATCTTGGGCAGTGTCAGTATGGAGTGTCGCTGAGAGGTCTACTTTTGGTAGTTCTGTTTCAAGAATTGTTCTCTCCTGTCGGTTAAACATACTCGGATATAAGTGCCAGCCTTTTAACTGTGCGATTCCTTTTTAAATCCTTCAAACGCCCGAAATATGTTTTGCTTAGGCTGCCAAAGAAAGATAGGCTGCAACGATTGTTTCGAGGAAGATATCAAAGTTGCGCATGCGGAAACGAGAACATACAAGAGTAACCGGAAGAAGGGAGCACATTAGCGCTATAATGTGAGACCCCAAAGGTGAAGCTTAATAGCGCTATGATGTGAGGCACCAGTGGTGAAGTTTAAGCACTCCAAAATATTTTACAACCACTTCAAAGCTTCAATTTTAAAATGCGTGTTTCTTCCGCAAAATATTTGAGTTGAGTGTCCAACATTATGGTTCGAAAGCTAATATAGAGTGCAACCATTTATCTACTCGACGGGGAGAAAATGTTGCTGGAAACCCGGCGTTGTCATCGTTGTGGGCATCGGTATTGTGAGCGACAAAGATGCAGCCATCACCTATAGGCGTTGAAATGCACGCGCTTAAGCTTAAGAATCATTTGATACCATCCGCATGTGCGTGTCTACGGCCAGTGGTCCGCCAGTTACGCAACCACCTGCAAACGCGACTTTGACAATGTTGGACGCCCAGAGGTCGATGGTTGCGGCTCGCTAATTAAAATGAGAGTAGATTAAAATATTTAGAGCTGCACGTTTACGCGCACGAACCCAGCTAGTCGTTAGACACCACTCCAGTCTCTCTACTATCCTCAATATGGTGACAAATGTAGCGTAATTGCATATCTACATTAATATACAGGTTTGATCGCACCACAGATCGGCTTTCAATCGAAGCGCATTAGTTGTCCAAAGCTATTCCCCGCTGATTGGTAGGCTAATTTGAATTTTAGTCCTATGTTTCAAATTCGAATATAAACATGTTGAGCGCGTAACGACGATTTTTTCTTTACTATCCGCGTCCTGCTGCTGCTACTGGTTCGCCTGCTCAGCCCGCCAATGCACCGGGCTGCTGAACAGGAATGCCCGGGATCGATCCCGACCGCGCCGACCGTGTTTCGATGGAGACAAAACGCAAGGACGTCCTTTGGCTATGTTTAGAGATGGGGCACGAGCACGCACCCAAATACTGAGGTCTGGAACGCACTGAGGTCTGGAACGGTGTCCAGAAAGGGTGTCTTTGATACGTTCGCTTTAGCTCAAGATGGCGACTCAACCACGTCTTCTTCTTCTTCTTCTTGTTCCTTGATATTTGGCACATACCCACGAAGGGGGATTGGCCAGGGTTCAGTGTGGACTGCCAAATGTCCTACACAAACTGAATTAGTGTATTAAAGTAATTGACAACTAAACAAAAACAAAAACCACGTCTTCGCTCACGAGTTCACGCTTCCTTCTTGTTTTCTTCCTCCCGCTGGGCCGGTAGCTTCTTCCTCCTCGCTGGCTCTTTAAGAAGAGCGGCACTGAAAATTTAACTCACTCCCGGCCTCGAAATGTCAGATATTGGCCTCAAGGGTAGAGGGTTCTGTATTTCTCTAGTAGTTTCAAATCCGTCGTCGAACTTGACCTTGCAGAAGGCTTGCTTGGTAAACTTTGCACTTGTTTCCTGGTGCCTCGTGTAGCCTCCAGTTGTCAACTCGTGAAGCAGGGAATGAGTTATATCATCTCAGCTTCCAGCTGGTACTCAGTGCGGAGGCCGACATTGTAGAGCTCCGCGGTGAAGTGTTTAGAGGATGTTCTGTGGCCGTCTCATTTACTCTGCAAGAACCTGGTCCACGAATGTCATTGAAATGGAACAGGTCCTGAAGAAGGCCATTGGATGCGCTCTGGCTGCTTATCTGCTTGAGTCCATAGGGCACCCTGCGGCATGGGTTAGTGGCCAGTTTGCGGACATTGTTCATACTTTCAAGTTGCCAAAAGGAGCGGAGCCATTCGTCAAGCTCTGTTGTGTGCGTTTTGAGCAGGCAAACCATTGTTGCTGATGTCACTTTCTCCGTTCTAAAGCAAGTTGTGACACCTAGAAAGCTTCATCTCAGCTTGGACTGTAAAGAGATGAGTGACGTCCTCGTGTCACATCTACGGATCTGTCCTGTCAAGACAGTCCACATCTGGACCGACCCAATTGGGATGCTGATCCCACTGCAGTTGCCAACGTTATGGCATGAGAATTCGTCTGTATATGTCGGCCACGCTGCTTAAGTGACGCCACAAAAGATTTCATGGACATCTCCTCGATCTCCTTGCAAATATGAGGAATCACAATAGCACGCAAAGCGATCTCACCATCCGAAAACTGGCTCTTCAAGTGCATCTCTGCATTGCGTCGTTTCTTGGCCGCTTGTTCAGAGATGTTTCCAAATGTATTAAGGGCAATCTTTGTGGATCCCACGGAAATCGCTTGCAGCAGTATTGAAAACGATTCTGTAATAAATGTGCTCTGACTGCCTCCATCGAAGACGCCTCGATCATAGCAGCAGGTGGCGGCACCCACTGAACAGGCACGGAACGTTTGCAGCAAAATACGCGAGGACGATCAAAGGGAGGTACATACGGTTGCGTCGGTGGTCATTCTATCCTTTCCTTGGCGGGTTCACAGCATCGTGTCTGCGTTGCACATGCTTGTGGCGTGTCGACACCCGCAGTTGCAGCATGTAATCTTGCGATGGTAGTCTCGCGCACGGTGTCCTTTGGTTGTGCAACGAAAGCATCGCATTTTCTGTGACAGCTAGGAGCTTCTTGTCTGGAAGCAGCAGGTCAGCACGGCATGACGAAATCAAATGGTCACTTGATTTGCAAAACCCAGGTCTTGGCTATCTTTGTGTATTCACCATGAAGTACTGACGACGTTGGTCATTGCACAGGCGCAGCCTCCTACTGGTTGGCATGGTATTGCGTCCGGGTCTCCGACTGCATTACTGTGTCCGCACGGGCTTTGTAGTCGGTTTTCGCCGAGCTCTCGACTTCAATTGCAAGAAACTGCAGCAAGCGACCTAGGTACGATCCAGTTGCTGCGGTATATGAAGCTCAGCTGCCGCACCAGTGGCTAGTGAAAGATGGTATGGGATGACGAGACCACGCGGGAGCGTTCTTAGGAGGATGTCGCAAAGCATCGCAAAAAAAAACGATATCTGCTCATGCCCAAGAGCTCCAACCCTCTGATGTTAGTTAGTACTTGCTCGTAGAGCTTTCGGCGAGCTGTGGTGTCAATTGGCGAACGTCAGAAGTCCGAAGAAGTACTCTTGCTCCAAGCGTGCTTTATTGGCGAACCATTTCTTAAGCATTGAAATGACGTCCATGTAGCAAGCCTCGGTTGTCCCGAGATGTCTGAAGCCGCGTCACGTCTCAAAAAAAGTCGCAAGTAGTGAAATTTGTCCGGCTCAGTGAGAACATCGTTGCGGTGAATAAGGTGGTCAAACTGCTCCCAAAACTCAGTCGAGCGGCTCAGGTCTTCAGAAAAACGCATTTTGGTGAGCTTCGGCAGCTTGGCTCCGGGTCTTTTGGAAGAGGGAGCTATGACTTGAACAGCAGCGTCCGATGGCGAGGCCACCGTGGACGTCAAACTACTACGACGACTAAGAAGGTCGGTCAGCGTGTGCGTCGCGCTGTCTTCATACTCGATGACAGTAGCGTATTCTGCTTCGAAACATGCGTCATCACCGACGTGCTCTTCGAGCTCGTCGTTGACCTTCAGCTCGTCATTATTGGCTTTGAATTGCTTATAAAGGGACTTCAGTTGGCTAAGCGTCATAGGATCTAGTGACAGAAGAGACTCCCTGGTTTCGGCACCAAAATGTGTAAAGATGGACCACGAGCACGCACCCAAAGACTGACATCTGGGACAGTGTATGAAAGATTGCCTTAAATGCGTTTGATTTGGCTCAAGATGGCGACTCAACCACGTCTCGTTCATGAGTTCACGCTTCCTTCTCGTCTACTTCCTCCCGCTGGCTTGGTATCTTCTTCCTCCTCGCTGGCTCGTTTTAAGAGCGGCGCTGAAGATTTAACAGGTTATACGATTTCAGGGTACGTTAAAGATCCCCAAGTGGTTGGAATTATCCCGAACCTTCAACAACGGCATCTCTTTCTCGATTTCTTTGACTCCCACCTCCCTCTCTTGCATTACTGCGCGATTCAGGTGTTCACTGAAAATATGCCGCATATATGCTGCTTTCCTCAAACCCAATTTCAAATTTATCGCCATGGGCGCCTGAAGGTATACCCTGCTACGATTGCAATGACCAGAGGCCATCGGTACGACTATGTCACACATTATAAAGCATGACTTGACTAGTTTTGTGTACACTAACCCAACAAACCATTTAACATGTTCGAACCTCAGACCTTAGGATGGACGCCATCTCGAATTGCTAAAGTAGCTTAGCTCTGTATGCTAATTAAGACAATAGAGTAGCTCAACTCTGTACGCTAATGAGGATCGGAGCCGTACGACGGCAACAAGTTATTAACGATGCTGGGCCAAACCGTCATTGGGGCAGCTTAAGTGTCCCGCAACTTTTTCATCTCTTATTTCTTTCTTTGGCCCTTCCGTCATTGGTCAGCACCGAGTTTTGAAGGTTTCCATCATAAGCAGGCAGCCTAATTTTATTCTCTTTGTCACGATGCGCAGGCGATGGACGTCCTTCAACCTGCCAACATCGCTGCCGTGCTTCTCAAGTGCACACCCCTCGCCATACTGGTGCTGTTTGGAGCCGCGCAGACAGCTCGCAACAATTACCCAGCAGCTGCCTGCGGACCATGCTGGACACTACTTGACGTCGTCTACTTGGTCAGAACATTCGGCACTGGGCTGTTCCTTTCTGACTTAGCACTGTTCTTTTCGGTCCGTGCTTATTCCCCTACTTGCATGTGTTTGGAACAGCACACGTGGGTGGGCGCCACAGAAGCCCATGAAAATACGACAAGCCAGATGAACGACCGTAGTTCTGATTGGACACTGCGTGTGTAATTACGTCCGCGCAAAATAATTTGCCATAGAACGTGAGAAAGCATGGGTAATTAATGCACAAGACACCTGGCTCATTGTACTCTGCATGCCGTTGCTTAATGCGCAACCTCAGAGTGTACGCTTCCAAGCTGTATCATGTTATCACATTATAACAGTCAACAGCCCTCACTAGTTAGTAATTTTCTATCATCCCGCATTGCCTTGTGGAGCAATGCCTTGAAGGAGCCTCCCTCGGCGCAAGTGTTCTAACCCCGCAGTAGCGAAAGCTTTCTCACTGCCATCATGGAACGAAGCGAAAATAATAGGTCGATGTGCAGTCCCTCTTCGCCCTTACTCTAAATGATGCCGTAGCTAAACAGCCAAATACTGCCTGCATTGTACAAACTGTAGTATTAAAGTTTTACAGGTGCCTTATCGTATAGATTTAAATTTCAACCTTAAAATTATAAATTATAACCTCATGTGAGCCTTTAGCCCAGTCGACAAATAGGTTCGCAAGGCGTGAAAATGCCGCGCCTTTTCTGGTTTATTTACTTTACTGCTTTTTCACTAGCGGATTTTCTGCCTTTGCGCTTCTTTGCGCTTCCCTTCGTCTGCATTTCTGCGCGCTTGATGAAGTAGCTTGGTAGAAGCCAGGTTCAACTCAGCAGCTGGTAATGTTTGATTCAAAGCTCCCAATTCAAGACCTGTTCATCCACGTATGCATGCATTTGTCCTTCCCGAATTGTGCGTCTCGCTACATGACCTGAGAAATATTTCCCCCACAACTGGGGAATCGAGGACATCACATACTGTTTGCGTTCAAACACATTGTGCAGATGTTATGTGCTCCAAGAGTCCTCCCACTATTTCATTGCTTATGCATCTTCCATAAATTAAGATCAATGTTTCGCAACAGAAAATAGATGAGAACAGTAACGCGAGCCTCTAGTTTGTATTAGAGCGGAATATGTATTCTTAGCCAGTTATTTTCGTTTCAGCAACTGTACGACTTCATTGTTAGGAAATAAGCGGATAATAAAGAAATTATATCGCGTTAATATGACCTTATACATAATAATAAACATTGTATTATACTACTTAACACTTGCTTATTTATAGTTCCGTATACCTTCCTAACGCTTTTCGTGTTTGAGCAAAGGTACATTTTAATCTGTCGACCACGCGACAAGCGTGTATCTTCCTCTAGAAAACATCGATGAGGGAGCGTAAGACTACTAACATGCTGTGAATGCAAAATCACTGCCTGATTTTATTCCACCGCTGTCCACCAACACCAGCCTCTATCCCTTAAAACAACGAACTTCCTTATAACTCCAACTACTCCACATTAATCGCACTGCGGCGCAGACCAATGCAATCAACTCTCAGTCTACCGTACTAAACCAGAATACATGTTTATTCCACCATAACTGATCGTAGTCACCGTACTCCATTCTTAATGCACCACCGCCACTAGGAATTCGATGCAATGCAACCAAATCTAACTTTTTTCAACCAATTCACTCTTAATCCACCGCAATCCACCCTTAGCCCATTACAGTCTGCCTTAATGCAGCTATTCCACCATATTGAAACATATTCTAAATTAACCAACTCTTCATTCTTCATGATACACTCTTTAGCTGTGCATTACGCCCTACCCAATTTCATTCAATGAAAATACCTTTTAATCCACCGTGGCCTAACTCCACTGCAATACACCACTTTCAGCCATAACACACCTTAAAAAGACGTGATATTCCATTTTTACAACGTATTTAGGCAAAATCCGCACTCAGAACAACGTTTCCACTCTTGAGAAAGTGAATTTACCTCCAGTTTCCTGTGTATTAATGTCAGAGTCCTGCTTAAGCAATCTGAGGTTTGGGTATCATTCTTTTCGCTCGACATCATCGCCGCGTACCGATCCTAATAGTACAAGTATGACTGTTTTCTTAATACTCGTAAATTTAGAGAAGACGCCTAATACAGCATGTTTGCGAAAATATGAAAGCATTAGTGTTTCTAGCTATATTGTAGCTGGTAATATATAAGAAATACTTTTACGCACTAGAACGGGACAATCGGGCGTTATAGTTTCAAAGCAACGCGAGAAGCAGAAATTTCATGGCGTTATAGTGGGACCTAGTAAACCAAGGAGGCGGCTTCGTTAACACCAGAAACTGCTCTCTTCGCACTTAACAAGCGTTGAAGTACAGACAAGTTGGTTGCTCATTTGTAATAAACAGTGTGAAGGACGAGGATGAAGATGAAAAGGACAAAACACAGAAGTGTGCAGGTATATATACATGGCTTTAAGCGTCACGAAAGAAAAAAAACAGATGCAATGCGCATGCCGAAACCAAAGCCAAATACGTATCTTGTTTTACGCCTTGCCAAGAACGCCAGCCTTTTGTCCGGTAACATAAGGGATTGGAGTGTTAACGCAACGGTCCCGAAGCTCCAAAATTCTTTCAGCTTCAATTACCTCTCTTGTTATGCGGTCTTTATTTTCCTTGTAAGCATTGTATTTATCGAAGAGGGGTTTGCATTCTATTTTACGTTCCTTAGTGCATGTGAGGCAGTGAAGAGGCAGGTTGCGATCCTTGGAATTTTCTGTATCCTTTTTATGCTCTCTTAATCTTTCATTAAGGCATCGCCCCGTTTGCCCTGCATACACTTTCCCACATGACAGAGGAATCTCATAGACTTTCTTGAGCTTCTGTACGCCATTCAATGCCTTTGCAAAGCCTGCAACATGCAGTTTTGATTGTAGACGGCTATTCACTGTCCAAAGTTTACACTCACCCGTAACTAGCCCTGCGGACGAATACTGTGGCACAGTGAATGCCACGACGCTCTTTCTCCACTCTCCCTCTAGTGGCACATGCCACCCCGTGGTCAGTAGCGCGCTGACAACTGTACTCCTTATCTGACGCCCTCTATACTCCTCCTCACCTTCGGAGCCCCCTGCGTTAGGTCACGTGGTGAGCTGTGACAATTAAGGCCTATTGCTGGGAGCACATGGCGTAGCCTCGAGTCGCGATTGCAAACTAGCCTCTAACTTTATGTGACACCACCCGAAAATCTGTCAACAAAATTGTCATGAAAAAGTTTGGGAAGCCTAACGCAACATAGAGGTCCTTCAGTGACGCCCGCTCGCTGCGATGTTTGGGGTACTAAGGGAATATTTACTCACCTTCGAGTGTCTTCAAGAATAACACCAAATGAATATTAACTGAATGGGGCTAGTAATGCTTGCACATTAAAAAAGAGTGCCCCCTCTGAATTGTGATCAACTTCCGCCCCAGCCGACACATTATCCCTCTCAGCACCAATCTTTCTATTGGCGGTGCTGCGACTTTGTTCCTGCTTATCAATGTCCTACAGACACCTATGCCAGCCGTCTAATTCAAAACCGACGAACACGCCAGACGTCTGCATCGCCGCCCACACCTAGTCTTCATGTTCGAGCACCGAGCCCCTAGGGTTAGCAAAATACCGCAGAGCATCATCCAGCCTTTGAATAATAACTTTGAAGCGTCTGTGTCTCGTCTGATAGAAAGCAATACTCCCTTCTGTAGGGTCAGGTTGTGCAGACTAACCAGCATAGAGAAAAGTATTATTTTCTCTGAAGGAAAATAGACGTTTGGGCTAGTTGGTGAATATTCGTAACGAAAAACAGCCCTCATTAAAACCCAAAAAACAGAGCACAAGAAGAAACACACCATCAATACTGTTGACCTGTTATACTTAATGTACTGTTTCCTTTCTTAGTGTGCACTGTTTACGCGTTAGGCCTATGCCTGCTCTTCTCCACTTTAAAAAAAAACGATACGTCGACCGGCACTGTGGAAGCGAGTACTTCTCGTCGATGAGCCTTAACAGCGAGGGCTCCGACAGATTTAACTCACGACCGAAAGCGACTGTCATCAGCCATCGGGATGGCATTTGCGACATGGAGGTTATCTTCCATGATTCCTTTACTAGCGATTGACCGTTCCCTTGAGGATGAATTTCGTTTTCCTAGTAGTTCTCGTGAAAACTGTCAGTGAATTATCTAGGAAGGCTAGAGGAACTGTCCGTCACTAACGTCTCCTACGTTTACACTAAAACGAGAGAAACAATGCCACGTTTCCTATAAGAGGGCACCTTTTCCAAGTCAATATTTATCGAGGACGATGTGAATAAACGGTTAATGAGCTGGCATAGTCACCACGTCGTCATCACAGAAATACAGGGGACAATATAGGTATACGCAAAGAACATGCTATGCAAAGAACCCTGTTTGTACAATGTTGCTTCATTCTCCCGCTTTGTAAAATTTCGTTGCTTTCACAATAACTACCCTCCCCCCTCTCCACGATTTGAAAACTCGCAAGTGGTTCTGGAGCCCCCTTTATAAGTAGTTTGTTCCGAGAATTAGCCTTCAATTTACCTGGCCAATATAATTCAAATTTAAGTATTCCAGCACGGTTCACATTCGTTTAGCGTGGTTTACCTTGGCTTAGCATTGTTTATGTTGGTTTGGCATTGGTTAGCCTTGCTTCCCCTAAACATACCTCACTAAACTGACTCTACTGCGTTTCCGAAACTGACGATCTATAGATTTTATAGCTTAGATCTAGACGGCATAAAAGCGCTACCAGGGCCCAGAACCGGCGGGAAGCTAACTTGTGCTTCCAGATGGAGGCGAGCGTGACGTACGAGTCTTGCTGCTGCTACGAAGCGTTTTCTTATACTGCGCTTTAAAAAATGGTTACGAGCAAGTTTGTCCGTCCTAGAAGTAGCGTGTTTGATTTGAGATGAAAGGGTTCCAGGTTCGATACCCATCTCAAAATACGTACCTGAGCGGGAGGATGCTACCAACTCAGCAATGTCATTTGTTCTAGTAACATCATACAATCCGGTAGCTGATCACGGCCTGAACATATCCCCTGTGAACTACCACCTACCAGAAGCTTCAGCATGAAGGATAATGAATGTTCGTGCGAAATTGTCATCGCGATCTTGTAGAATTTTTTTTTTTAATTTGGAGAAGAGCATATAAGAAAAGACTTGCATTTAATCAAAAAAAACTTTTATAAGGTCCTGAAGATTGTCGTGGAATTCTGAAAATAGTATATAATGAAAAGAACTTGGAACTAGTTCTACCACTTCCAAGAAAAGGGGGCTGAAAATGTAGGGTCGAGTTTGTAAACCCTGTGCCACGGAGTCGAAGAGCACAAAACTAGCGACTCCAATCTAAAGAAAGACCAGGGTGAAATTAAACTTGTAAACAACTCTTCACTGGGATAAACGAAACACATGGATATCAAAATTCTAGAAGATAATGAAAAAATTTGATGTAATAAATATTCTCGATGCAATTAACGACTCGAAAGTAAATTCGCTTCCGTAGTCATCGCGCTTCGTACACTTTGTATGAGTGCATTGCTAAGGCATCCATTCTTGCGTGAGTCGTAACCATCGCTTGTGAGCTTTTTCTGGGTTGTTCTTTACAGAAAGGGCATATAGAACTCAGCCTTTATAGCGTTAATCCTGACCACTGTGAAACGAAATGATTTGCTTCAATTTATAGGCCTTAATGACTGCTACCAGGGATTCGTAAAGGATTCTTTCGCTATGAAACGGTCTGGACGCATCTCACTAAAGCCACATTCCAGCTTCAAAAAACCGCCCTAGAAATAAACACCTTTCGTAACCCCTAGAGCTTTCTTGTCTGTCTCATTACGCTATGTCGCGAGTAGGACTTGGGTAACACTAGTTACGATGCTGTAATCAATAAATATACGTCCTCTTCTTCGCAGGTGCTGCTCTTTGTTTCTGGTGGCATCGTCTTGGCGAAGTGTTATTCGAACGCCGTATGCGTAGATAGCTGCCAGTTCCTGAGTGTTGCCACCCTTCCAAAAGCAGGATCCGACCTTGCCATGGCCATCTGTCTTGTACGTCATATTTTTAAGCTCCGTTGCTACAGGCGGATGTGGCAACGTTAATGACTCTTGTTTGTCAGCTCTCTTGCCGGATCCTTATTGACGTTTAGCATTTGTCAAAATATTGGAGCTCAAGGTGTCTGTTTCAGATCTGTGTGCTGGAATCGAAGTGCTTAGAGAGTGCACAAGATAATTTATCACCTTGATATTTGGAGGACTGTGAATATATATTACGAGCTACACGGCGCGGTTCAGTCAACCAGCTTGGGCACACAATATTCTAAAAACAGACACTTTACGCAATTGCCCTTCGGAATTTGGGTAACTTCTAAACAGTGAATTTGGGCATCTGCTGTAAAACACATATTCGTTGACATTCAGTCTTAAGCTACCACGATATATGAAATGTCACCCGACGTAGATAATAATAATAATAATAATAATAATAATAATAATAATAATAATAATAATAATAATAATAATAATAATAATAATAATAATAATAATAATAATAATAATAATAATAATAATAATAATAATAATAATCAATCAATCAATCTTCAATCAATCTTTATTTAATGTGCGCAGGAACAACCATGTGGTCTTTGTGCTGCAGCACAAAAAAAAAAATGAAAAAGCACAAACATGTTTACACACACAGAGAGAACACAAAAAAAAGAAATAAATAATACATGAAATGAAACTGAGACGAAAAGTATCACGGAAATTAAGCAAACAATGAGTATCATCACTTATATACACAGTGAGAGAATTTTTTAGCACACCAGGAAATAAAGAAAAAAAAAAAAAGAACGGTAGGTAGAAGAGGAAAAAAAAAAAACAGATGACTGACATTGATTATAGTAATATAGAAATATACATAAAATAAACAACCATTCCAGGCGCAACAAGTGCATGGTACTTAAAACACAGGCTAGAAATACAGAATAATACAATAAAGAAGTAAAATTGAACAAGGGACAGTAAGATTCGAATATAAAGTTTAAAGTTGAAATATAAGCAAGAAACGGATAAAAAGTAGTTCAAGATACACACAGCATTGAACAGGAGAAAAAGCAAAAAGTGAAGTAAATACAATTTAAGGCTAGAAAGTGGGAGTTATATGTGATAAAGTACTATTTAGAATACAACGCTACGAACATCCAATGTAAATGAACAGAGCGAGTTTTGGAAGATGTCAAGGTGAGGACAAAAAGAGTTAAATAACCACTGCATCCTGTCCAGAGGGGAGTGGGAATGAAGAGGAGAAACCTGAAATGGTCTGAATTCCCTCATGCTCTTTCGCGGAACGCGCAGTAGGATGTACTCTAAGAGCTGAGGGCACATAATGTGGCCATGAAGGAGTTTGTACAGAAATATGATATCAAGTCTGATACGACGGCAGTGAAGGGAAGGAAGATTCAGTTGGGCGCTCCTGGTGGAGCGAGAGGGGGAAGTTACAAAAGGAAAGCGATAATGAAATATCCGTAAAAATTTTTTTTGTACTCTGTCAACCTTGTCCAAGTTCGATTTGCAAGTGCCATTCCAAACAACCGACGCATACTCCAAGACCGGGAGGCATATGGACAGGTACAGTTTTAGGAACGGAAGTGGAGTATGGAACTCTCTCGAAAGTCTGCAAACGAATCCGAGTGTGCGCATAGCCCGCTGAGCAATGCGTTTAGTGTGAGAGGAGAAGCTGAGGGTGCGGTCAAAAAGTACACCAAGGTCATTAATTTCATCAACCCTATCCAACAGCACAGAATTGACAGAATAATGGTAGAGAAAGCTATGTGTTTTACGAGTAAAGGACACAACCCTAGTTTTGGAAGAATTGAGGGTAAGTCGATTCATCGCACACCAATCAGAAAAAGCAGATATGTCCGATTGCAGCAACACGCAATCTTGAAAAGAATGTATTACCTTGAATATTTTTATATCATCAGCATAAAGAAGAATAAAGAAGAAACGAGGAGTTCTTTATCGCCGAGGAAACATCATTAATAAAAACGGAGAAGAGAAGCGGGCCTAGTACTGAACCTTGAGGAACTCCACTCGTTGCAGGGTAAACGAAAGAAGTCTGTCCATTGACACTGAAAAAGCAGAAGCGATCAAGGAGATAGTTGCGTAGGAGGGCTACGAGTGAGACTTCAACGCCAGAGAGTAGAAGTTTTTCAAGAAGTAGTAAGTGAGTAACAACGTCGAAAGCTTTGCTCATATCACAGTACACAGTGTCAACCTGACCCCTCTGAAGGACTGCTGCAGAGGCATACGTCATAAACGTGACTAGGTTGGTGGAAGTAGAGCGACTCGACATGAAGCCATGTTGATTCGGTACTATGATATGTTTGAGATGGAAGGAAAGTACGCTGTGCAAAGCTAATTCGAAAAGCTTAGAGGTTGCACATAGAAGAGAAATCGGATGATAATTGGAAACATCAGTTTTGTTTCCATACTTGAAGACAGGAAACACGCGTGCCATTTTCCACACGCGAGGAAAGGCAGCATTTTTTAAACAGTTATTAAATATGGCAGTCAGTACTGGTACGAAGATATAACTGAAGGCTTTTATTATGGCAGCTGGAATGCCATCAGGTCCAGGAGACAAAGATGGTCTCAGACGCTTAAGACTCTCAGTTATCAACTCCTCGTCAAAGAGAATGGAATTAGATAGTGCACCAGATGGGAGGCAAACGGAATCACAATGTGGATGTTTGTAAACGGAGGAAAAATGTTGTGCAAAACTGTCGGCAACATCCCGAATTTCCGAACCCTGAGAGTCAACTAAGCTGATACTTAAATCTGATTTAATGGAACGCTTGCGAACGTAACGCCAGAACTGACTAGGACGATTTGAGGCATACCTCTCTAAAGACTCAAGATAGGAGTCGTAGTCCCGCTTGTATAAGCGTTTGCAAAGAGAACGCACACGGCGAAACTCATCTGCCCAATTGTGAAACCCAGGGCGTTTCGCTTTACGATGGGCCCGTTCCTTGAGCTTTAACGCCGTTATTAGTTCCCTTGAAAACCAGGAAGGGAACTTCCTACGCGTAGGAGTATGCAAAGGTATGTACCGACGCATACCATCAAGAACTATTTCTGTAAAGCGACTGACTTGTCCATCTGAATCATTAATGTCATTTAAAAGGGACCAGTCGACGGAAGAGAAGAAATTGAAAAGACCGACATAATCACCACGTGCATACGCGAAACGGGGCGAATTCCCCACCCGATCTGAGTTAGTAGAAGGTGAGGCAGAGACAGCAGTAGTAACTAGAAGCGGAGGGTGAAATTTGTCACAGCGAGTCAGCGGTATGTCCGAACTCGAGACTCGAACACTTTCAAAATTCGATAGACAGATGTCAAGAATATTACCGCAACAGTTTTCAATGAAATTGTGTTGCTGCAAAGAGTTAAAGGCTATGAAATCAAGTAGAGAGTTACACTTACTTAATATGTAATGATTGTTGTGAGAAGAAATAAGTGAGTTCCAGTTGATACCAGGAGTATTAAAATCACCTAAAATAAGAAGTTTGTGTTTGCTATGACGGGTTATAACATGTTCGATTGAGAGCAGAACATCATCATAGGCTGAAGGAGGTAGATTCGGAGGAATTTAGAAAGCTGCAAGTAAAAGTTTTTCATGTCGATTTAAAGTGAGCTCGAGCCACACACATTCTTCAACAGTTTCCAGATCGGAACGTCGAACACACTTCACAAAACTGTCAATAGCAATGAGCACTCCACCTCCTCTTGATTTGGGACCTGTTTCAGGGCGGTCGCTACGAAAAACAGAGTAATTATTTGGAAAGAAATCATTGGAAGGAATATCACTTGACAGCCAGGTTTCGGTAACCACAACAGCGGTATAACAAGAGGACAAGACGCTAGAAAAAAATTCTGATCCCTTAGTCCGAAGACCTCGGGCGTTTTGATAATAGATATCCAAATTAGGGGCCACTGCAATTTTGCGTCAGTTCAGAGGGATGAAGCATATCGTCGTAAAGCTTCCCACGAAAGTCCTTGTATATGCAACCCATCGGCCACATCGAAGGCTCAACAAGCTTACTGTAGGATTCTTCATCAACTTCAATATGGAAGGACGAGTAGGAGTCGTACCTTGTTTTCAGCTGCCGGCAGGAAATGGGAGTAATATTCACTGATTTTAGATGGTTGGTAAGGTCTACCGATGTAGTATCGGGACTGAGTTTAGAGACGAAAATAGTCTTCGGACGCTTCTTTTGGTAAATGGCAACGTTCAGGACAGATGAGCTCGATGCGCCAGTAATGGCTCGACTTCGGTGCTTCTTCATCTCACTGGGTAAGTCAACCGCACGGCGAGGAGCAGAGGCAGAAGATGAACAGGGAATATCTCCAGGAGTCATCCCTCGATGAAGAGCGGCGGAGTAGTCCACAGATGGCTGCTCCTCACGGGTAGGATTGCCCACGGAGACAACGAGAGGACGCTCGACGAGAGGACGCTCACACTGCGAAGCAGCGCACCGCACAAGCTCCTGGCGTAGGCCGCGAACATCGGCACGTAAAGAGGCGATAACCTCGGCTTGTTGTACGAAAGCCCGCGAGTTCTCTACACGAAGGCGCTCGTTCTCTTCCCGTAGCTGGGCAACCTCATCGCTCAGAAAAGAGATTCCCTCAAGCGCGTCGAGGAGGAGACCCCGTAGCGAGGCAAACTCACCGCCATGTTCGCCGGTCGCGGCTGAAGGGGGAAAACCGGTCGGGTGGCTGGGCAGGAGCGGGGCACCAGGGACTCTAGCACCACCGTCGCTAATAATAATAATAATAATAATAATAATAATAATAATAATAATAATAATAATAATAATAATAATAATAATAATAATAATAATAATAATAATAATAATAATAATAATAATAATAATAATAATAATAATGAAAATAATAATAACAATAATAATAATAATTTATTTTTCCTTTACTACAAAGAAAGGAAAGAAGCAGCCGCTGAAAAGCTGCTTCGAAGAGCAGCTCGACGGGGCGGCTGCCCCTGCATATGACGGCATTTCACAGCAGAGAAAGTCCCGCCCACACAGTGAATAAACAATCAATGGAGAGATAATTAGACTACAAAAAAGCACTAGGTAAATCAGAAAAAATACATGAAAAATAAAACAAACGCCGCAAGACAGAACACCTAACTTAAAAATATGTATTGATAGAAACATTTCGCGGATTAATTTATTGGGAGGAAGAGAGAAATCTTGATCACTATAAGCAAAGTATTGATTTAATATGGTAGGAAGTCTGATGCGAAGCATCTGCCTGCCATAGTTCGTCCGGCACGCTGTAACGTGCCAATGTTATAAAGCCCCGGTTGAACCAAGCCGTACAAGCGCGCCTGCGTGGCCTTGGGACAGCGTGTGCATCTGAGGATCCACGGGTCCTGGAAGGCTCGATACCGACCTCACCCATCTATTTCTGAGGAGGTGTCCAAGTTGGCAGAGCATGTCAAGCCAGCCATGTCACGTGGTCTCGTGACGGCTACACAACCGATGGATCATTAAAATCATGGCCATATCATCTGCAAACTAACATCTGCCTACGTTATTGTCCATAATATTCAAGGTGAAAGCATTTAATGGCTTATACTAATACTGCCGGTGTTCGTTTGTCTGGTCACTGTCACTAAAATGACGTCATTTGAGGGACAACGAGCAGCAAGGTTTGTGTCCAGAAACTATGATTTCACTAAAAGCCCCTCTCAGATGTGCAAAAATTTAGGGTGGCTTCTAGTGTAAGCCAGACGCAAATATCTTAGACTTAAGCTATTTCCCAGTATTTTTATAGGCGCAACAGGTTTGTCTAAAGATTTATACATGAAAGCTCCCAGCTATATATCCTCCCGTTTAGATCATTCTTTAAAGGTCCAAGAATACCAGCGCCGTATAAGTGTCTTTAAAAACTCATTGTTTCCTAAAACAGTGCATGACTGGAATAAATTACCAGAAGAAGTTGTCAAAGCCCCGCAATCGTCGTTTGAAAGTGCTCTGTCGCGCCTTTTGTTCAATTAAACTTTTATGCTTTTTATGTGCTGTGCCGCTGTGCGCTTTAAAAAAAAAATTGTTTTTGTATACGATTATTTCTTATTCAATATGTCATTTTTTGCGTCATTCTTGTTTTCATGATTCTTTTGTAATTAGTTTGCTCAGTAATGAAATGTGTTGTATTTTTTTATCATTTTCATTGTGTTTTTTTTGCAAGTTCTCATTTGCATGACGATGTATGCTTTTATACTGTATCACCCCTACAAAAATGCCCTCAGCGGGCGCTGTAGGTATATGTATAAATAAATAAATAAATAAATAAATAAATAAATAAATAAATAAATAAATAAATAAATAAATAAATAAATAAATAAATAAATAAATAAATAAATAAATAAATAAATAAATAAATAAATAAATAAATAAATAAATAAATAAATAAATAAATAAATAAATGATGACTTCATCAGAAAAGTAAGAATACGTTCTCTACCTGGAGTCGAACCTCTATGCTGTGGACCCAACCAACTGCGAGACTTTTGGGATCGTGAAATGCACGTCATAATGCTCATTGTCTGCCGATAGGATGATAGGTAAAAATAAATAAATAAGTCTTGTCTCCACCGAGAATTAGATCACCATCCCTTGCATCCCAAGCAGAGCGCTTTAACGAACTACGTTGTGCCCGGGATAGTGAAATTACGTCGTAATTCTCCTTGTCTACCGTGAGGATGATATTATCGATGACAATGACGGTGAAATTAGTGATAATAATTATGATGAAATTAGCAATAATAATGATGGTGCATTCAGTTGATACTGACAATGAGAGCAAACGTAACGCACCGTGTGCACCAGCAACGCTTTGGCTTTCGCATTTCTGCAGCATAGATTCCACAGTGCTGTCTGGATTTTCGCTCACAATGTCGACTTCAACAACGTTGATGGCAAGGTTTCTCAACAATGCGATCGTTATTGCTATCGTTTATACTGTAGATGCGAAGCGATCCGGATTTTCCTAGTGCCCAACATTAGTATCCCGTAGAATCCTTCTTTCAGCTAAATCCTTGATTTCGGAAAATTCAAATTTCTCACTGAAGTGGCATTTGGTCGGCAGAATTTTCGCGATACGAAATTTGTTTGGGTTACTTGCCTGATTCGATCAGAAGTTTTAGTCCTCGTCGTCTGCGCATACTGCGAAGCAAAACAAGCCCTGTCACAGCAATGACTTCTGTTGCGCCATCTCTCAACGTTCCAAGCCGAAGTAAAATATATTAGGATACACTTACAAAACTCTTCAGATTTAGTGCAGGCTTAGCCCAGCTAAGCGTTGGTGGTCGTTATTGGTAAAGAAGGTTACAAAGGGTTTCAAACCTCCCACAAAAAAATCAACACACGTAACTGCCTTCGCCGGAGCTTTGTGATATTGTTATACAAACAAAACAAGATGGCGCCACCAGCGTCCACATCGGGGCAACGGCTTTTTCTTAGCCCTCGCCACAGATGATGGATGTATCCGCATTCCTCGGATCGAATCACTCAAGTGCCCTAACAAATTTTCTATGCAAAGACTATGACTACCATATGCCATTTCTGTCTGAATTTCGAGCTTTAAGGTTAAACCGATTCTTCTAAAAAGAAAGCGTTCAATGGAATTCGTTAATTGTGCAACGCGTTGCATAGGGATTATGTAGCCCCGCTGCAACGCGCGTATTTTTTCAGCATTGCTCTTGGTCCTGCTGTAGTGAAATGTATAATTCCATCTGTTGCTCGAAGCATTAAATGGTCGAGAACTCTTACTTGGCCAGAAAGCACACCCTTTAAAGTCTTAATTTCGTTTGTATCATTTCTATTCAAATGCCAGTCAGATGCAACTAATTCTACTTGTCATATAACTGAACTAGCATTGCTTCCACTGCCGCAAAAAATATTCAGTAAAGAAAATATACTTTGTTTACCAAGCATGTCTTTAATTCAGTTAATCTATATTACTCGCCTCATACCGCAGGTGGCCTTGCCAATAATAGTGTGGCGACGACGGCAGCGTTGTCTTCCTCCGTCCGCTTTCGTAGCGGCACTCTTGGGGCTGCTGTCCGCAGGGAGCGTGCTCGACACCTTTCTGCATTTCACTGCTCTTTCCCAGCAAGGAGTAAGTGCGACATCGGTGCAGTTTTCATTTTTCATGAAGCATCTTTCCTCGTTAAAAATTTGTGAATCGACGTAACCAGGGTCCGTATTCAGAGCTGGTGTCGTAATTAGAGGTGCCTTTTTCGCACTGACCTTAGTCATCTGATTTGTGGAACCGCCGGAACTGGATGTCAGTTCGGTGTCCACCACTTCCGGTTCCGTTGTTTCCACCATACTGATAAGAGCGAAAAGAGTGAAAACAAAACTTTGAAAAAGGTGCAAAGTCGTCATTCAGGGTCGAGATTTATTGAGGTATAATGCGAACCTCTCTTACACCTGCTTGAACACATCGTACAAAGGCATTTCAGTGCATCTCACTGCGGCATGAGAACAATAGCAATTTTGTTTCAAGGAGCTTAGTGAAACAGCGCATCCGGCGACGACCACACGAGCACGAAGGATGACACATATTAACCCTGGTCTTCCCATACCCTCACTAATGCTGCTGTCACGATGTTTCGCTGAAAGCTTATTCTACACAAAAAGAATCACAATATGGGCTCAATCCACTTCTGTTTCTTCCATTAACACTGTGGCTCTTTAGTGAACAGTCAAATGCACTGTTCTCGGAGAACAGTATCTTTTAGGGAAAATCCTTCCCCGCCATGCCAATGATTTGCGTTCTTCAGGCGAGAGGAAATTTAGGTATCATTAAAAACTGGCAAACCACCAAATTAAATCTTCTTACCTTAGCGAACCAGTTTTTCATGGGATGTAGGTATTGTGGCTTCGTATCGTACCAAACAAAAATTGCAGGGCGTTTTTCATGTACAACAGTGAGCAGAATCGTTGCTTTCAGTACGCTCTGCAGATCAAGTCAGACATCTATTACGCAGGCGCGTGGGTTCTCCCTGGTTATGCGAGGTTGTGTATCTATGTGGGGTGTTCTTACATGTCATGTGATATAGTACGGCTGAATCTTAAAGAGTACGTTTGAAATATCGAGGCACAAGTTAATTGATTCGCTATGAACTGTGTTACAACTTTGCATGTACGTGAACGAGGATCCACAAAGGAAGAATCGGGCAGGAGCCATAAACGCTGTCGCATCATATCCTTTAAAGCGGAAGTTATATTTCCCCACCCAAATAATTTTATTTACATCTATTCATTTCTTTCTTCACATTTATTCTTTTGTTATGATGGTTCAAGCGTTTTTAATAGTATAGTACATTATAGATAGCCGGCTCATGGACGTATATTGTACTCATGAATATGTCGTGGATGTTTATATGAAATAGTGTATTACATGTTGTTTCTGTCAAAATAATTATTAAAAAAAAACAATTGTGCACTGCAAGTTGTCTGCTCTGAGATAGCCAAACGCAATTAATATGCACTATTTACAGAGTGTTTGGAGCCTAAAAGCAAAACTCTGTATTTGTGCCAATTTATTGATCAGGGTTATCACACAGTCGAATAAAAGTTTATAAATGCTGTCGCATGAACCTAAAGAACGCTTTTCATCTTGTAACTAGCGAAATAATTTAGGAGAGTTCAGTGAAGAGCCATACATTTATGGAGCAATTCGCAGACGTGTGCAAAGACGCATTTGCTGGTGAGCTTGCTTTCACAGTAGTTCGACCGTGAATCCCAAACCCATCGCCTTTTGCGCACCGCTACATTGATATCACACGTTGCCTGTGAGCAAGCTAGCACAGCTGGAGACACGTGTGCCACTAAGCTATGGCTTACTCAGATTGCCGCGTTCCGATAGGACGCTGACATCATGAACACAAACTGTTACATTGTTTTAGCATTTTACCTACTGAGATGAGAGCCTCGAATTTTTTTTCGTTTGCCTCTGTTAGAACATCTCTGCGATGGCGGGGGCGGCTGGGGCTTATTTCATTAATTCCCTGAACAGTGAGCCCTGCTGCGCGTTTCGGCATCATTCACCTGCCAAAAATCACGAGAAAAGACGTTCTGTGGAAGCATCAAATGTATTTATTATTATTTCAGGCCCTTCAATCTTAATACAAACACTTCACGCACTATTTCCCGCAATAAAAACAACATAGGTGGCTGAGAAAAACCTGCCCCGCGCTATATTCCGCTTTTTGCACCCTTACAACAACAGAACTGGAGTCACAAAGATGGTTTTCCTAACTTTTTGTTCTTAGTGCCAGGGATGACGGGCCTGGCAAACTTTGCGATCTACCCACTTTAAGCACAACAAGCAAGTGCAAAGTGAATGGTGGCATGTTTTATTTACGTATTTGAAAGTGGGGCTTCTGAATGACTAATTACAAAACTATAAAAAGGAAACACTGTAGAAATGTTTTGCAGGTACCTCAAACTGTTTCCTATTATTTTTGAGACCTAACTTTGGTTGTGCGACCAAAGTTTTCTTTTAGAGAGATGAAATTTTCCTCGTTAAAGCAGACGCTACGGTAGTATTTAGCAGTTGCCTTTAATAAAAAAAAAAAAACACAATTCCTTCTGGGCAACAAAAGATTGCGCAATGCAAGCGAAAGCGAAGTATATCAGAGAGACAACAAATTCACCTGCTCATTTGGGACAAAGATTCTAGTATTGCACTTCGAAAGCCTCCGTCCTACGGCCCTGACACCGATTAAGGACAGTTAGGACAACATAGGAAGTTTATTCACATTGGGTGTTTTTATTTACGAAACCAAACAAACCGTTTTCCAACAACGAAGAGCACATATTCAATACTTAACAAGCGCTACAACCGTATAGGCTCTCAAGAGCAACGTGAAAATAATGCTCATGGCTCAAGAACAGCCTGCGTTTCGCGATAAGCAAACCTTTAAGCTTTACTACAATGGTCTTGAGCGAATGCATGTTTTCCAAAGTATATGGTGCAGTGTGTTTATGGCTGGTATTTCCCACTGTCGCCAACACTGTTTTGAGAGTGCGGTTGCTACAGTTCCTTGGAAGTCAGAGTGGCGCCATGGAGGGGCCGGCCAGCCAGAAAAGATCACAGAGGAACAAACAAAGTGTTACATGTATTCGTACATTGTTATATAAAGGTGCATGGCGGCTTCAGGAGACGGGCTACCAGGAACCACGATGACACAATCGACGCATCGCGCTTCCTGACTGCCCCCGAGTACCATGCTCGCCTTTTATAGTCCCAGTTGAATTTATTTACGTTTGTTAATAAACGATAACTTAAACAGGTCGTTTGCCCGAAAAGCCGTAGGCGTCGCAGTGGTTGGCACTACGTATCGGAAACAATCGAAAGCTGCAAAACAAATATGGTGGAAACTTGTGGTTCTAGTGATTCATGACATGTGGGATAAGCGATGATGACATAATGAAATTATTTTATTAACTGAATAAATAAAGAAACGAAAGGAATAAAAAACTTTGAAAAGTGGGGTTCAAAATTATCAAAAAGCTCAGAATGCAAAGCCTATGCTTCGAGACGCTAAATAAAAAATATAGATTATGCAATCAGTCTGTTATTTAATTTGAATACAAAAATGAATATTGAAAAGGTACAAATTTTCATAATGCTGAGAGCTAAAGCTATTGTTTAATGCAGCTAATTAAAAAATAATGTTCAAATGGTCAGTTACATAATTGAAATAACAGAAAAAATGCTGTTCAAGTGTGTCAAAGTGCTCAGAATGGAACGTTAATGTTTGCTGGCGCTAAGTATCGGTGTATAAAAATAAAATATTAAAACGAAGAGAAAGCTATCGTGTCACACCCCTAACAGCATAGCTAAAGTGTCCGCCTAACGTTTTTAATATACCTGACAGACCACCCTAAGAGCTCTCTGGGCGCCTGAGATCGAGCTTCTGGTGGGCGCTTAGCAATGACGTGGATTAGTGCTGCGCCTAGAGGCTGGGCGCATGGTTTCCATATGCAGGAGGAGCACGAATGAGATACATTTCTTTCTTCAGGAGGCTTTGCCCTCCAAGGCTAGTCGTTGGTGAGGATCACTTTAGACATTGCGGCTGCTTGAGCTCAATTGATGACTTCGTTTTGCTTGCCAGGGTCTGATCTGAGCATCAGGAACTACCATATTCCTTTATTTCTAATTGTACCAGTGCAATAAGACGGGAGTGTCAGGCAAACACGTTTCACATAATATAGGCATGTACAAACTTCAAAACCTATTCAGTGACCCGCGGGGAGAACATTTTTATATAAAGCACTGGTAAAACAGCATTCCCACCGCTAGAACTTTGTACCAGAAAACAAACAGCTTTCCTGCGGCCCTGAATTCGGTCGTCCACCTTACGCAGGCTTTTTCAGCTTCCCTTCTGACTTTTGGCCGACAAGCGGCTGCAAGTTCCTTGAAGTGCACCACCCCAGCCGTCGCCAAGATGATATCACTGCTCGCTACCGTAGTCTCAGCATGTGGGTCGGCTTGCATCGCTTCAATAATAAAAAAGTAAAGGCGACATTTAGGTTCCGTTTTAAGGGTATGACATAATAGCGCAGGCCCCTACCCCGCACGCCAAGTCCCGCTTTAATCATACCGTATAAACGTGCCGGCTTGGCCTAATGGAAACATGAATGTATTGTCCTGGTAGTCTGATTCTGATACCCATCTTTCAGCATGGATGGATTGGCCTCAGTTGGGAGCTTTTGCCAAGTATAACGTCAGGCAACTATGGGTACTGTACAATGGGTTGTCAGTGCACGGCCATGTCAGCTGCTAGCTACCGCCTTCCAACGCCATGTTTGTCACTTTTCGCTGACAAGGCCAATACCGCATTTCGGTGAACGGGCCTTTAACCCCATCGCGTTAAATTTGAATTGCGTGCTTTATCTGGCCACCTCCTGTAACTCGGCCTCATCTTCCACGTGGCGGCTCCAGACGTTATGCCGAAAAGTTGTCATAGTGCTCCGTGGAAGAGGCACCTACGAACTGCCAACTTACCTAATGTCGTACGTCTTGAGATGATTTCCTGGTGGTAAACACCCGACGCAGTAGCACCGCCCTGAAATCTACGTCCCCTTTCCGGCTACTTCCATCACCTCACCTCTTCTCAGGCTATCTCCTGCACGTCTATTTCCTCACTCCTCCCACTAAGACAGAACTATTCAAAAATTGCACATTTTGCCAATACTTTTACGCGAGAGTATATAGAGCTTGTTCGGTCGAAAAGCCGTCAATATAAACCGGTTTGCACTCGCGTGTTGTCGCTATTGTTGGGAACGCGGTATCTAAAACGAAGGCCTGTAGTTGAGATAGTGTCGATTCTCTTATGGCGCGCTTCAGCTGTCCACTATGAGCTGTGAAAAATACTGTCTTTTCTTTCTTATAAATTAATTTGCAGATTAAGTGTAGGTGTCCACCGTCAAGTAAGACAGATACTCCGTCCTGCGTTCTGTCTTTCTCTCATGGCGAAGCTTGAGTGTCGCCCCAACTTTTTTACAGTATTTTTGCAGCTCTAATAATGTATTCCTCGGTCAGGAGGCAGCCTTTCGACCGAACACCGAGTACCATCCTTCATCTCTCTTCGCATCTACTTCAAAGCTACACCCACTCCTCCTCTCCACGTCTTCTTTTGCCAGGGAGCCTAGAACGCCGCCGCTTCCGTAGGCCTACTTCTACGTGAAAGAAATCAGCTGATTCCAAACAGGCTGTTCTGAATCAGTTGCTTCCGCAAATTTTCCCCACTTTAGAATCTCGCATGGCTCTGTGGTGATCGTGGGATCAGCAGGTGTAGCTTTCCAGTTGCTGGTTTATTGCCTCTCTTGCATTCCGTATGTACGGTGCCAGCATGGTAACCACCCTTCGTACGTGCACACATATTTTGCAACAAACACTAAACAAATCTATCGTCAAATCTGCCTTGCCATTCCAGTAGGAAGCTTTCTCACTGAAAGTACCCGGCACTGTTTGGGATGTTAGAGCGCTCGCACACAATGCACACTCAGTGTTCCCTTCACCTATATGCAAGGTAATATGCCAGACGCACACCACACGCTTGTTCAAATAAAACACCCGAAACAAATGATTGAAAATGACATTCAATCTAAACAACTGTCGCAATTTTGTTTCTTCCAGTCCATAATTGTGTCCGAGAGGGAGCTTCGCAGAACATCTGTTTTACTGACTTCCCTTGCAGCGGCTTCTGTAATCGGCACCTTCTTACTCTCTCAACTTCAAGATTTGGTCATCAAGAAGCCTTTTGGAGGTCAGGTGAGACATAGCGCAAGGCAATCTTCAGAGCTCACACGTTGAAGTACCATACCATACAAATGTTTTCATAGTAACAAACCCATAAGCCCGTGCCAATGCTCAATGTATGCGCCTTTTGCTCGAAAGAAAGAATAAAACTGCTAGCAACTTTCATCTTACGAACCATAGAATTTCCATTCTTCACCGAGTGCTGAGCATGTTTGGTATCCGCTCTAGTGTAGATCGTAGAGACGTATATAGTCTGCCTCATATTCAGACCTCTGTTGTAATCTTTCTTTTCATGTAAAATTCGTTCATCCCACTACAAGAACTTGTTTTTAATGGTGCTGCCTGACTGTACCCAGTGGCGCTAATTGAATGGGTGTTTTGAAGCGTGATTTTGGTACTTTGGAGAGAGACACAGGTAAATCGTCCAACGGCTCAGCAGTTAAGCCACTCGACCACTGTCACGGAATATCTAGTTTCGAAACCGACCGCAGCGGCTGCGTTTCTATGGAAGTGAAGAAAAGGCGTCCGTATGTGCGCAATGTAAGTGCATGCTAAAAGTCACCACAGACCAGAGGAGTCATCTCTTCCCACCCGCGCCCGGCCTGCCGGCCGCCACCACCGTCGAGCAGGAAGTGCAGGCTGCTCTCGCACGCTCCAGCAACTTCTTGAGCAAGAAGGACCCCCCCCCCCCACACACACACGCATACTTCTGATAAACGTGCGAGTAGGGGAAGGGAGGAGATATAGTAAAACTAATTGACAAGATTTCTACCATGAACATGTGGCTGCAAGAGAACGGACGGAACAACGAAACAATCCACAGGCTAGAGAGGAGCGCACAACAAGATTGGTTCGGCATATTGCGAACCCAAGATCGGTCATTTATAGAGTGTCTGGTGGTAGGAGCAGAGATTCACCTTGGTTTATTCGTTTCATCCAATTGGCACTCGGCACACAATCTCCATAAACAGGCTTATGAATGATGATAAATTCATACGTCATGATTTCAGCTCCGATGATAATTTCAACCAGATATCCTTGCAATATCACCAAGCAGCCCATCTAGCCACCTTCGGAAAATGGCTGGAGTTGAACTTACGCCGAAAGGCAATGGGCTGAAAAGAAAGCCCTTCTGAGTGTTGATGACTTATGTTTCTGATATCTTCGCCTAACAGTAACTAGTGGTAGGCATGACGTAAATCCAGCGTCGCGAAGGCTTCGCTATCAAGCATCTTTACAAAAATGTCGTCCACTAGAGGCAGTGCATGGTATTCTTCCACCACCGGGGCCGCATTCATTTTCCTACAAAAATCTCTGCAAACTCGGTGATACCCATCGCCCTTCGCAATAGGCCCCACTGGTGTTTCTCATTCTGAGGCCTTCACAGGCGTCAAGCCTTGTTGTGCAACCAGCTCGTCCAGCCCTTCAGACATCTTGTCCATCAAGGTGTAGGGTGCCGTATGGCCCTTAAGAAAACGGTGACATGCGTTTTATTTCAGCTGAAATATTGCCGATGGCCCCTTGCGTAGCGAGCAAACACGTCAGCATATTTGTTGTGCACCTCTCACGGTTCCGTGCTGGTATCTTTTATCTTCACCGACTACTCACGACCACAATGGACCACACTACCACGACAGCCTTGCTAAAAGCCTTGATTAAGTCCCTTTCGTGCAAGGATGGTCCTGAGCTGCCGACCACTATGACCGCATCCGGAATGACTTTCCTGTCGCTTGTAGCAGTCATAGATGAGTTGTCCGATCACTGGAAGTTTGTCAAAGAGGCAGGAGAGGTTCAGGCGCGATTTTCGCAACGACGGCCACATCTTCCCGTGCTTCCGGGACATAGTTATAAAAGGTGACACTTACAGGCGATCCCGTGTCCAGTAGAATAGTAAAAGGGACGTTATTCCAGATAACGCTCTTGTAGGTTTGCCTAACCTTGCGGGTGCTGGCTCCTTCGTGGGGAACCGCTGCAGTAGGGTAGAGAGCTGCGCTGTTGTCCGAGCTTGTATCCGTTTCAGCTGTTCCTGCATAGGAGAACTTGTCGCTAAGATCCCTACCGATAAAAAATTGTGCTGGACTGGTAGATTGCGATCAGATTTCCTCGTTTACAGGGCCGGTGGCACAAGGCATGCAGGTGTGTACATACCCTCTCGGTGTACCAATCGACACCACACCGTCCACATGTATCTCGTTCTCTGGCTTTCGGCGATTCATCTTTTGTTTCAACGAGCGGCTCTTTTGTAGTGCAGAATGCAGCTCACCTGTTTCAACGAGCGGCTCTTTTGTAGTGCAGAATGCACTCACCTGTCTCTGCAGAATACAATCTCATGGCATTCAGTGCGGCTCTCTGTGCAGGGACAGCAAAATCATCCGCCTCTTCCGGTGTACGCTTCTGTTGCTTCAGTAAATGTCGCCACACGTCTTCATCTTGCAACTCGCCAACAATTCTTTCTCTTAAGGTGCGCCCCAACGATGTTGCAGCCGCTTTATTTTCGCAACGAAGTCATAAAGAGTTTCCCCTTTTTTTTCCAAGCCCATTAAGAAAACATAACTTGCAGCGATCTCGTTAACCCGGGGACAGTAGTGGTCTTTCAAATGGCTGACGTCTTCATAAATCAGCTCAGTCACCTTTTTGTGATGACGCCGACCCTGCGCCACTCATACAAAGAATAGAACGTCCCAGGTGGCGCAAGTTCGCTGTGAACTGATTGATTGATTTATAGGAAGGGAAAGGCACGGTAACTGTCTCACTTGTTTCCTGTGGACACCTGAACCGCTGTTTGTGAAACTATGAGCAACGCACAATTCTTTGTTGCCTCCACGATACTATGGGTTTGAAAGTATGCCTCCAGACGAACACGATACATAGGTCATGTATGCCTTCTGCGTCTGTGAAATCCAGTGATCATTCGGAGCTCATGATTGAGCAGGTCTAACCGCCTAGCGTCAGCGCGCTACCTCCTCATCACTGATAATTCGCACTTACGCGGCGACACCGTGAGGGTATCAGGCAGGAGTAACAGAACTAGAACGATTGGTTTATTATAGAAGCGCGTTTATAGCCCGCTTATGACGTTGTTAGTCACGTTATCATGATAACTCGGCTTTTCGTCGACGAATTACCCCGGGCATCAGCATTCTGTCTCATTATTGGGCATTCGCATTATATAAATAGAGCCTATGGCTCTGATATTGCGGTCATTTTAGATCACGAAATGTTCGGTTCGCGTCATCGCCCCTTACCGATTGCGAAGTCCTCCGTTTCTATGCAAGACTAGATTTGATTTTGAGAAGTGCACGAAACGCACATGCATTTTCACCAGTGGTGAGCCCAGAATAAATTGACAGCTGGCGTGTCATCATTTACACGGCGAAAAAAGTAGCAAAATACAATGTAAGAGTAATCGAGGACTTAACTGGCCTCTCTACCTTCCTGCTTGCTTTTTTCTCTCTCTTGATAAATTAGATGTAAGCAAAACTAGTTATAACCCATTAAGCGTTATGGAATAAATATCTCCCTTCCAAGAGAAATCTACCTCCAGTCATAGTCTGTTTGAAAACAGAAATGCATCAACATACGCCAATGTTGTCGACACGCTGCAGTACCTTAGCTTCCTTTAGTGCACTTCCCTTACAGTGGTTCTCTGCAAAAGTACAAAAACTACTTGATTACATTTAGTGCAGAAGTATTATTATGCAAACTTGTAGCCTTTCTCTCAATGTGTAACCATGCACCCAGCAGGACTATGTGAATCCAAAAACCAATGAGGCTTCTTCCTGACATTGCAGAAAATGATGGACCTGGACACATGCTCGTTACTTGGTCGGCAGCTCTATACGCCTCTGTTTGCGTGAGTACAACGTTGTCTTTTCTTCAATTTAAAGCACCTGGCAAGCCAAAAAGAGGTGTTTTCTACGACACATTAAAATATATGCATACATTCATCCATCTTAGCTCCCCATGTGCGGCGTGCGTTCAGCTAGGAAAAAAGCTGAGCAAGCCACTAACAGCTTTAATTACCGGTTTATAGTGGAGCTACCGCGTTTAATTGATACCTAAAATACAAGACATCAACACGAATTTCGCCCATAAAAGCGGCAGCTTAAGGTAATATAACTAGCTGCTTTGCAATACCATGGCTCGTCGTTGTTTTATTGTTTCAAGCGCCTCAATATACATGCCTTGCCTCGCGTTATTATCTACGTGTGTTCTACTTACCAGTCAGGAGCGGCACCTCAGCTAACGACCGGAAGTATATTTCTCACAAAAGTGCCGTCTGGATGACAGCCAAGAAGCAGAGAAAACGTTTATTGAGGATAATTATCAGGAGATAGATGTCCGGTGACCTTAGTCCAGGGCTCCGACGTTGGTTGTATCATAAGTGGTACTATCGTTTGCAAAAACGGTATTATTTATTACATGAGTAGATTAGATTGGTTGGTTGGTTGGTTGGTTGGTTTGTGGGGTTTAACGTCCCAAAGCGACTCAGGCTATGAGAGACGCCGTAGTGGAGGACTCCGGAAATTTCGACCACCTGGGGTTTTTTAACGTGCACTCACATCGCACAGCCCACGGGCACTTTGCTTTTCGCCTCCATCAAAAAGCGGCCGCCGAGGCCGGGATTCGATCCCGACACGAGTAGATTAATCGAAGCAGAATAATCGAAGCAACTTTCTTTTGGAACGCAAGACGACTGTGAAGCTGTTTGAAGAAAAAATGATATTCGACCTCGAAAATTCACCAAAAGAGTACAATGAATAGAACTTCCCAGGTGGCGTAAGTTCGCTGTGAACTGATTGATTGATTTATAGGAAGGGAAAGGCACGGTAACTGTCTCACTTGTTTCCTGTGGACACCTGAACCGCGCCGTAAGGGAAGGGAGGAAGGGGGGAGTGAAAGTGCAAAGAGAGAAAGAGGAGCCGTAGTGGAGGGCTACGGAGTACATTCGACCACCTGGGGATCTTTAACGTGCGCTGACATCGCAACGCACACGGACGCCTCTTCGTTTCTCCTACATCGAAACGCAGCCGCCGAGGTCATGTTCGAACCCGGGTACTCCGGCACAGTAGTCTGGCGTCTTACCACTGCACCACCCCGGCGGGGCGCTGTGAATTCCCGGACTAACCCAGGAGGAACACGGAGATGAAGAGAAGAAAAACGCATAGAGCAGCCTAACGTAGCATTGTGAAAGCGCAGTAAAACTAAATCTCTGGCGAAAACTTCAAAGCAGACACAAAGCTGTCGTATTTTAATCTTCTGGTGTTAAGATCAACATTAGTGAGAGTGCATGTGTATTTAACTTTCTTTATTGAATGTGTATGGCTACTGTATGTATGACTGATTTGAAAATTTCCTGCACTACTCGTGTGCTGCTGCTTGAGTGCGTTTCCTGGACACTGTCATGCTGTCAAGGCAGCTTTTAGCCGGGAAACCTTCCAGTTGAACTTGGAAATAAATTTATTGTATTGTATTGTATTTACGGCGATATTTCATGCGCTACCGCAAAACGGCGTTTTTATTCAGTTTTCACGTATTCCGTCTCGAATATCTTGCCCAATTGTGAAATGTCTTCAATTCGTCGTTAATGCTGTATTTCGTGCTTATGCGTACTTTATCATAGAATCTTCGCGGACATTATACGAAAACGACCATCGCCACAGCTACCCCCGCTACGACGAGGTGTCAGGTGTAAGCCGTTAGTGCAGACTGCAGCATCTCGACTCCGTGAAAGGTAAGCTACTCTTGTCGTGGCGTTTTCGTTCCTCTGTTTTCCACAATTTACCATATCAACTCGTAATATAGTCCATAGTGGACATGCTGCCCTAATGGTTTTCATAAAATAAAGGGCTCGCAGCAGAAGCAGCCTTCTGTACATCATAGCAAAGACCACTGCCACATCAACAGAGCTATCGCAGTCTGGCGGGACGCGAAGCTACAGCATTTGCGAAAAAGGGTGTAAAGGGTAACGAGATTATGAGTGCTCAACAGCATGGTATACACGCACTTAGGAGCAATATAAAAACGAAAACATCTTATGTTGTAAAGAAATGCTTTATAGAAATTTTATTTTCTTAAGAAATTGTACAATATTTTTACTATTTTAGCTGAGTTATTTGTTAGTTATTATTACTCCTTATTATTGTTATTTATCATTACAATACTTAAGAATAATAATATTCATATTATTGTTAATAAATGTCTGTTTGTGCACTCTTATAGTCAACGACCTTATTCAATTTTTTCTCTGTTGATTGTTTTCTCATGTGCTCTGTAAGACAACTTCCTAATCGTGTTCACTGTCTCCGTGTCTAATCTCAATTTAAATTTCCCTTTTTGTATTATTTGGTTTTCTTTTGTCTTCTATCCCTGTGTGTGAAGTTTATCTGTGCACTTCATTCTTATTTCTGCCAACACTAGATGGTTGTTCCTGCACACGTTAAAATAAAGGTTGATTGGTGTATTGATTGAATATGGTTAAGGTTGGCTATGGTCAAAGCGCACGCTCCTGCATTCACCTCTGTTAGTAGGCAGCTTTCATGTCTATAGGAGCACTATAGCTAAACGGGCGAGTTGGTGGAACATATTGACTGGAAAACATCCCAAGAGACAAACACTAGCGCAAAGAACCACAGGATGAGCGCTTTGGTGTTGGTCTCTTGCACTATCTTCCAGACAATAGGAGCACTATGTACTGCTCGCAGCACAGATGAAATTAGTGCTATAATCGGAGTAATAATATACTGTAATAAAAGAGTGTCGTCATTTACGACGCCAATCAAGTTAGGATATATTACACACAGTGAAAGCACAGCAGAACAGTCGCCCAGCCTGACAATATGGCTGGGCATCTGTTCGTCCATATTGTCGTCCAGACAATATGACGGTCTGCATTTAGGCTGTATAATCAGCCAATGAAGGCAGCTTTTAAGATGACAAACAGCGTATAGGTACGAGTGATCATTCTCGTACGCACGTATAAAAATGGTGAGTTCGAGAGTGCTATAAATTACCGCAGCATAGCTCAGAAGCAGGTAGGGCAAGCTGGGTACTGCCTAACGACCTTATAGAAGCGTGAACGTAAAATGCAAACCTTAATCTGACCGCTGCCCTTTGCCTATCTGGCACTGAGCATCCTTACAAAAAGCACGGAGGTTAATAATTTTTTATACCATCTGCCGTATTTGTTAAGTTCAAATTATGTACTTACTTTTGTCGAAGAACCTCCATCATAAACCACATAACTCTTAATGATTAATAAAAATAGTTGTTATGGTATCAGTAGAGATAACGGCTATCAGTAGTTGGTCTGAAATCTAAGCAAATGCCTGCACGCTTCGGTTAAGAACGCTTGTCTTTCTTTATCCAGGATCTTATGTACCTGCTGAGTTATGTTGTACGGGGTTTAATGTTGTTATAAGCGAGTATGTAGTAAAAAAAATGTTGCCAAAAACGATGTATTTGTGTCCTTTCTTTGTTGTTCTGTTTTTACGTGGCGCTGCCTTTAATTTTTACGATGTACCAACTAGATAAAGACCTTTCTCTCGTCACGTATTGTACGATTAGGTTTGGTTTGGTTTGTGGGGTTTAACGTCTCAAAGCGACTCAGGTCATGAGAGACGCCGTAGTGGAGGGCGCCGGAATTTTTGACCACCTGGGCTTATATAACGTGCTCTGACATCGCACAGAACACCGGCGCTTATTCGTCTCCACCGAAAAGCGCCAGCCAAGGCCGGGATTCGATCCCGCATTCTGTATTTTACCATTAACATCAAGATCAACATGCGTGTTTTTTTCTTCTTTCCAGTAAAATTCAACCTGGGCGCCGGCAGGCATTCATGACCATATTTTTTAAAGTTTTGTGGCTGGACGTCCTCCACATATCCCTCTCCATTGTTGCCTATTATGCTTGCCTTTTCGCTAGGATCCCTGCCTTGGAGTAAGTGACAACCATAGCTGCAGTAGTGGTGGCATCTTTGCTTTGTGTATACCAGTTCTTGTTCTTACACTGAACACCGAATAACATGCTCAGTGCTGGCTAGTTAACCGAACGCTTCTAGAGTGCAGGAGTATTTGTTAAGGTATCACGCAAGAATAATATCCCCGACACCGTAGGGTCAAGGGAAAGAGGAGCTAATGTGAATGCACCCAAGATATGCATTCGCAAGAAATTATTAGAGGACTGGCGGCCTTGATTGGAACCCACCAGCAAGAATATTGACTGTCAATGCTCTAAGTTGAGCAAGTTGGTGAACGAATTCAGGCATTGTGCTAGCGTACAAGGACCCACACTGTGCGTCCTGTCCGCCTACCTGCAGTGTGCGTCCTTCTTGTGCGCTAGCACCATGCCTGAAGAATATTGACTTGAATATCGTATTACACTTCTTGGACCTTCTAGCCCTAGGTACAAAACATTTTTTTCCCCAAAAAATCACCCTATGTACGGGGCAGATGCTACGGCTTACAATTAAATATTTGTGTTAGACCCCTTGTTTTAAGTGAATCGTACTAGGCTACCTGTGCCGAAATGCTGCTGTCGCACCCCTGTTTGGGGGGGGGGGGGGGGGGGAGCTTTTAAGTGCGAGTCAAAAATAAGCCGAATAAAACATTTGAGTAGAGCTGTCATGCGGCGTTCACCAGAACTCTAGACCTATATGCATTTGCGAGGATAAATGGCGCCACCGCGTTTTAGTTCAAGGAAAGTCCAAGAACATGCCGTAAAATGATGGATGCCTTCTATGTTGTGCGTATGGTATATGTTCTGTCGGGTGATTCACTGACAGTGGTTGATGTGTGATTTGTCGAAGGAATGATTAGTGAACAGTTATTAGTGAATAATGAGTGAATCTACTCATTAGCGCAGTGTCGATTGACAATTCCATGGCTGTATCCTTCAGTTTCAAAAGGTGTGATGGAACCTATGGATGGCACCAGTGCGAAAACGTCGTCTCCCATTGCACCAAATGCGTGTAATAGCGTGGCGGGCTTTTTTTTTTTCGGATTGGTCGTGTCGTGATGGTCGTGCTCGACGACCAAAGAAACTTTGCATGATGGATACCTAGAAGGTGGAGAAGAAAGCTCGATATGAGGGAGCTCCACGTTTGATGCGAAGGTAGGATGCCGACGTACAAACGTTAGAAACGGATGTGAAGCGCCAAAATTGTGCAGAGGAAGCCGAACTGGAACTTCAGTAAGCTGTCCAAGATCACAAACGGAGAGCTAGTTTGGTGCTTACAGCGAAAGATACAGAGCTGGAACGTCGGTGTCGCCAGGAAGCTGACAATGATAGTAAACGCACGGCTGAAGCTGAGTTGGTCATTAAACCTAAAGATAACAAGCTCACATACCAGTAGTTTAATAATAGGCAAAGAAGCGCGTGTGGTCAAAGTAGCATAAAAGTAGCAAACGATAATCTATTCGAGTGAGCATGCTATGACAATGAAGTAGCAGCACACGCAAAAGTTGTACTAACACAGATTTGGTGTATTTCATGGAGACATAGAAACAGATGATTACACAGCCCGTTTGCAAACGTGCCCCGATATCATATTACCATGGTGCCGAGACTATTAGTTCCTGCAAGTAAATTGCACGAATTTGTTCTTCTAGTAGACAACAAAAAATAGCAAAACCAAATAGCCTGCATAGCTTGACAAAGAAAAGTATCGTTGCAAATCTTGTCTTGAAAAAAAAAAGTCTAAGCTGACTAATTAGCACTTTCTGGCGTTTAATAATTTGCTCCATTGGTGTTCATATTCCGGGAGTGCCAAGTCCCACTAGGTTATATTCTAAATTGTGATGCGCAACCGTCCGGCCTCTTTATTGAAGCTTAAAATTCTTTAGTCACTTCGCAAGCTGTTGTCCCCAGGGATAAAATCTTGTATTTTTGTTTGGTTTAGCTTATAGGGTTTAACGTCTCAAAGCGACTCCGTACAGGAACGTCGCCTTGGTGGTCAAGGGAAATTTTACGCGCACTCACATCAACAATACACGAGCGCTTTTTTTCATCCCCATCAAGAAGGGGCCTCCATGACCGGGACTTCATCCTTCTTCCTTAAGTTATGCAGTCGAGCGCCGCAAACACTGAGCCACCGCGGTAGGGCGAAATGGTGTATGTGGTATGCTACTAAACAATAAGCCTTTCCGAAGTTCGCAATTGAATTATCGTAGGAAATTTTGTGTAATGAATATCTGTTCTTTTTTTTCAGATTACTAATTAACAGCTCCAGCTCCAGTGGTATGCGGTCAGCTGTCCTTCTGTTTACCGCCACGACCGCTTTTGAATTGCTGATAACGTCCTATCAGATGGACCTCCTGTCAGTTTTAGGATGTAGAATGCGATCCATGCTTCAGGGACTTCTGTTCCAAAAAGTACGAGCCATATAACCAATGCCGCTATGTTTAGTCTTATCATCGTGAGATCCCTTCACACCCACAATAATTTCACGCCACGCTTCACCTAATTTAATGATTTACAGCAATGCCCTCAGTGTATTAAACCGTAGGTGTTTATTCTTAATTACACGCAACATCGAACGATCCCTGCGCGAATAAGTATATTTTCATGCTTGAAACTACTGAGACGTGTGACCTGAATTTGTAGTGTAAAGCTGAATTTTTAATCAGTGTTCAGAAATTAACATTATTTGTTAAACCTTCACAAGTGCAATGAAATCATGTTCAATGTTAGCCCCAAACAATAACTTAAGGCTGCATCTTAAACTTCTTATTTATTCACAAATAACGAAGTAATTTTAATTAATACGTAATAGTCAATTTAAATTTTACTCCGCATAACCTTCTCAGTGATACATGGCCTGATGCTGTAGCATAAAGTTATTTTTGTAATCCCAGTTAACTAATTAGTAATTAATATTTCAAATCTACAATTAGTCCACTCCATATATGCTCGACATAAGGTATCTAAGGATGCACCTTTATGGTGTTGCGTAAAGTGCAGCGTGACGACCCGCGTGGGCGCCGGTGCGGCTCGACGCAACCGGTTGTAATCCTAACGGCGCATGCGCAATTGTAGCTCCGGCTGGGCACCGCGAACTGCGCTTTTATTCTAGCTATGGTAATCGATATACCAGTAAGACGAAAATGTCAATTCAAATTCGTGCTTCAAAACTTCGCTCTCGTGTTAAATCCCCACGGAGAAAACTTTGAATAGATGAATAATAAATTTCTTGCGCGCTACCACGTAAAATCCATTCAACGATTTCGCCGATGTCGGTGTCTCTAGAGCCGGCTGTGCAGCCGTTCTAAGAAGGTGCCAAGTCGGGCAGCACTTTTCAGATGGGAATTGAATCCGCCATGACCTTTTGATATACCTCAAATCAGACTAGCTATTTCTCTGTCATTCGATCCGTTCATATCGTTTTGTTAAAGAGGCGCTGGATATCTATGCCAGGTGAACTTTCATACAAGATGGCTTATTACAAATGCGTGCTAATGAGTATGTGTGACCGGAAACACAAGTGGAAACCGAAGTGCGAGCGCAAAAAATTCGCACTTGGGTGGAAAACGTTAAACTGGCCTTTCTTTATTAACAAGCAAATGCAAATGCAGTGCATTAACATTATATTGCGGTAAAGGTCCAGCCCGACAACACGCATCCATGTCCTTTCTCCTTCTGTCCCGCTGGTTCCAGTGCGCCTCCTCGAAGGCCTCTCTTTACCCGGGGTCCTTTTTTGTACTTTCATCTCTAGAGCAGACGGCAACGATTATCCGGGCTGTTCCTTTCGACAAGCCATCTTCCCATCGCCTTTCGGTACTAGCTTGCTGACCCAGTCGCGATTTTGAACAGTTTTATGGGACGGTATAGAAGGTTCGTTGTAGCGCAAACCAGCCATCGTCATTGGAATGCGTCATGCACAACGCTTTGAGCAATTAAAAGACACGCAAAAATTTTGCTAATTAATGGCGGTGATTGGGACTACGGCAGAAAAGGTATATCTACTTCGCTGTCGCTGCAGTGGACCAAATATCTCCATCGCAGCTTAGCGTTGTGCATATTAAACTACCAGTTTTGCGCTGTGCTTTGAATCTCGTCGTTTTCATCAAATTTCGTCCATGCGCCAAAAGTAAGAGCATGCCAGAACTTGCATGCCTTGCAGACAAATATCGTGACAGCTTCACTGACATAAAATTGACTACAATTACGATGCCTCTGCGGCGAAATCTAAGCGCACTGTTATGAACGTGTAACGTTTGCGAAATATTGAAATAATAAGCTGGAGAGGGGCTAAGGATGAGAAAACTTACTTGAGCGTAAGCATGTAGGAGTGAGGGAAGTTAGCTAGCGTCTCGCAGGCCGTGGAGACCATTCGCGACGCTGGCCCATTCAACGGTCTTGGTCTGAATGTCCGGGTCATCGCTGGACCCTAGCATATCCCAAGCTTCTTTAGAGGGATCAGGCAAGAATTCCGAAGGAGGCATATGGACTTTCCAAGCTCAGATCGTATGGTTGAAGTTCTCTTCCTCGCCATAAAAGCTTCAGGAGGAATTCATATTTTTATTTGTGACTTTTCATATGTGTAGCTGTCTTCGCGTGATTTGTCAGTGTCTTCTAAGACATGCGTGCGTGAACTGTTATTTCTCATCTTTTATTTTTCAGTGACAGTCTTTCAATAAACACTCCTTTCTCATTCCTTGATTCTCCCAAACGAAACATTGCGGCCTGAGCGCTGCGTGGTATTATGTTGGATGTGTTGAGTAAACAATTGAAATGAAAAGGAGGTATTGCTACGGGTCGACTCATCGAAGATGAGGAAGAAGTGTGTGTGCACTTGGCATGTGTTTGGTCGAGCCCTAATCTTGGGCTGCGGTCTGTGTTTTTACGTGCGGCACCCTGTGCTTGTGTCGCGTTTTACCAGTCTTCTACGTGGTGTACACGCCTCTTGCCACGTAACAATATAATATTGGACAAATCGCAGCATTTCTGAATGCACTAATCAGTAGAGAGATTGGAAGAGAGCAGACGAGAGATGCGCTAGAGAGTGATCGATAGAGACCACAGACGTATGCGGTAGATGGAGATTGGTGGAGAGTAGAAATACATACTGTAGAAAGGCATTGGTAACATTCTGGAAGGTAGCGACAACCTCCGAGTTAACCCTGACATATACATTTGCAATTTGGCCTGGCTGGAACAAAGCTCCGCACGGAAAGCCGTAGGCGGCAGCCCTCAGCACTACGGACCGCTTAATGGTCTTTAAATTTTAGTTTGGAGCGAAGTTCGCGCATTGGATTCTCTGTGTATTTATATTCTTTAAATTGTAATGTCCTGTCTTTGAGCATAGAACAACGTCTAAATGCGAAGCGCTCACATTTTCAAGCCATATCGCGGCGTTGATAACGTTTTCGTTTCAGGTGACAGCCATGTCGGCCCGCACCAGGACGCGATACCCCGTGGGACACATAACCTCGCTCTTAAGTGTAGACTGCTTTCGTGTCTGCGTCTGCTCTTTCTTTGTCCCCTTGCCACTGTTCGGAGCTCTGCTGATGCCGTTCGTCTTCTGGATGCTCGCTGCACGTGCAGGACTCGGACCGTCACTATGCTGCGCAGTATGGACTCTCCTGGTGCTCTGTCTGCCCCTCCTGTGCACTCATCCCCGCAATCGAGTGTGGGTAAGTGTAGCCTGATTACACTCGTTCTACTGTCGGTGATGCAGTTTTAAATTGATAGATTGACAGCTGTGTAAGCACGTACGCCAATGTCAAAAAGTAGCCCTCCTCCTTCGCGCTCTACGACCTTGCTACTAATACCTAGCTATTACAAAATTGTCAGCAATGAAATTCACTTCAGCGCCTGCCCTTGGCGCAAATGTGAGCTAAGTGAACAGACACTACTCGGCCCGTATCCTGAGTTGTCGTCGTTTTCAAAAGTGTCGTTTTCGTCCTCGCTTCGCGTCGCCTGATTGCTGGAGACACCAGATCCGGTTGTCAGTTTATTTGCCACCAATTTTACGTATCAGATAAGGGCGAAAACAGCCGAGGCAACCCTTCTGAAAACGACGCAAGTTCGGAATACAGAACCTGGAACCTATCCCTTTTTCCATAGTTGCTAAATGCTCCCTTATTATAACAATCACCCACGAGTCGTAGTGGCCGTTATGAGGAGACTCCAGGGACGGGTTGCGAGGCCGCCAGCCACGCACACTGCCACAATTTTCTTTCCTAGCTGAAGGCTACGTCCACTCACCTACCGCATCTCGAGACGCTGAAGCCGCACGGTGTGCCCCTAGGTCGGGGGTTTAAGTTGATGCAATACACAGCAGCTGCCTCACAATTGCTGTACACGTGGCGTCAGTCGTAACAAAGCCGAGTAAGTTACAAGAAATTTAGAGAAACACTCTCCTTACTGCTGGGCCCACTCCCACTCCTATACGTCTCACCCTGCATTCTTTTTGTTATCAGGCTGGTAATTTTCTCTTTGAAGCCGGCCTGCAGTGGTGTCAGTGAATCAACCACTGCAGTATGAGCTCGGAGCTCAACGCGCTGTGTTTCAAAGCGTAAGCTCCAGTGCTACGTTCTCCAAGGTCATTCATCTGCGCAAACTAGGGACTGCGAACGCGGCAGTTCATCTGTGTCTCGCCGCGCTTTCGCTCTTGGATGGCCCCGGTATAACTGTGCTGAAAGTAAGCTTCGCAATCACGTGAGCAACAGCTGCGCCATACACTCCTCCTCCGCCTCGCAGCGAGATAACAGCTGTTTAGAGAGGGGATATAAGCTGCTGAATTTCCGTCCTCTTCCTCGGGATGTAGTGGGGTGGCGGCTCCCGACCCTCCAGGGCTGGGAACTTAGGGGTCTTCGTCCTTTGCGGCGAAGGCGCCTTTACCACTGGTGTGTTTGTATCTTTTTTGCATGCCCTCATTGTACACGCCACCGCTTCGGTGGCGGACGACTGCGTTTACGGCGCGTGACTTTATCTTTTTTTTTTTTCTGTCATATGTATTTCTCCTGTGTGCGCATAAGGCAATAACTCAGCTTCTTTTCCTTCTTCCAATGGTCGCAACAACTTCCTCAGTATAGCCATGGATGGCGCGTTACCTGGGGCATCAATGCCTACACTCTGCCGCAAGCGTCAGGCAAAGTCAGATAATCCTGCTGATGGCAGCCTAGTGCGAGGCCTACAGAGCTCATGCTCGTTCAATTCGTTAAATTAGTTCAGCAGGGTTCAGCCCCACCAATTTTTCTTCAGCTTCTTAGGGTTGCGTCTTCCTCTCAAGGTCGCATTTAGGGAGGAGGAACGGAAGCAAACGTATCTGTTAATGTAGCTGGGAACTAACACCCTGAAAGGGCTCAGAGTGTCGGGAACGCCGTAGTGAAGAGTTCCATAGTAACTAAGGCCATATTTATCCATAGTTGATCCTAATTGCTCATTGACTTTGTTCAGAACGTGGGAGCATTTTATCGCTTTAGGTGGAATAACTTTATTGCACGGTATAGCAGGAGGCTGACAGAGTGCCGGGGGTATTCGTTGAACGGGCTCCACTTTAAGGCAGACACCTCGACCAGACCGTGAGGTATGGGACGAGCACCAGAGTGAAAGAAGACGAAAAGAAAAACGTGACTTAGCGAAGTAAGGGGAGTAATTATATTTATGAATGGAGTCAATGTGGGTAATGCATTCAGTCCTGCGCTTCATTGATTCGTTTTCCTCTGCCTCGTTCCCCTCTTACGTTTTTAGTGCGAAAGCACTTCTTAGCACGGTCAAACTTAACCAAGCATCTCTTGAATAATCTTGAGGTTTGTATTGGCCAATTTAAGGCAGTAAGAGCGCATGCAGAGCTCAGGCGAAAAATCCGTCGGATGCTTGAAACCCAGACATTTATCATACAAAGGACACAGCAAGGCTATTTCTTGGGCTATTATGTTAAACCAGCGCTAGAAACACGAATAGACAGAAAAACAAACACATTGCACTGACTTTTATATGTCCGTGTTTCTAGCGCTATTTTAACATAATGTCCAACCAACTCGCCCGACAAGCCATTTTTTTAAGGCTAGTTGCTGGAGATTACGCATTTTCGCGAAGCCTGAAGCGCAAACAGGGCATAGATTTGCTACATAGACAGGAAAGTCCACTGTCTTATATGAAGGTTTTATTTGCTGCACGAAAGCCTATATAGAGAAGAAAGCGCTTCAAAAATTTGAAATAAGATGAGACTCGTTCCACGCTCATGCCATGATGATCGAGCAAAACACTTTTCTTTTCTGACCGATTTACCGACGAAGTACCGACGCACACAGCTGCATTCTTGAGAATTAACATGCCTAAATTATTTCACGTATGTATCGATCCCAGCTGTTTGCCTAAACAGTGCACGCCACGAGAAATGGCTTGCCGGTTGTATTTTATTTATTTATTTGGAATACTGCCAACTCCCGAGGGGTCGTTACAGGAGTGGGCTCACAAATGAAGGCAATATTATAAAGCGAATGCACATGAAGAAGCAAGGTCAACGATGCCTATTCGCCTCGAGATCGACCTAGAGGTGGCGCCACCGTCACTGCGGTAGTGTGGATCGGCAGACGGCGGCGCTCGCAGAAACGCACGCTGCGAAGGTCTGCTTCGAGTTTACGGCGGGTTTGTTGGCGATGAAAACGTGTCTTCTGCAGAATTTCTGCAATATTGCAGAAACAAAATCCAACGATTTCGCCAATGCAGCAGAAGAAGAGCGGATTTGAGGAAAACAAAGCACGCAACCACCAGTCTTCTATAGATTTACTTTGCCCGTTTCTTGCGCTGTACCGCGCTCATGCGCCTAATGCTTGGGCCTGCCTAATGACAGCTTTGTTTTTCTTATCGACTTTTAAACAGTTTGCGGGTGTCTCATGCGAGTGAGACCGGCGAATTTAGTGTCAAGCCCACGCAAATACAAGGTTCGTGCTCTGACCTGCAGTAATTTAGATTTAACCGAGAAAGCCTGGTTCATTATATCGTACTTGACTCGATGATTAAGCAGGTTAAATGTAGCATTGGCAGCGCACTGCATGGCGAGTTGCTTTAGACTGAGTGCACATCAACTCTGGCCCAGACAACCACGCACAAGTATTCCCCAAAAATGAGATCACGCCGACACCATACAGGAAACCTCGCCGCACAGGAAAGCTGATTGTTGACGTGTATAGCGCTGAGTGGATTGAATTTGCCGAGATGCTTTTTGCGGCCACTGTCATAGAATGTGTTAGTGTATTAATGCATGCGCCACTAACTGTAAATGATTTCCTGAAACAGAGGAAAGTATAAGGGATTTCTGATGTGTGTGATGTTAATATATAACGGTAAATTAGTAGTGTAATTATTTTGTTTTGCAATGCGAATAAATTTCACCGTGTGAGAGAACTTTTACACACTTGACAAAATTTACAATGATCAGCGATTAATTTTCAGTAACGTTAAAGTGCAAGCTACGAATTCCTCGCTGCGAAGACATCGTTATAAATTGCGCATGGGCACTGTCATGTTCTGGGAAGCAATTTTCCAGGCTGAAAATTTCTTTATCATTAATTATTTAGCAGTGACTAAAACTTATGCGAAGTAAAATATTAGGGTTGCTTCCAAAACAGATGCCGGATATAAAACTATTCCGAAAGAAATGGAGGTCATCTTATCATGTGACTATAAAAATGTATTTATTCCCGAACTAAACACTGATATTTAAGCCCGCATCAAGCTGTTTTACTCCCCTTGTCAGAAATGACGAGTTTTGTCGGAAGACAGCACTTGGACGAAAAGGGATTATAATGATTATAATAGGCTACCAGTAAAGTACATTGATCTAGGTGTATTATGTAATATTTAGGGTAACAATTAGGTGCAGGGAATATGTTTCCCAAACATTCAAGCACTTCTCTAAAGCAAAATGTGCTCACTAAAACTTTTACGAATGCACAGAAGCCTTCAACAACAAAAGAAAAGAAATGCATATTGGCCCGGGTTTAACGCATGAAAGCGGCATCGGCTATGACGGATGATTGCAGAGGCTGGTATTGGTGTCGTTTTTTTTTTTTTGCATTATTAACACCACATTTACCACGTGGGATTTGATTGCACACAATCAAATCCCACAGCAGAGGAACGCCTTTAGAAACGGTTGTGATTGAATCCCCCGTTCTCGAAATCAGCAGTCGAGCGCCCTTACCATTGAGACACCACGACAGAGGTTTAAAAGCGAAAAAAAAAAAAAGTACTCACACAACTCTATCGTGCATGCAGACGGCATAGCAGGCATAGAGTGGTCTGTTCAAACTGCATTCTGCTATATAAAGCAGTCTGCGGTGGCATATGTTTTAGTAGCTGCGGTATTCCAAACAGAAACGGGAATATGCGATTTCTGAGCGTTTGCATTAACTTTTACTGACGGCAACGACGTTTTTTGCTTTGACAGGGCGGTAACGACAGTACCACTTCGTTTGAGACATTGCATGTCAAAGGATCTCAAGCGCCGAAGACCGCGATGGATGATGTCCTTATTCAAGCATGACATGCTCGATACGGACAAATATATATATATTTTTAATGAAGCGTGGGGTTATAGACTGTTCATAGTTATTTTGAAAGAGGCGTATAGGTAAGCAAAAGCGCGCAGGAACCGCGAAACAAACAAAAACACTCCTGTACACGCCGCATGCGCGCGCGTAAATCACTGCGGGCTGGCACGCGACGCGAAAACGCATCCACACAGAGTAGGTTTCGCCGCTGAGCCGCAAGGTGGCGACTCTGCTCGATCTCGAGGCCAATAAGGAAGAACTGCCTTTTCGGCGAGCACCATATATTTTTCAAATATAGGGTGCGCGGTAATATATAGTTGCAACGCGTTCCATTCGCGTACGGACTGCTGACAGTAAGAAAACCAGAATTCGTTACAATTGCAAGAAAATTCCTGCATCATATTTGAGTGTATGTGTCTGATTTGGTGTGTATGTCTTATATCTAAGAAGTCTAAAACACTTAGATCGAATGAGTTATAAAGCAGTATATAAAAAACTTTCGAACGCCGAAGCGTTGCTCTACTTGCTAGAGTATGAAGACCTGCGCATTGTAAATGTTCTGTGACTGCGTTGAAACGGTTTTAACGACTAAATGCAAAATGTACAGCTGCTTTTGAACCACTTTCAGTGTGTAGATACTGTCTTTTGTGTACGGAAACCATACAATACTTGCATACCTAAAGATAGGTCTGATAAGTGTGTCTTAGGCAAGGCACTTGGTCTTCGTAGTTGAAAGTCTCAGACCTCTCTTGATAACGAATAATTTCTGCGTTCCTGTGTTAGATACCTTGCGCACGGGCACTGTCCAGCTATGGTCAGTAAAGATTACAACCCTTCGATAATAATGCGAAGTGGCACAAGACAGTGTGGTCTTGTTTAGGGAGTATGAATTTTTTTTTAAACACACATAAAGACAGTTTTTTCTGCATTATTACTCGCATACCATATGTCGCACCATATCACAACTTTAGTCAGCGTTGTTAAGCTTAATTTGGTCATTAATATTTTTGACCGCTTGGTAGAGCGCGCAGTCATCTGCAAATAGCCGGATTTTAGCATCAATTACATTTGCTAGATCATCTATGTATAGTAAGAAGAGCCCTGGAGATAAAACGATGGTCTGAGGCACACCAGATATAACGTAAACTGTGTGAGAAGTACGGCTGTAAAGCTGTACGAACTGCCTAGGATCGGCAGGATAAAAGCCTATCCAGGGAATGATCAGCCCGTTTCCGAGAATATGAGTAAGCTTGAAAAGCAGTTTTGAATGAGAGACCGGACCGAATGCTTTTGAAAGACCACGAAATATCATATCAATTTGCGATTGGTTGGTGAGAGCCTGAGCTAAGTTGTGTATAATTTCCACTAGCTGAGTGACGGTGGAAAGGGTAGCCATTACAAGATATATTAGGCAGTCATATTAGGGTAGTCATTACTGTCGTGGTTTGTGAGGCTTAACGTCCCAAAGCAGGCTATGAGACGCCGTAGTGGAGGACTCCGGAAATTTCGACCACCTGGGTTCATTAACGTGCATTAACATCGCGCAGCACACGGGCGCCTTGCTTTTCGCCGCCAACGAAAAGCTGCCGCCGATGCCGGGATTCGATCCAGCCTTCTTGGGAACAGTAGTCGAGCGCCGTAACCACTGCGCTACCCCGGCGGGGTGGTAGTCATTACTAGACCCTTGAACTGATCCACGTCTCGCTATATGTAGTTGCCAATCTTCATGGTGAAATAGGGGTGTTTCTTTGGCTAGTTGAACTTTCAATGGTTAACTCTTTTTTTTTTGCTCAATTTTTCAAAGTAACCAAAGCAGGACTCCTGTGGTTACATTTCCAGGCCTGTCTCGTGATCACTTGTAAATAAAAGTTCTGCGTCCGTATAAGGTTATTAGGTGACCATACTGTAACGTCATCTGCACAAATCAGGAACCTTATATATATATATATATATATATATATATATATATATATATTGTGAGCTCTCCACGGATCTTCTTTCATTTGTACATACCATGATCTTCTTCTTCCTCTTGTACATACCATCATCATCGTCTCGCGGCGCCGGCTCTGGCGCGCGCTTGGGTTTTCTCCATCAGATTAAACGCTGACACGGCATACCTTGCCTTGCCTTCACGACCTTGCCGTCTGGACCTGGCCTTCTTTCACAAGTGGTGGAGGTGCGGGGGTACGGTCTGACTGAACGATTTCACCGCACCCTATCGAATATGCTATCCATGTACATCACACCGGATCATCGAAATTGGGATACTGTTCTACCATTCGTCACATTCGCCTATAATACTGCAGTACAGCGGACTACCGGTTACTCCCCATTTTTCCTCGTTTTCTGCCGTCCTCCCACTACAATCCTCGACACTTCCTTCTTCTCTACGCCCGACTACTCCTCATCATTACCAGCCCAGTTCTCATCCCGTGTGGCCAGATGCCGTCATCTTGCCCGCCTCAACACAGAAGCGTGCCAGCAAGACCGCAAGAGTCGCTACGATTTGAAGCATCGCGTCGTCTCTTTTCGTCCTGGTGACGAAGTACTGCTCTATACACCACTGCGCACCCCTGGCCTTAGTGATAAATTTCAGCACCGCTATCTTGGTCCCTACAATGTAATCAACCAAACTTCCCCAGTAAACTACCAAGTCACACCTGTTGATCACCCAGCTGACCGACGCCACCGTGGAACTGAAATTGTTCATCTATCTCGCTTGAAGCCGTTTGTGCGCCGCGGTACATCGGTTGGTTAGGAGCGGCCAGGCTGGCCGCTTCCGCCCCCCCCCCCTCCCCGGACAGATTGTGTGAGCTCTCCACGGATCTTCTTTCATTTGTACATACCATGATCTTCTTCTTCCTCTTGTACATACCATCATCATCGTCCCACGGCGCCGGCTCTGGCGCGCGCTTGGGTTTTCTCCCTCAGATTAAGCGCTGACACGGCATACCTTGCCTTGCCTTCACGACCTTGCCGTCTGGACCTGGCCTTCTTTCACAATATATATATATATATATATATATATATATATATATATATATATATATATATATATATATATATATATATATATATATATAAAAGTGAAAAATTCCTTCATACTGTTTCCAAGTTTATTTGTAGTCGACGTTTCGGCAGGAGCCCTGCCTTTCTCAAGAGAAAGGCAGGCAGCCCTGCCTTTCTCAAGAGTCTTGAGAAAGGCAGGGCTCCTGCCGAAACGTCGACTACAAATAAACTTGGAAACAGTATGAAGCAATTTTTCACTTTTATGTAACCTCTAGCAACCAAGTACGTCTATTTACTTATCCTATATATATATATATATATATATATATATATATATATATATATATATATATATATATATATATACATATACATATACAGTATTTCACCCAGTTTCCCTGCTAATTGTAAGAAATTGATATTAAATATAATAGAGGGGTCCAAACTGGACCTTGTGACAGCCACTGCTTGACGTTTAATTATCAGTTCGATCCTTATTCTGCCAAGCACAAAAAGAAAAGAATATCTTGTCCATAAGCAAGTTGTGCACAACTTTTGTAATACGCAATGATGTTCCCAAAAATTAGATATTTGCTCTTATGTTCGCCTGTTACACTTTGTCACACGCCTTTTGCCTGTCGGTAACCAACACATGCGCACAGGGCGGCTATGAGGCGACACATGTGGAACCTGCTCAGCCAGTGCAGCCGGTCCTGTTTACGTTCCAAGGTTGAATCTGAGTCAACTTTGTCGTGGTTGTTATTTTTGTTCGCTTCAAGCCGCCGGGATAACCGCGTGACAACTCTCTTCTTTCTAAGCATTTTAGGCCTCAATGCTATGTGGCATAATAACAACAGTGCGCTGGTTGGAGTTTTTCAAGCCTTTTGAACGGGGACGGAATGCTTTCATTCTTGCAGAATTTCTCCTTTTCCGCATTCTTCATTGGACGCGTTTGCACTATACTACATTGGCGGAGTCAGACCATCTATTTTTCGAAAGCAGCCAGTGTGTGCATCCGGCTGCCTCAGTTATCTTTTTGCAGATTGGTTGACTGTGTTCGAATCTTTAAAGTATGCTTCAAAACTTCTAATCCCAACTTAGATTAGTCATAAATCGCCAGTAGGCTCCTATGAAATTCAGCGCGTAACTAGGTGCGTGGGCCACTTCAATCTATGACGCGCCCATTGTGGCCTCAGCATTCTTTCTTGCAACACTGCGAGGGCAGACGTACGGTGCAAGTGGGAAAAGTTGGTCCGTCGGTCGCTTCAGAAGCTCCGTGTTTATAAATATCCAAATGCCTAGTCGCATTGCATAAAGCCTCCTCTCCCTTTCTCTCCTTCGTGTCCTTCTAGCGAGTTTGAAGCGCTAGCGTCAAAGCTTTCCTCCACCATGAAAGCCCATCACTGCCGGCATTGCGGCGTCGTGACGAAAAATTCAAGAGTGCGCCGCTGGCTGGCGCTGGTTGAAAGATGAGGTGGCGGAATACTGATTGATCTGCGGGTTGTGCGAACTCATAAGACCAAATAACAGCCGATTCGACAAAAACTGCCGCCTTCAGCACATATTTTGAGATTTGTGCTACTGAAGAGAAACAACCAGGTCAGTTTGGATTATTATGCACAACCCTTAGGCGACACAGCAAGGTGTTTAAGGCCGGCGCCCTTCCATGCTGTCAGATTATTTACTCTACACGTCATTTTCGTCTATTGAACTAATCGTCTTTTTTTGCTTGCAGGAAAAAGCTACTTGCGCTCGCGACGAGCGTCTGAAGACCACAACTGATCTCCTCTCATCGATACGGGTCGTGAAGATGTATGCCTGGGAAGATGCCCTGCAAGAGCGTGTGATTCGCTTCAGAAACGCCGAGGTCAAGTGGCTGTTCAAAGCGAACCTTCTAGATGCCATTTTAGACAGCGTCTACTCCTCAACGAGCTCAGTGGTGTGTATGCTAGAAATATAGAAAAAAGAAGTTGCCCAAGTGAACCTTACTGATCAGAAGATAAAGTAAAAGCGATATATATTGCCGCGAAATATTTAAATCTTTATTTTTTATTTGCCGACTGCCCCCAGCACGCGGCCTTATCACTGTGATTCCAGAGCGCGGATGGCGTCGGCATTCATCGTTTGTTTATGATCGTTATCGCAAGATGACGCTTTATCCTTTCTTGTTAGTGCAAAATGCGTCCAGATGTACCTCGAAGATTCTAATCACTCGTGCGTGTAACTATAGTGTTTCAGGTTATGGTAGTCGCCATTCGCGGTTTATATAATTTTTTCGTAGCCGCTTTTGAAACTAGCATTGGCATGACAGGTACATGTAATTCGACGACCAGCGAGCACGTTTGCTGCTATCGCCGCCGCCTAGTTGTTCAGTTATTTTGAGGGCGCAAGGCAGCCCAATAAGAGCTAATTTCAGTGCTGCTACTTCTGTGTGTTCTTTTTTGATCACGACATTGGCACCGTCACGTGAGAATATATTTCCAGCGCTGCAGAAACACTTTGCAAAAGTAATAGCGGCCATTGAGATGACAAGAAAAAACAAGTTCCCAAATGTGCAAACTCGTCCGCATTATCATTTGAAGCTAGGCTCACAAATTACATTTTTACAAGGCTGCTTCAGTTTAATCACGGATTTCAGTACGTCACGTTGCTAAAGTGGATCGATTTTTCTCACGAAGGGGGTATTTTGTGTGAAATACGTGGAAGGCATAGTAACCCCTTGCTTGACATCGATGCTTAATGGGCTCGTTTGCATCTCAAAATAAACCGCTGCATTCAGCTTATCTATATATTGTGAAAGAAGGCTAGGTTGAGACGGCAAGGTCGTGACGGCAAAGGCGTGACGGCAAAGCCAGCGATGCCTTGTCTAGCGTTTTACTCCGATGACAAAACCAAGGCGCGTGCCGGAGCCGGCGCCGCGGGGCGATGATGATGGTATGTACAAATGAAATAGGAAGATCATGGCATATACAAATTAAAGAACGTCCACGGAAGGCTCACACAATCTGCCCGGGGGGTCGGAAGCGGCCAGCCTGGCCGCTCCTAACTAACCCATGCATCGCGGCGCACAAACGGTTTCAAGCGAGACACATGAACAATTTCAGTTCCACGGTGGCGTCGATCAGCTGGGGGATCAACAGGCGTTACTTTGTAGTTCACTGGGGACGTTTGGCTTATGACCTCATAGGGACCTACGTAGCGGTGGTGGATTTGTCACTAAGGCCAGGGGTGCGCAATGGTGTATAAAGCAGTACTTCGTCATCAGGACGAAAAGAGACCACTCGATGTGTAGAATCATGCGGTCTTCCTGGCACGCTGCTGTGTTGAGGCGGGCAAGATGACGGCATCTGGCCACACGAGATAAAGAATAGGTAGGGACTGATGTGGAGTAGTCGGGCGTAGAGAAGAGGGAAGCGTCGAGAATTGTAGTGGGAGGACGGCCATAAACAAGAAAAAATGGAGAGTAACCGGTCGTTCGCTGTACTGCTGTATTATAGGCGAATGTGACGAATGGTAGAACAGTATCCCAATTTCGATGATCTGGTGTGATGTACATGGATATCATGTCCGACAAGGTGCGATGAAATCGCTCAGTCAGACCGTTATTCTGGGGATGGTAGCTTGAGGTTGTCTTATGAAGGGTGGATGACGCGTGAAGAACTTCGGCAACGACAGGCTGTACCGCGGTCACTTAGGAGCACCCGAGGAGCGCCATGGCGCAATACAATTGATCACAAAAAGAAATTTGCTACTTCTTCAGCGGAACCAGTCGGTACAGGTGCTGTCTCAGCGTAGCGTGTGAGGTGGTCGACAGCCGTTATAATCCACTGGTTACCCCCATCGGAGAGAGGTAGGGGACCATATAAGGCGATGCCGACTACGTCGAATGGCGTGGCGGGACAAGGAAGAGGTTGTAGAAGGCCAGCGGGTGAAGACGTCAGCCGTTTGCGACGTTGGCAGTCAGGGCAGGATGCGACGCATTTGGCAACGGTGGAAGATAAGCCAGGCCAAAAGAATCGTTTTCTCACGCGGTCGTAGGTTTTGTCAAAACCAAGGTGACCTGCAGTAGCGTCATCGTGGAGAGCCGCTAGTATGCGTGGGCGAAGCACACGCGGCCCGACTGGGATCCAGCGAGTTCCATCAGGGCAATACACGTAGCGGAGTAGGATGCCATCTTCGAGCTTGAAATTACGAAGCTGTCGGCGAAGCCTAGCATTGGGCGGGTCCGAAGCACCGATAAGGCGGTCGATGATAGGACGGCAGTAGGCATCGGCTAATTGCTGTGAGCGGAGAGCGTGCTTGTGCTCAGAGTCGTCAAAACAAACGGTTGTGATATACGTCAGGCGAAGGATGGTCGGCTCTGGTCAGAGGTGGAAATGCACTGGGAAGAAAAACAGCAAGTTGATTCCGAAAGGGGACAGCGAGAGAGAGCGTCGGCTTCTTGGTGTTAGCGACCAGATTTATAAGTCGAAATGGTATTCTTGCAGGCGTAGAATCCAGCGGCCAAGTCGGCCTGTCAAATTTTTGAGTGACGACAACCAGCAAAGAGCATGGTGGTCGGTCACAACTGTGAAGTGCCGACCGTATAGGTAAGGGCGAAATTTTTGGACAGCCCAGACGACGGCAAGACACTCCTGCTCGGTAATGGTGTAGTTTTTCTCAGCTGGAGTCAGAGTCCGACTGGCAAAGGCAATCACTTTCTCACGCGATGTTGCATCACGATTCAGAAGTACAGCGCCAAGACCGTGACCACTGGCGTCGGTGTGCAGGATAGTTGGAGCTCTGCCACTGAAGTGGGCAAGAACAGGATCTGATGTGAGGTGTGATTGTTATCTTTTTTTTTTGTGAAGTTTAATGGGAACGCTGCTCTGTAAGATGGAAATTTTGGCCGTTTTTCTCAATATGCAGAACGCTCTTAGCCTGAGGAGAAAATAATAAACATTCACAAGAACTTCACTCTATTGTACAAACAGACAGCTTGAAGGTTTTCTGCCTTGAGGTACCAGTTCATATGTTCCTAATAATCTGAAGCCAGTATAATGCCTGTTAGAAATTGGCAAATCAGATAAATTTCGTGACAGCCGCGTGGCTACCACCTTTGTTGCAGCTCACTATCATCCTGTTCTTCACGCTGCCTCTCCTAGAGCCCGGCGTCCTCCTCACTCCGGCACTGTCCTTCTCCTGCGTGGCGCTCCTGTCCATCATGGACCTAACCATGAACGGCTGCGGACAGGCTCTAAGGAGTATAAGCCAAGTAAATATCGGCTGGCTATCTCGGCGTTTATAAAATATAAGCAATGTGATTAACTTCTTTGCATAGTAACAATTTCGAGAGCCTTCAAGTAAGTTTGATATAAAGCCCAGAGGATATTCAAATAATCTCATTTTCTTGTGTTTCACAGCGGTTTCAATTGGCTATATCGTTGTTTAAAAAAGTGCTCTGCAGATAATTTTTAACACAGGTACGACATATGATCTAGTTGTCAGAGTATTACACCTTAACGCCATTGAGAGTTTAAAAAGAGCCCCTGCGGAACACAAAAAATTATGGGCGGCAGTAAAGGTGCTTAAGGGCTATGAAGAAGAAAGCATTGACTGCTTTTAATGCACTCCAATTCATTTGAAATAACTTTTACTCCAGCATAACATAATCCAAATCCCCCGCACTCAAACAAAATCCACACTTATTCCACCAAAATCACATTTGATTACCCTTAATCAACAGCACTCCACTACGATCCACCGCCACAGCGTAATTCAACTAGGTCTCCCAGAATTAATCGCAGTTTACCCCAACCGAACATAGTCTAGCGTAATTCATTCGTAAACCCTAATAATCCGACCTAATCCATCCTAATCCGCCTACTGAAGCTACCCATTCTAATATACAATTTATCCACAGTCCCTTCAGAATCCACCCTATTTCACTGCAATGCACCGCAATCCAATTTTATAAGCTTAAATTGATCGTTCTCCACCCTAATACAACTTTACTCAGTGTAATCAAGGTTCACAGCAATGCACAAGAATTCGCGACGTCACACTACTAAGACCTTGCAATCAATATGATTATGCATCCCTATTACCATGTTTACAGTACATGTAGTATGGGTATATACATTCAGTATATAATTCGTCACCAACAAAACCCACTCTTAATCCACCACAGTCCTCCAGTATCCCGCCGTTCTCTCTATTTTTTTCCTTTACTGAGCAGCTAATTGTTTGCAGTTCCAACAATTATGTCTTCTCCTGAATTCCTTCCTTTTTCTTCCCCAGTGTAGGATAGCAAACCAGAAGGCTTTCTGGTCCACATGCGTGCCTTCCCTCCTCTTTATCTGTATACTGTTATCAGTTATTTGCAAGTCGATGGTCGTTGATAGTATCAATGCTCACAGTCGCACGTGCAACTAACAATCCCTTTCGACTTCAAGTGATCATCACAGTGCAGCCTATTTCCACGGAGCAGCCAGTCTTAAAAAACCTAACCTCGAATAAAGGACAACCACTGGTCTCATGATTTACTTACCACAAACAAATATGGCGGTCAGATATCTGTACTTTGTGTACAGTGAAATCAAATGGGAATATAGCAAAAATCCACAAAGATCATTCCTTATATGCGTGGTGTTATACGACTATTTAATGTAAGCGAAACGCAGAGCCTTTCCGAAGATGTTTTGGTGTCAATAATGCGCGTATTAAATAGTATTGGGTATGTGTTCTTTAAATTGTACCCTTAAATTTTGCCTAAGTGAAAACAAACACTTTTTCTGTTCCTGCTTTTAGGGTTCATTGTCACTGAAACGAATCGCCGATTTCTGCACAGCGGAAGAACAGCATCCTAAAGAAGATATTTCAAGTGTATCTGTCTCCGGAAGGAAAGGTAACCAGCAGCAGCTTTGTAAAGTGGAGGGAGGAGCTCACTACTTATCTGAAAGCTATTTTTTCAGATTTGTAATACTTGCTATTTCTTCTATTAAACGTACCAAGTAAGTTGCGTACCATACATTAACAACAATCGTCCATTTTATCATAAATAAACGAATAAAAAAGGCAGAGTGGCTAAATTTTTATTTCACAGTAAGCAAGACAGTCCATATCCATGAGAAAAGCACTCCTAAAATTATTCTAGGGAAATTAAAAAGTAACAATGAAGAGAATGGTCATTACTTATATGCGATATGTCACTTAAAAGTCTCATATACTGTCACAGCGCACAAACAAAGCAGCTAACCATTTTTCAATCCAAAACTTGAACTCAGCACTCATGTTGGTGTAACACTCTTCCATGCACCGTAATGGTCCTGGAGTCGTTTTGCACCTGCACACATGTACAAAATAATAATTCTCTTGAGAAATAAATCAAAGCAGCTTTTTAGTCACTATGTCAAGTCAGCCTCAATTGTATACAAAGGAGGTTGTGTGAAAAAAGTAGGACAATAGGTTATACCGACAAGGACCAGCGAACAAAGCTTTCAGTTGTCCTTTTTATTCTTGTTCTCCGTCTCTTTGTGCGTGAGTCTCTATACGCATCGAATCTAACCAACTAGACCAAAAGCAAAGCTTCATTAAACGCCAATCCGGGACTTTTTCAACTAAAATTGGTTTACAGCGGAGGCAGACAAACTCAGGAAGTAACGAAGTGGCAGGACAGAGGGCTTCCTCAATTCGTTATTTGTTTGTCTTTTTGCAATGTAAACCAGTTTCACTAATGCTCCAACTATTCTGCAAAAACCTTCTCGCAGAGTATTTTTGAAGTGTTTTATTTGCTAATCAAATCACATTTCTTTGAGTCCGCTCTCTCCTATAAAGAAAAAGAAAAAAAGGTTTTGCAAGATATCACGTAGAATTATTTTTTGCAAGATATCACGTAGAATTATTTCAAACAAGCCTAAACCAGCAAACCAAAACAGAAACTTGGTTCCGACCAAACGATGATATCAATTCCCACCGTCCAACGACGTCACAGATAACGTCTCAAAAACTAGTGTGCGATGTATTGATTTAAACTGCCGAGTGTTAGCAGCAGCTTGTGTCAATGTTTTTCTGAAATTACCGATACCTAAGGCTGGTTATGTACAACGTTGACAGATAGGAAGCGTACATAGTGGTTCAAAGACTCAACTCGCGTTAATGACATTGTAGTGAATATCGCGGGCAGGGCATGCAATGCCGTGGGAAGGGCATGTAATCAGAAGAAAAAATAACTGATGGTCGCTTAGGGTAACAACTTGGAGACCAAGGGTAGGAAAGCATGACAGGGGGCGGCAGAGAGATAGGTGGGCGGAAGGGGTTAAGGAAGCCTGCAGAGTCAAGCGGATGCAGCTAGCACGGAACCGGGTTAATTGAAGGAATATGGTAGGGTCCTTCCCTCTGCAGTTGGTATAGTCCGGCTGATGAGGATGGTGAGCAAAACCTAGCTCCAACTTTTGTCCATTGGTAAAAGCAAAGTGAATGTCGAAGGTTTTCCCTCCATGTCACTCAGGCAGTCGTCCGTGGAAATCTCTTCGTTGTAGCCATAAAACGCGAAATTTCAAAATTCATCTGTGCTTAAATAAAACGCCGTGCCACCGCGAAATTTGCTGCGAAGGCCGAGAAATCTACTAAAAACATATCGTGAAAATTTCAGTGAAACATGTACGGGTGGAAAAAGCACCGGAAATCGCTTTTAAGATATATGGGTGGCGGTCCAGCATTTACATTTCAGAATTTGTAAAGGATTAGATTTTTATGATCATCGCGAGCAAACTTCTTATCGTATCCAGCAGTGAACAGTGTTCCACACCCCGTGCTTGTACGCGTTTTAGCGCTGCGTTTTCGAGATCCATTGTCATATTGCCTTCGTCCTGAACAGCCTGCCGTGTCCTCTTCGAGGCCGTATTTGTTTTGTTTTTTTTTGGCCGGGAGAAAGGTTAAAATGCAATATCTTTAAAATCCCTATCCTCTAGAAAATCTCTCACCTGGGTTGTCTGAGCAGTCGTTGTGAGCAAAAAGTAATGGGCATGGCTCTGGTTGTTAGCAGGTGACATGTGGCAAGGCCGTGCATTGATTGGCCTTCGGGTGATGCAGTGTCATGACAAAACATGTTATAGCCGAGTTGCCTGGTGCTAGCAACTCAGGATTTGCGAATCAGATGAAAGGGGGATCGAAGTCGGAATCCAGACTCCCCAGAGTCACTGCATCTTGACTGAGACACGCTGCTTCTACGCCACGCACATGCCACGCAGGCATGTTTGTACAATTTGGTTAAAGTCGATATTTTTTATGGGATGTCCTTTACTATAATGTGCTTTCCCATGACTTTATTCTAACTGATGTTCGTGTTATAATAGAGGCATAAATAACAATTAATGATAGAGCAAGTAGCAAAATGTGTGTTCGCCAGCAAAAACGAGACAAACTCTGTTCCTAGCACCCTTAAAGGCGAAGTTTAAGCGTCGCCTCAGTTTTTTTCTGTTGTTTTTGATCAAAACCCCAGGTTTATAGATAGCCACCCAGCTTCACAAAAACAACTCTTATGCGAGATGAAAGACATAAGCATTTATCGCGTAATATCTCATGTTCGTTACGCAATAGAGCCTTGCGATGCCACAAACATGGCGGAATAGACAGCATGCGAATATTTGAGCGGAGTCAACATTCGTTAAATACCTTACGCATTCGTGTACCGCGTTACCATTACAATTACAGGAGTTCCGGGAGCCCTCCCACCGGCTCTATATGCTCTGATTTATCCTGTCGCTGCGAACATGCACCTAATTGGCGGAAAGCGAACGCCATCTGCCGAATTCAATGCGCACTGCCACGCTTCGGGAACAATCAAGGCGTGCGCGCCAGCGGCGGGCGGGTTCACAGCACTTCGTTAATGCTATCGACAATGCGTTATATGGTATATGGCAAAGGAAGGGTGCCTATTACCAGCTAAGCGGACAGAGTAAGATAGCATTGATCGCGTTTCCATTCTGAAAAGGAAGAAAAAATGTACCTGCTTATTCATTGCCTTCGCAGGCGCCGTCACAATGAGGAAATGCTCCTTTTCTTGGCCTCCGGCAGTTGACATTAAGGCGCATGCGCAACTCATCAACATCAGCCTCGATGTTGAACCGGGCTCCCTCATTGGCGTCGTGGGCTTCGTGGGCAGCGGCAAGTCCTCGCTGCTCGCTGCAATTCTGGGCGATATGCACCTCAACGAAGGACACGTTGCATGTGCTGTGGGTACACTGTAGAAAAATTGACGGCGGCAACTCCGCTTATATGTGCATTTAAATATGGCGCAAAAGCACAAGGTTTCACACTCCTGATAAGGAAAGCGAAATAAAAATCTACGCATAAGTGCAATACTTCTCAGTGGCCCATACACCGGTGTGGATAATAAATTGTACCTTAATAATGTACCGCAATAAGAAAGTATATTAGCGTTAATCAGATGTGGGACAAAACAGGGAGGACAACTAAAAGGGTTTAACCTAAAGTGCGTAACATCCAGCTAACTATTAGAAAAAACAATAGGCGCGATGTTAACAGACAGGAAAAGATGACAGTGTGAGTTGCAAAACAATGTGGTTTTGTGACAACCTAGTAGAAATCAAGAAAAGCAAATGGCATACAAGTGAAGGGCATATTATGGCCATAGTTTTAAATATTTTTTGTTCAACGTTAACGGACTGGGTTCCAGTAAAAGAAAAAGGTAGCAGGAGGAGTAAAAGTTGGGTATCCGGATGAGTTTACGAAATGTGCGGAAATAAAGAGCCCACAACTGACACATTAGGGCTGGGTTAATTGGAAACATATTCCATAGATTTTGCTCTGCGTGTGCCCAGCCAGGCTGCTGCTACCGATGATGATGATAATGATGATGATGATGATGATGATGCACCGAACAGTGGAACACGCTCGTCTATTATTGAAGAAGCATGGCATCCTTGAGCAGCTGGAATATATGCCATCGCATGTGAACTCTCGAAAATGATAATGTAAAGAAAAAATGCAGAAAAAAGGACAAACCGTACTAATTTTCTGTAGTGGATGCCTGATTGCTGCCGACGCTATAATTTTTGTGTACTTCATACCTCGCTCTTTCTTGCTTGAAAGGTTACCCTGTATTTTGCGGACCCTATTAAAGTGAGTTCTGTTAGGCTCCTCCCAATTTCCAGGACGAATTAGCTTTCATTGGCCAACCACTCTTTTCTTATCAGGGTGAATATTACACGCCTCGCAACTAGCAAGTTGGTATATTTTCTTAAGTGCATGGTTTGCAATATGAAGAACGCATATTCTGCAAAGGATCAAGCAAAGGAGCAAGCAAAGGATCAAGCAGGGTTTCGGAAACGGTACTCTACTATCGATCATATCCATACCATCAATCAGGTGATAGAAAAATGCTCGGAATATAACCAGCCCTTATACATAGCATTCATTGATTACGAAAAAGCATTTGACTCAGTTGAAACCTCGGCGGTGATGCAGGCATTGCGAAATCAGGGGGTAGACGAGCCGTACGTGAAAGTGCTGGAAGATATATATAGTGGCTGCACAGCAACCATAGTTCTACATAAAGAAAGCAATAAAATTCCCATAAAGAAAGGTGTTAGGCAAGGAGACACAATCTCCCCAGTACTATTCACAGCTTGTTTAGAGGAAGTATTTAGAGACTTGGAATGGGAGCAGTTAGGGATAAGGGTAGATGGAGAATACCTCAGTAATCTGCGATTTGCTGATGACATTGCCTTGCTAAGCAACTCGGGGGATGAACTGCAAATAATGATTGATGACCTAGACAGAAAAAGTAGAATGGTAGGCTTGAAAATCAATATGCAGAAGACTAAGGTAATGTTCAACAGCCTCGGGAAGGAACAGCAGTTTACATTAGGTAGCGAAATACTGGAAATAGTAGGCGAATATGTCTACTTAGGACAGGTAGCAACCGCAGATCCAGACCATGAAAAGGAAATATCAAGAAGAATAAGATTGGGATGGAGCACATTTGGCAAGCACTCGCAGATTATGACTAGCAGCTTACCGGTATCGCTCAAGAGGAAAGTGTACAACAGTTGCATCTTGCCTGTACTCACCTATGGGGCTGAAACGTGGAGGCTAACCAAGAGAGTTCTACTTAAGTTGAGGACAACCCAGAGGGCTATGGAACAAAAAATGGTAGGGGTAACATTAAGAGATAGAAAGCGTGCAGAGTGGGTCAGAGAAATAACTCAAGTTAATGACATTCTAGTGGAAATTAAGAAGAAGAAATGGACATGGGCAGGACATGTAGTGCGAAGAGAGGATAACCGATGGTCGCTGAGGGTAACAAACTGGATTCCAAGGGAAGGAAAGCGTAGCAGGGGGAGGCAGAAAGTTAGGTGGGCGGATGAGATTAAGAAGTTCGCAGGGGTCAAGTGGATGCAGCTAGCACAGAACCGGGTTAAGTGGAGAAATATGGGAGAGGCCTTCGCCCTGCAGTGGGTATAATCAGGCTGATGATGATGATGATGATGATGATATTCTGCAAGCATGTTTGACGCCGCACTAAATATCATGCGATATATGGGAAGCTGCCCGGTAATAATTCTCAAGTATTAAAACATGTACCAATTATCACTGTTTCAACAGCATCACCAAGTGGTGGAAGAGATAAGCAACAGGATAACGCCAATGTCTACACTTACAAGAAACTTTATATTAGGAGGATGTCTTGTACATTGTGCCACAAGGTGGTGATTTAGCTCCTGTCCTTGTTCTTCTTTCTCTACGTGACCTTATTAAAAAAAAAAAAAACACTTCCACAGCAGTAAGAATGCATGCAGGTGAATGCTATGTTAAAAAGAAAGAAATTAGCTTGATGATCAAACCATCTGAAATAGTACTCTAGAAAACATAACACAAGGATGTGAAACGTGACGTTTGCGATCAGCGAGGAAAAAAACGCTTTTGAACAGTAACTAATTAACGAGAGACTGCTACGTTCTCTTATTATGTAAAGGAAAGGGATATGATGTTGAGTAAAGTGCAAGAGTATAAATAATTATGCATATTATGATTCTGATACGTAAAAGGAGCAAATATTATAATATATTACTAATAAAGGATTGTCCGCTCTACACTCGCTACAGGACTCGCTTAAATCCACATCAATCGAATTTTTCGCCGATAATAAATACTTCACGTTCTCTTTATGTATTGGAATACATAATTTAAGTTGGTTCGTCTTCTGTACACAGGATAAAAACATTCTAGAGGGTAGAAGAGAAAGAGGAGGAATATACTTCCCTAAATATCGTCATGAGGCTTTACAGAACTATTAAGGAAAGCCGAATTCCTAGTATAAACAAGTGGGTCATATTCATTCGTCACAACTTCCTTGACATAATAATTAACGGCAGAGTGACCATCGCTTCGACATATACTTATTTCTTTCCACATCTGTAGTCCCAAAACAAAACGCACTAAAATCATAAGAAAAGTATTTAACAAATACATTTCCAGGCGCCATATTTTTTTTCAAAGCATAATTCACAAGTGTGAGAGACCGCCTTAGGACTGCTAGATTGACTAGCCTACACACATCTGCTGCAATCATTTCAGTGTACCTCTTTTATTGGCTTTCGAAGCTGTTCATTTCGCATAGCTCGCAAATTCTATCGCAAACATCAAATATTGCTTCCCAGATATTTCATAGAAAGTGCTCTGTGACGTCCTTTATTCGATAATGGCGTCTTTGCTTTTATCCGACCCGGGCTATCTTGATATCGGATTATCTATGAGATTTGTCAGCATTTTCAGTGCCTTATTATTTTTTTCTAATGTAAAACTAGCCTACATAATGGTCATTACCAATGTAAACTTATTTCAACCTTGTTTTGTGCGCACAGCGCTCGTTTCCTGCAACAGCCTCAAATGTGGGACGGTACTATTTTGAAATTAGTTACATTTCGCAGAAAAGTTCAGGCAATATTATGCACTTGTGACACTTACCTATAGACTTTCGCAATAGCTTTTTACACTTCTTACTCAAATTAGGGTAAGCATACAGTAGGTCTTGGGGAAAATATTATTAGGGCGGAAAAAATATATATCTTATAGATTTTAACGTTTGTGCTTGCGATTAATTCCTCGGCATCACATTCAAACACTAAGGCACAATAGCACGAATGCGCTTCATGAAGAGCAATGACATTCTGAATTACCACTGAAGCCTGACCATGCTATTCGTAATTTCAGGGCCGGATAGCGTTTGTACCACAGCTTCCAACTGTGCACAATATGACGATCAGAGACAATATCCTCTACGGCCGGCCCATTCATCCGGAATTTTACAGTCAAGTTATTCAAAGTTGCCAGCTGACGAACGACATGAACAGCCTGCACTCGGGAGATATGACTGAAGTCGGTGAGAAGGTACAGCTAGTTATGCCAAAATGAGATAATATTTATGTGTGCTTTACCCACAGAGTGCAGAATGTCCATCCAGCATCGCGTTCCATTTGCACTCTTCTTCCATTTTGTAGAACGCTGGTTTGCTACTTGAGGCCTCTACGTATAGCGCATACATATTCTCGTTAACACTTAACAGCGGGTCTGCGAATCTAATTTTGCTTTCCTTGTGCTTTCAAGCTGTGGGACTTCGGCGGAATACTGAAGATTGGATGGGCGAGGTTTTGTCAAAAGAATCAGTTGAAGAATCTTGTTAATCATAGATTTGTTTATATCATTGCCCTTGTTCTTAGCCATTTTATGAATTGGGGCATATCTTTGTCGACGTAATACACAATATCAATATTTTATCCTGGAACCAAACATGGCAAAAAATACATATTATAATCTGCCAAATACAGAGCATTTCTCTATTGGTGACAAGGCGTCGGAGGTGGTGGTTAAGTACATGTAGTTATGTAAGAAAGTGATCACGCCGCTGGATCTTGAGGCTGAAATGACAGGGAGCGTTAAAGAGCGGTGGGTTTTACTGTACTGTAAAGTAATAAATGCATACTCACTGGCATTTGTGCAGAGAATATAGGGTAGGAGAAGGTTTAACTTACACGTTAATGGTTTGAAATGTAGTCAGTAAGAGATGCGATCCATGGATCATTTCGTTTTTCGGTGGTCATGTCGCTGATGTCGATCGAAGACTCCACAGAGTTCAAGACAGAAAGGCTGGCAAGGTCAGCTGGATGCGGCGTGTGAGACAAAGTGTCGGCGTCTTTATGCTTGCGACCAGATCGGTAAATAACACGGATATCGTATTCTTGCAGACGAAGGGCCCACCGTGCTAGCGGCCGGAGGGGTGCTTGAGCGATCAAAGCCAACAAAGGACATGAAGGTCCGTAACTACATCAAAAGAAAAGCCGTAAAGGTAAGGGCAAAACTGTGGGTGCCCAGACAATAGCCAAGCACTCCTTTTCCGTTACAGAGTAGTTCGCTTCGGCTCTAGTGAGAATACGGCTGGCGTAAGCGACTGCGTATTCACCGAAGCCAGAGGGGCGCTGAGCAAGCACAGCGCCGAGGCCGACACCACTGGAGTCTGCGTCTGCGTGACTTCGGTAGGCGCCTGAGGGTCAAAATGGTGCAGGATAGGCGGGGATGTGATTAGGTGGCGCAAAGTGTCGTAGGCGTCGTCGCAAGCTGGTGCTACAGCGAAATATCCGAGTTATTGCCGAGGAGTTCAGTCAGCGAGTGACAATGGAAGCAAATTGCCGTATAAACCGCCGAAACTATGAACACAGGCCCACAGAACTCCTTAGTTGCTTGATGGTAGTAGGTTTCGGAAACGCAGTCACAGCTCGAAGTTTGGCGGGATCAGGCCGTATGTCCTCCTTGGACACAACGAGGCCTAAATTGTCAGTTCACAAGCAGCGAAACGGCACTTAAAGTTGAGCGGTAGACCGGCGTTCACAAGACATGCCAAGACCTGCTTCAGACGAGAGAGGCGGGTCGCAAAGTCCGGCGAGAACACCACGATGTCGTCAAGGTCTTCCACAACAGGCCACGCAGTATCGTATCCATCATACGCTAGAATGTACAGGGGCATTACAGAGACCGAAAGGCATGACGGTAAATTCAGAGTCCAACGAGGGTGAGAAATGCGGTTTTAGGGCGATCTTCCGCAGCTATGGGCACCTGCCAGTAACCGGATCGTAAATCGAGGGAAGAAAAGAGTTCAGTACCTTGTAAAAAGTCCAATGCATTATCTATACGCTGAAGAGGATGGACGTCTTTCCTCGTGATTTTGTTTAGGCGACGGTAGTCAACGCAGAAGCGAATAGAACCGTCTTTCTTTTTCACTGGGACAACAGGGGAGCACCAAGGACTGCCAGAAGGCTCAATCACTCGACTCTGAAGCATAGTATAAACTTGGGCTTCAATAACTCGGCACTCGGTGGCCGACACTTGATGGGGGCGCTGTCGCAGAGGAGCATGGGAATTGGTGTCAATGGGGCGGGCAACAGTTGAGATACGGCTCGAAGCAGGCTGGCGAGATTCAAGTGAAGAACGGAACTGTTGAAACAGTGCGAAAAGTTCAGAGCGTTGAGGCCCAAGAAAACTGGCATCGATGGTGCGGAGGAAAACGTCGGCAGAAGACTGGTCCGGCGCAAACACAGGCAGTGTGAGTGCAGCAAAGTCAGCGGGCTGCGAAGCGGGTGTTGCGTCACCGGTGAGAATAGAATCAATGACCTGGATGGTACCGAGGCATTCACCGCCACGCAAGAATACGGGAAATGAGAACGGATTAGAAATCCAGAGCGCGGTGAGGCCAGCTGATATAGCAAGGAAGGCGTAAGGCAGAGGAAGATTTTTGCGGTTAGAAAGACAGGCGATGGGGTGAAAAGTACATCGGTACTGCGGAAAAAAGCACGAGCGGTGGGCACAAGAACTTATCTTCGGCAACGTCGACTTTGGGAAAGGAACGTCCGGCGACGTTTCATCATGCGCAAAAAACTCCAGTTCTGCACGAGCACAGTTGATCACCGGATTACGACGTGACAGAAATCCCAACCCAAGATGAGACCATGAGAGCAGTAAGGCAAACCGACGAACTCTATTGCGTACACAACTTCTTGAATGATGGCTCGAACTGTGCACACCGCTATGCGCTCTACAGGCTGGGCACTTGCCGTGCATAGCGAGAATCTCGAATTAGATGTCGTCAATTTGAAAATGAACGGCAAAGACTTGCAGCCATGGCAGAAACAGCAGTCTTAGCGTTGCTGGTGCGCACGGTATATCGCGCGCCCTTATCAAACATAACCAGCGTTCGCTGAACGCATAGAAGTTCACCGGCGTTCTATAATTGGTTTACAGGAAAGGAAAGACGCAGTTATATGTCACTCACGTTATCCCACTATAATCGTTCTCACGGTAGACAAGGAGAATTATGATATGCGTTTCGTGATTCCGGGCTTGACACAGTTGGTTAATGCACTCTGCTGGGAATCCGAGGGGGGGAGGCTCGATTCCCGGTGTACATAACATTTTTGTTTTTCTGATGATGTCTTCAGGGTGATTGACAAGTAAAATCTCATGGTATCCCACGGAATGTCGCGAAGAAGTGAGGCACTTCTCGCAGATGCTCGCCACTAACGCTCGGACATGCTTACGAGTCATGACAATTAATTAATTTTGCCCTATCAAATAGCCGTTCCTCTTGGCCGTCATTCTCTGTCCCCAGGGCACCAACCTCAGCGGCGGCCAGAAGCAGCGCATCTCCATCGCCCGTGCTGTGTATAGCAAGAGCGACGTTTACCTGTTGGACGACCCGCTCAGCGCTCTAGACCCCATCGTAGCCGGCTGTGTGTTCAGAAATGTTATCGGAAGTACAGGCCTTCTCCGCCATAAGGTAAGTTTTTTGCAATCCCAACTTCCTGGAGACATTAAGCAGACAAGGGTAGAAAAATTAGGCACTAATTATGGTGCTCTCGTCTCCACTAGAGCGGCGCATTTGTAGCAGCATTGAAGTCACTAGAAACAGTGTTTTCGCGTTCTAACGCCTCAGCCCTCTCAAGTTTGACCACATTGTTTTCTTTTCTGCTTGTTTTCAGACAAGAATTATGGTCTGCAACCAAGCAAATTACCTGAAACATATGGACAGGCTCATCTTAGTGCATCTCAAGGGCATTAGAGTGTATGAAAATTTGGAAGGCCTTTTGAATGACCCGCATTCACCACAAAACTTCCGCGAAGCTCTTGGTCAACAGATTACTATGCATCGGAACATACACGAGTAAGATTTTCACTTCAGCATGTATCTTACAATCTCTGCCAGCGATGTTCCGGCAGAGAAAACCATTTTCTTTCGATACGCTGGGTCAATATTAAAGAAGGCATTGATCGAATATTTTAGGGGAAACCCCCAAGGTGGAGTAAATTTGTAAATTTGTAAAGTAAATGCAAATATTAAAGAAGGCAGTGATTCGTCCCCTGATGAAACATTTTTGCGCGTCCTTATATCTTACCGCCATGGAAGATGTGTCAAAATGAAAACGGAACATAATATGCTCATATTCTCCTTTCAGAGCGAGCATTGAGGAGCTCGGTAAAAATCACGAGGTTGGTCGAATAACTCAAGATGAGTTGGGCGAATCCGAAAAGGTGAGCTTTACAGGCGCCAAGTACTGCCTGAAATATTCTATTTAGAAGATCAAAACGCAAAGTTGATGTTGTTTGCTACTGCATATTGAAAAAATCTGAAGGACACTCATGCTCGTAATAAAATGAAAACTTATCACGCCGATTTCATTTGAAAACTGAGAAAAGAACCTTATTCGTTTCCGACCTACGCCCTATTGGTTTCAGTCTTTCGCGTGAAAATATCTTTCGCCAGATTGCAAGCAGCTAGAATTATCGCTGTGTGCTCTTGAGAATATTTTCGATGAGGGGCAGCTGCAACAGTAGAGAACGTTCAGGAATATTTATAGCATACATTTTGAAGTCGCGGCATTCGTATAGGGTCATTCGTGATATGCTTCCACCATAACGGGGGAGGGCGGGGGGAAATTATGTAGAGAACAACTTTGCAGTGTCTCCGCTCCCACAATTAGTACCCCCCAGAGGTCAACCCAAAATGTATGTATACGTTCTTGCCTTAGTAACTGCCCAATTCTAATGAAACTATAAGGTAGCTCATCATCATCATCATCAGCCTGATTATACCCACTGCAGGGAGAAGGCCTCTCCCATATCTCTCCACTTAACCCGGTTCTGTGCTAGCTGCATCCACTTGATCCCTGCGAACTTCTTAATCTCATCCGCCCACCTAACTTTCTGCCGCCGCCTGCTACGCTTTCCTTCCCTTGAAATCCAGTTTGTTACCCTCAGCGACCATCGGTTATCCTCTCTTCGCACTACATGTCCTGCCCATGCCCATTTCTTCTTCTTAATTTCCACTAGAATGTCGTTAACTTGAGTTATTTCTCTGACCCACTCTGCACGCTTTCTATCTCTTAATGTTACCCCTACCATTTTTCGTTCCATAGCCCTCGTGGTTGTCCTCAACTTAAGTAGAACTCTCTTGGTTAGCCTCCACGTTTCAGCCCCATAGGTGAGTACAGGCAAGATGCAACTGTTGTATACTTTCCTCTTGAGCGATACCGGTAAGCTGCTAGTCATAATCTGCGAGTGCTTGCCAAATGCGCTCCATCCCAATCTTATTATTCTTGTTAGGTAGCTACTGTGACAAAAATTCGGGACGACAGGAAGACATTGGCAGTGGCTTAGCTAAGCTATGCCAGGATTTACGTAGCGTGAGGTACGGTTCCCTGGCTGAGCTTGTTGTGGTCATGTAAGTTTAGCAATGAGAGTCAGGTCCTCTTCCCGCTGACTGAACTTTTCCATAGGCCCCCGTCGGCGGCTATGCTTCCTCTATTAGGAACGGCAGTCTGGCATCACCATTTGACAAGCCGTCCCTCTCTCTGTTCGGTCGTCTCCGCTGCTCTCTTCGTCCTCTTACTCTCATTCTCTTTCATGCTGATGCTATGCGCCGCTTTCTAAGCTCTACCGGCGACTGCGTTTCGATGGAGGTGAAACTGAGAGACGTCGGTATGCTATGCGATGTCAGTGCACGTTAAAGATTTCCAGATGGTCAAAATTACTCCACAGTCCTCCCCTATGGCTTTTATTTCTCTCTTTCCGCTTTCTCTCCCACCTTTCTTCCTTCCATTACAGCGCGGGTCAGGTGTCCAAGAGCAAGTGCGACAGATATTGCGGCTTTACTTTCCCGTGAAGAAAGTTATTATTATTATTTTCTTGCCTTCTTCTCTATTCGCGCCGCTCTCCTCTGACGTCATGCCAGATGGCGAGGCAGCGGTTGCTAGGCAACAGCGAAAGAAGCGGACTACCACAGCGCGTACACCGCCACATAGGGAATGCGAATTTGCGGCCAATGTAGCTCTCGCTACAAATCGACGAAATTGCACACCGCGCTGTTTGCAAGCGCCGGCGCATTGAAGAGCGTAATCAGAAAAGTGCAATAACGCGACAGCGTTTCTGGCTCCCTTTCACCACGCATTTCAAAGTCGGCATTGCCGGTGTTTTGAGCGAAAAAGCACGACCACGCATCTGCCTCATGCAAGTTCGCATGTGATAGCAAAGAGGGCCCGTTCTCCAGAAACTCTGCCGTCAGCGTTGTCGGCGTTTGTGGGCGCAAATTCACGGACATGGTTTACGGAGGTGGTAGTAAGCAGCTCAGACGGGTTGCCACGGATTGGTCGCAGGAAATCACTACTTCACGCGACCACGTAACCTACCCAATTTGGCAGTAGCTGGCCAAATTGGTGTTGTCGTTTGAGCAGAGAGAGAGTGAGGGAAATCGATATTCCACAACCTTTGCATTCCGTGTCGATCATGTGGCCCCTAGACCATGCACACAGGCACGTCTGTACAGCTTTGTCAAGAGAGGCTTTATAACTTCCTCGAGTGTCCTTTCATGTAATGTGGTACCGTACAACTTTACGTTAAAGGGAATGTGTGGGGTATGAAAGCAGAAATTGACTTATTAGCAATTTACGAATAGCAAAGGGAATAAACGCGGACGGGAGCCGTAACGCTATCACGCCACATCCTTAAAGGAGGAGGTTATAGTGTCTGTCCTCTTCAACGTTTATTTTCACGTGTACAGAGCTATTACGATCAAGACAAGGTGAAGAAATGAGACTTTTCAACACTGCGTTGTTTAGCGGACAATAATGAACTCAAAATTGTTTCGTCTTCCCAGACAGGTTGGCAGCTGCTATGTATCCTTGTTCGCCTGGCACAGTGGCCAGCGCTTGCGGGTGTGCTCGTATTCATGGGGTCTGCTGCAGCGTCGGCGCTTCAGCAGCTCTGCATCAAATGGTGGACGGACGCGACGTCGATTGATGGCATTGGGGGCTCTCATCCCCAGAACCTGCCATGGGTCACAGTATTAGTGGTATTGTGCTCCGTGGATGGTAAGCGTCTCCACCCCGCTTTTACGAACAAGAGCTGCTTTTATGGACTTCCTTTAGTGCGGCTTCGTAAAATGAAGACAAAAATCAAATAACAGTTTCTTGCTTAGAAAAGCACCGACCTTCATATTTTCCATGCTATCTTTATTTTCATTCAACAGCGAAAGAAAGAGACATCAGCCCCCATGATAGGTCACGTCTGGAAGCCTTGTGAAGGGGGAAGTTCCATATAATCGCACGAGCGGAAAATATCATCGTCAGTTCATTTTTTACTCTCACCATATACACCTGCTTCCTAATTTCTTATCTATTACGTACATCATGATTCAACGTAGACTGCTAGCAACCTACAACTACTGGATTCTAAAGGAAAAATTATTACGTGTGCATGGGAGCCGATTCTTCAGGGGCTCCTTTATGCGGCGCTGGTAGTTTCCGGTTTCCCTGTTGTAGACACAGGGGCGGTCGCTGCATGATACTCGATAAACAACGCCAGGGAGCTCAGCACGTGGCAGCGAGTCTTTCCTATTCATAACATCGGTTCGTAGCTAACTCTTTAGCTCGTGTGCAATGTACACTTCGTCTTTGCTGAAGATCCGGAAAGGGTCGTTCTTTTTTTCTTTCTCCTTTTGGATTTAGTCAGTTACCCAACGTTCGCATGTTAATAATTCTTCATCCTGACTAGACGGTGTTCCGGCCGTCGAAAGTCAGACTAGTCTAAACTGAGACAAGGTCGAAGTAAACAAGCTCGAGATAAGACGAGGTTCAGGGCAGATGCAATCTCCCATGGAGAGGAGAGATAAAATGAAAGGCCAAACTATTGAAAGGTATCGACCTACGGAAGCAATCAAGGAGACGCGTGACGTTGGTGGAGATAAGAAAGGTCGTGAGCGGGCGTTTAAAACCAGGAACGGATTATTTTGTTAGTGCGTGTTAAAAAGGTTAGCTCACTGCATCTATCGCCAGTTTCGTTGTTAATTTCATCACCTGATATCTAGTTAAACTGTGAGTCTGCTTATAATCCCATTCTGTTTCCTTTTGATAAAGCGTTTGCTTTCCTTGCTTCGCAGTAGCTTGCCCATATGTGCAGTAATGTGAAAACCGAATCAGAGTGCAATTCATCTGGACCTTACAGCTCTCTCGCTCCTTATTGCTTCGCCGTGGTGAAGATGTGGTCCTCTCACGATCGTGTCGTGATCAAAATACCTCATTCGGCTTTGAATTGCAATGTACGCTCTGAATTGACATGCGATATCGCGTATTCATTCGCCCCATGCATATCGATAAGTGAGAGCTAGGTAACATGAAGGCTCTCTTCTCGTCTTCTTGCGCGGAAAACGCATCTGTGAAATATTTGAGTACTTTAATGCTAACAGCGCACATATCAGCGGTAAAACATGCATCACTTGCAAAACAAACTCGAGAGGATAAAATTGGCTAACACAGAATGTGCACTGCATATCATAATAACATTTGTACGCACTTGTTAAAAGCTATGTAAGAAGAAGATAGCTTATACAATGCAAGGAACACATGGAGTGGAACGTCACAGTCACAATCTTTCATGTTAATTTTTGGTTGCTCTTCAGTAGCCCCTGTACATCGCTATGGCAGAAATATTCATATGCGCAATCCACATTTCACATTTTTCTGAATCCTGAGCAGAGACGGAAATCAAATAGAGCGTCAATTGTAAGCAAGCTCTAAGCAACGACAAAATTTTCAGGTCTAATGCTATAAAGTATGCATGGCATGGTAATTGTTATGCTTAATTTGCACTTCTGAATTTTCAGGCATTGAATATACGTTAGGTAGTGAACTGTGTAATGTTCATTAAAATGTGCATATAAGAAAGGCATTTTTTATTTTTTTCCAATACCGATCAGAGACTGGAATAGGTTGTCCGAAGAAGTAGTTTCAGTTATGTCCCGTGAATCTTCTGCTGCTATTCTTTAAATATTCTATTCATGAGATGTACGGCCTGTCGCGTTTGCATTCTGTTCTTCTTCTCGGTGACATAAACGATATTCCTCCCCCCCCCCTCCCACCCTTCTAATGGCGCTTGCATCGCTGTGGGTATAACAATAAAAAATAGAAAACAGAAAATAAAGTGCAGTAACATCAGTGAAACATTCCTGCGAACAATGCTGTCAGTTGTAATGTTTGTATCATCAATCCAATTTAGGTTCTTTCAATTTGGTTTGCCCAGTATGCGGATGTGGAAAATGCAAAATTCTTCACAGCTGTCAAACGAACACTAAGTTCCCAAAGTGTAGCATAACCATTTATTCTGCCACTGTAGTCTGGGTAGGGTTTTATCACAAATTTACGATTATATAGGTCATTGATAATTCTGGTCATCCCTGATATGCCTTAAATAACCAGCTTTTTCCAGCAAATCAGCCGCAATTCAACTACAATCAAATTAGGAGGTCTTGAATGTGTAGGGAGCATCGTGACACTGCATTCAATTACTTGCAAGCGATGGAATACATTATGGAAAGTGCAAGTAAACTAATATAAATTATTTGTGTGAAAATAGTGTTTACATATACCTTCAGCAGGATTGGTCAACATAACGCTATGTACCGATCTGCACATGTGCAGAATAAAAAATGCACAAACTTCCATGCAAACACTTTGTCCAGTCTTTCAGTTTTCTGTAGGGTGGGGTTCTAAGAGGCTGCCTGAACATGTTAGCAGTGTTCAACTCAGCTCTTAGACGAGCGCAGAAGAGCTGATAGGATGTCATACCCCCCTCTATCCTAAATATCCCACAGAACAATACTTCTTGGTATTCTTTTACAACATCAAATGCAAGACTACAAAATGGGGCCAATAAGCGCAGGAACATGGCAGCGTAACGCCGTGACAAGGACGCGTTTGAGGCTGCTTATGAACACATCTCAGGAGTGCTTGATGCATTGCCACAAATGACAGACAGTCCACTAGCAGCATGCTAGTCAGGGAGTCCTCAACAAAAGAGGTTCAGGTCAGGTAGAAATAAACAAATACCCACCGGCCCCACTTATATAAATGAAAGTGCATCAGATCTAGCCTAAAAGAGCACTGGTAGATGCGTGGAAGGATGGGGAAAAAGGCGCACTGCGGCAACACATACATGTAGAAGCAAGCGCAGATGGAAACTCAAAGCAGCACAAAACGTCTAATTCTTTTCTGGTTTGAAAGTGAGATACTTCATTTCCTTTTGTACCTTAAAAATTTCCCACTGGTGGTATCCCATAAAGGGTGATGAAGTGAAAGCAGAGACAGCAGCACTATCACAGAATGTAGAATGAAAGACGATGGCTGTGATTCGGTGGAGACTGTCGTTCCAGTTGGCTGCACTCCCAGGAAAGAGTATAACAGAAATTTTGGTGGTGTGCATACATCAGCACGGAATTTGAAGTACGTGTCCAGGTGTGCATATTAAGCTGGGGGCTTGCGATTAACTGCATGATAGCAAAATTTGTGAAAAATCTGTACCCAGTCTGCAGTGACAGATGGAAAGGTTATGTGGCACTTTCGGAATCCAGTGTTTTTGTGGCAGATATGGTTGTGTGTGCGCCACGTGCACATGTTGGGCCAAATCAAATTTAAAGCACGTAAATTGTTATGAACATTTCATGATAAGTTTATAGCTTTACACTTGCAAACTGTATAATTGTTTTTGAGTTTGCTTATAATTAACAGCGCGTTTGATTTCCATTCCTCCTCTGGCCCAGAAAAAAATGTGAAACAAAAATGCGCACATGAAGAGCTCCTCCACAGCAATGTGGGAGGGCTGCTGAACCGACACGAAAGAAGATTGTGCCAGTCACATTCACACTGCATGGCTTTGGTCTCTTCACTGTATAAGCCGCCTTCGGCTCACTGAAATAGAACGACATATTGGGGCTAGTTGGAGTTGATTCTTAGTAGTGGGTGAACAGCACTACAAGAGACAGATGCAGAAAAGGAACGGTGCACACACACAATCTTCCAATCCTTTACATATGGTTCCTCTACGCCCTGATTACGCAATGCATGTGGGGTTCAAAGAGACAAATAGAAATGATTGAAGGGCAATACCAGCCACTTAAACTCCCACATTCGGGTTTATTCTTGTTTATAGCTTACAACTATAAAAAAAGAGTGAGCATACTTTGGACATGGTTTGGCACATCTACTTGTGCGCAATTCATTTGCATATTCTCTTAGCTTTTGTAACCATCATGCTCGTTGAAAACGCTATCACTCAGCGTACGTTAATACTTGTAGAGGCACACATCCATAGCTCATGCTAGTACAGGGCGGTTTCGAGCTTTCTACTCTTCATTTTGCAGTCTTGCTTGTGGGCGGCTAGACAAAACTAGTTAAACTGTTGTCATAGCCCAACACACTCCTATATATATACTGGTATATTTTAGTTTATTGCCAATGTGCCCATTAAACGAGTCACATCTAAATAAGGTACGTGCCTTTTTTTTTCTCTAGCATACTCTGCTACAGAATAACGTTGAACAAAACTGAAGCGTAATCTTTCTCTCCACATCATGACCGTTCGCAGTGGCGCTCCGCATCGTGGGAAGCGTCCTGTTAGCCCTGTCCGCGAAGCGGCTCTCGTGGTCACTGCACAACGACATGCTGAGCCACGTGTTACGGAGCCCCGTGTCCTTCTTCGACCAGTGTCCAAGAGGCCGCATACTGAACCGCCTCTCGGCCGACATCGACTACGCCGACACACGCACATTCCTCAGCGGCAAGCAGTGCGTCCAGAACACGCTCATCACGCTGGCCAAGGTGGCCGTCGTTGGCACGCAGTCACCCATCGTGGTTGTGATAACGCTCGTTGTTGGCGTTTTTGTTTGCTATGGAATGGTGAGCATGTGTTATATTATTTTGTGCAGAAGCAGTAAAGGGACACCCTTAATGCACTATAAGTGATGCGAAGTGCTTTCCGGTTTTAATCGAAAAACACCGCAAGACACCCGCCGGTAAAAGAAAAACAGAAAAATGGTTCAAACGAAACGACACCAGTTTTGGTAAGTTCGTGCTAGCTTAGGAAACGTCCTTGACGAAGAAAATTATTTCCTTCCCTTCAGAGTTGAGAAATAGACTAGCAGCTGCTAGTCTATTTCTAGGCATTCTAGTCTAGGCTAGGCATTCCAAGCAAGGGGAGGCACTCGAGACCGAGGTTCTGTCGGGCCGGCCAGTGAAATTCACTGGCTAGTCCTTGGTACGTTGCTGTAACAGTAAACCATTTGCGGAATTCTTTAAATTAGCTTGTACCCAAGGCTTGTCTTCCAACCAAAAAGGTCGTTCCCGGATGACATCCCTACATTATTTGAGAAAGTAATAGTGAAGGCCTGCTAGGAGATCTGCGGGAGGAATCCAGCCGCTATGAGCAGAAACACAGAATTTTAACGTAGTATGAGTGCAACATATGAAGCTTAAGTCAGAGTTCCAGAATTACCTTCAGTACACAGTGAGCACTGTTCTCGATGCCTCCTGCCTGGTTGGCCAAATTTTCAAGACGTAATCTTGTACCTAATACAATCAACTCTAAATACATAGCGTTAACTCCTAAAGTGAATGAAATTTTTGCCTTAACGCTACTATATTTTCACGTAGTGGTGAAAACATTGTTGGTGACAGATGAGGAGATTTGAAATGCACTGGAATAAACACTTTATTGGGCTGATTTGCGCCAGCATAAGAACTAAGCAATCGGCGGCGGCGACAGCAGCAATCGAGCTCGGCGGTCGTCGCTGGTACTCATCGCATCACTGGCACTCATGGCATGTTTGAGGTAATAGGCGACGTAGGCAGCTAACCGTAGACAATACTTCCGCCAGATTCGGTACAACGTGCGTGCAAGGCCGAGATGTCCTGCCATGGGCTCACCGTCTAATGCCTGTAGAATTTCCTCTCTGAGGATTGCATGTACAACAAAAAGGTGTGCGGTCCTGTTGGTGCAAAGTAGTTTTTCACAGGGACATCATTTTATAACGCGAAGGACGACAGCTGACGCCTGAACACAGCGAGGGGGGAAACGGTCTTTTGTTCTAGGTATTCAGCCAAGTTTTCAGCTCGAGGTTTGATCGCTGCGGTTTTGCAATACTGCTGGCGCTTACCGGTCCCAAAAAGGCGTCTTCGTCATCTTTCGGCGGCCCATCAACGGGGGCTCGTGACAAGCGGTCTGCGTCGAAGTGCGTACGGGCGGACTTGTAGACGATAATGATACTGAAATTCTTTAAGACGTAGGCTCCATCGGGAAAGGCGTCCGGAGGACTCTTTCAAATTTGTCAGCCAGCAGAGCGCGTGATGACCGCTTACCACCTTGAATGGTGGACCGTATAAGTACGGAGAGAACTTTGAAGTTGCCCAGATGATCGCGAAGCACTCTTTCTCGGTTGTCGAGTAATTCGCTCCGGCTTTCGACAGCAAACTGCTGGCATACACTATAACTCTTTCTTGTCCTTCAGTTCTCTGAACGAGGACTGCGCCTAGGCCAGCGCTGCTTGAGTCTATGTATTCCTGTTTCGCCGTTTTTGTCGAAGTACCCTAGGACAGGAGGGTTCTGTAAGCGGCGCCTAGGTTCCTAGGAAACTTCCGCGTGCAGCGCTTCCAATTTAAGAGGCACACCAGCCTTTGTAAGTTGCGTCAACAATTCGGAGATGCACCGAAAATTTCTGACAAATCGGAGGTAGTAAGCGCACAGCCCAAGAATCTGGACACGGCTTTCTTGTCGGAAGGTTGCGGAAATTGGGAACTCACACAGTTTTCTGCAGGTCTGAAAGAACTCCATCCTTGCTCACGATATGGCCCAGGAATAACAGCTCCTTTTAGGCGTAGTGGAACTTTTCTCATTGTAACATCAGCCCCGATGTCTTGATGGCGTCCAGAACTGTGCAGCCTTTTTAGGTGGTCTTCAAAATTTGGCGAGAACATAAAGACGTCGTCCAAGTATACCGAACAAATTTGCTACTTCAAGCCGGCCAGGACAGTGTCCAATACTCGCTGGAACGTGGCTGTCGTGATGCACAGACCAAGTGGCATTACCTTCAGTTCGAAGGTACAGTCTGGTGTTATGAATGCCGCCTTCTCGCGGTCTCTTTCGTCGATCTCAATTTGCCAGTACCCGCTCTTCAAGTTCATGGATCAGAAATACCTAGCGTTGCAGAAACGGTACAAACTGAGGTCGATGCGAGGCAACGGGCAGACATCCTTCTTCGTGACGTTATTTAAGCGGCGGTAAACCATGAAGAAGCGAAGTGTGTCTTCTTCTTCAATAAGGCGACCGGTGACGACCAAAGGCCGTCCGAAGGTTGAAGGACGTCTCCGCGAAGCATTTCCTCAACTGTATTGCGGATGGCCTGGCGTTCGCACGGCGATACACGATCGGGGCTTTGACGAAGAGGTTGTGCTTGGTCGTCTGTGATAATGCGGTGCTTTGCTAACGGAGTCTGTCGCGCCTTTAACGCCGAAGAAAAGCATTCGCTGGAGCTTTCAAGAAGACCGAATCTGGTTTTGCCTGTCTCGGGGTAGTGCTGCGTTGATGTAGAACGTGGGCGCCATGGATAGGTTGGGTACATCGTCTTGGGGATGGCCTGCGAAGGCGAAGACATCTCAGCTAGCTGTCCGCTAGCTTGGCGATCAAAGAGATCGTCGCGCCCTTGTTAAGATGCCGGTATTCTTCTGTGAAGTTCGTCACCAGCACCTGATCCTGTCTCCTTCGGATATAGAGTTGCACCCGCAAACGAACAAAGCAATTGGCGGCTGCGATAGGCGCAATCGTGATCGACGGTCATAGATCTACGAATACCTGTTGCGCACGTCAAAGCTGAGTTTAAAGGCTGCTAAGAAACATCTAGATAATTTCACTAATGGCGACTAGCATAACCTGGAACATCGTAGAAACATACGCGAGTGGCTGATCTCCGAGATACATCTCGGCGCACCTTGGGCGACGAAAGAAATGATAAAGCATCGTCTCGCGACAACGAGCATGAACAAAGAATACATAAACGATCCGCGCACTGATATCACAGTGATAAGGCCGCATGCCTTAGGCTGTAGAAAAAGAACAAATAAAGATTTGAATAGTATGTGGTAATAATAATCTTGTGCACTTTGAGAAGTTTTTCCGGAAGACACGAAACACTCAAACGCAACATGTGCACCCACTGTCAGGAACAGTGTACAGCAGACCTAAAACACCTTATATGGCAATGTCTATTGTTTTCACTAGGAAGAAAGAAAAATTGCTCATATTCCACACGATGACATGCCCACCCTAGCAGATCAGATTCTATCAAGCACCGCAATACAACATTCCATTGCTACATACGGCCTGCTTCGAGTAGTGTGAGGGAGGTCGACTTACAGCGCAAAGGTCGACAGCATGGCAAGCAACAAGCAACAACTTGAAGAACCGTGTGAGACGAAGCTACACTCCCATCCCTCCTAACTCCCTAATTACCCAAACAGCGGCCGAGAGCCATCCCTCCCTTCTAATAAAGGCTTCAATCATTCATTCTCGATAATTTTCTAGGTATAATGTTTGCACCACACAACTAGCTAAAAAATACCGATTAAAAAAATTATAGTAAACGCCGAAAAACAACTGCCGATGTTTTGAAAAGTAAACATTGGAAAATGCACTGCCTAATTATAAGTGGTTGGCCCAGCTTCAGCTTCAAGCGGTGCGCTGCTGTAGTCAATCTTTGTCTTGAGCGATCACCTGTGGCACACACCGTCTTTGTCATCGAGACTTAAGTACAATGCACTATGACTTTATTATACAGGGACAGCTCGTGTTCAACAATTCGGGCCATCCATTATGAATAATAAGCCATAAAGTGGCGTTTTTTTCTCGATGTGTCTAATCGTATAGGAACAGCAAGCTCAAATCCTGCGTTAACGCATCACCATTACATGCCGTGAAGTTTGTTTTCGGACTCAAAACCTACAGCGTTACACGCTTAGTTGCAATGGTGTACTATTTATGTAGAAATACTCGCCAAACTCTAGCCTTAAAATTGCACACTGTGCATCACAGCATTCTCCAAGGTATGTGCATAATGTTCGCTAACGCAACATGCAAGCAGAATATATCGAATTAACAGTGCACGGAACATTCCGGCTTACTACGCTAGCGCAGCAAACGTTCTGTGGTTATGTTCATTCCCGTGCGTATGTGATGACAGCTTTTATCAACTGAGTTATTTTCTTTACCAATTACGAGCACCTCTCTATTCTTGCAACTTGCGTTGATCTCGAGTGAATATCAGATCGCAGTTTCGAACCAGCAAACGTGCAATAAGGGCTGCGCCGTGATTACATTATGTTTGCAATCCTATAAGGTACGCGACAGGAAATAATTCTGAAAGTCCCTACGTACCCCTGGGAAACACAATTCAACCCAGTTTAATTTAGGAACCGCGGCGTAGCCACTACCCGTAAAAGCTATAAGTTTGATCAATCAGAAATGCCATTTTCTAATATATGAGCCCTATGGGAAGTTTCCAAACTGACAATATTAAATCTCCCTGGCCGACATCTTCACTGGCCAGGATATAAGCCTCTGAATTCTCGTACACTACATATGACAGTGACGCCTAAGCTGCCTAACAATAAGATGGTTTGTCATGACTGGTGCCTGCAACTACCGATACTAAAGGCATGGACAGGAGGGGGAAACAAAACTAGTCCGTTCGATGTATTCCAGAATATCACTGTCGAAGGTGAACGCCGTTGCCTCTATATAATGGTGCAACTAAAACGTTACGAACTGGATGGCAGCCCAGACATAGTATTTCTAGTTTCTTAGGTGCGCTCAAGCTCCCACGGTACGGCAAGAGGAGCAAGATGGTTAGGATTATGGACAAGCACTGTCCACAACGAAACACACGCACGCAAACAGAAACTGCGGGTGCGTCTTCCTTAATTGTTCGTTCTTCTGCGCCTGTTTTATTCCCGTGATTCCTAGTTTATGTGCGACACAAAAAATATTTCCCATCGTTAGAAATTGCTGTGATGTGAGAGAAGATTCTTTTCGCTACTTGCAGAACTTGGGGATCAAAGCTTCTCTTCGCTGCCGTTATTCCGAAAGTCTGTGCACATCTCAGCTCCTCCAGCACGCGACAGAATCCGTGGACGCACTGAGCAGCGTGCGAGCGTACGGCGTGGCCGACCGATTTCAGGAACACTTCTTCCGCCTCTCGGATGCCATGATGCGTGGTTATGCGGGTTACATCAGCACGTGCTTCTTCGTTCGCACAATGACCGCCATCGCTGGGTTTCTGGTGGTAATGGCAACGCTGCTGGCGAACACCGTGCTCGCTGGCTGTGGACAACCCGACCCCAGTAGCCTTGGCCTGGCCCTCAGTTCAGCCTGCTCGGTATGCTACACAGTTTTGTAAAGACAGCTATTTAAAAGCATTTTAAGCAATTTGTACTAGTCTCGTTGTCTCAAAAAGCATTCGCCGTACTCGAATTTGTGAGAGAGCTTTCAAGGACGAGTCAAAAATCTGCTGGTGAAAATATTCGGGTGGCGCCGGCATGCAGCGGCCATCGGAACGGATCTGATTAGTCTATTCAAAAATGGAATGTTCTGGAGTTTCACTAGAGCGACCAATGGGACAGTAAATGAGCATTACTGCGTGGCATTATCATTAAATCCTAGTCTAAAGATAATGAAACTATAACTAATGTATACAGCTCTTCAAGTCGGAAGAGTGTCCTGAATTGAAAGTAAACCATTGGCGCAAAATTACGTGAATGCCACAAATTTACACTACAAAAGCAGTGAATCTAGAAAATAATAATCAAAATCAGTTCACTCGGAGTGTTAGGGTACAGGTACGCTGAAGTCATTACTAATACGTTACTTGGTAAGCGAGAAAACGTTCGGCCGGTTGTTAGACTAGCAAGGTTCGCTAAAGAGCCCCAGTAATCGCGTGTGGTAAACCGGTGGCGCGAACCGGTGACAGCAATGTAGCCCTTAAAGTGGCAGATAAAGATTGGGAAAACGTTGCCTACAGTGCACATTCAAGTTAATCGCTAGTATAATAAGGACAGCCTCAGACTTCAGTCACAAACCATGTGGGATGCCTATGCTTTTGTGAAGGCTAAGCGACAGTAATCGCACAGTAGGGTGGTAATTTGTTATACTCTTTTACGATAGAACTTACGTGCCCCCCCCCCCCCCCCCCTTCTTTCTCCATGTTTTCGCTGCGCAGGAAGAAAAGGTGTCTTTCACCTTTTAACTTTGGCAGTTATGCGAAAGAAAGTCTGCGCGATGGGCAGGCCGAACATGAATAAATTTCAGCCTGCTTCGACTTACCTGCAGTGTCAACAGCCTTACTTCTCATTGACAAACTTTGCTTTCTCGAGGTGAAAGAAGAGTGGGTGTTCTCAGAGTCCCATTCTTCTTATTCACCAAGCTCCATTATTGTGGCGATCAGTCGGAGCTCACGTATATACCAGTCTTTCACATTACCATTACAGTTCGTTTTTTGCACTGCATTCGTACAAAAAGTCCACATCAATAATGTCTCTTTTCTTAAAAGATGTTCCCTGGCTTCCACTTTGAAATCGATATTATAAGCTACCTCCTAGACAGAAAGTTATTTCTAAGTACATTTGTGAAGCTATATGTGCTAAACTTGTCGCCGCTAGCAGCCTAATCAAAGCTAACATTTCTCACGTGACCGAATGTACGCATGTTGCACCGTAAATACGAAATACAAGTGCTCAGAATATTTTTCTGCGATCGCTGGAGCCCCTTCTTGAAGAACAATTCCTGTCAGGGAGCCTGAAGGAGTTAGATCATTGGATTTGTTCAGGGATGACATGATGCAACAGTGAATTACGCACAAAACATTATTATTCTCTTCTCTCCGTCTCGTTCTTATGTTAACAATTGTTTCTTCTTGTCTGGAATAGGTGCCGCTGTCACTAACATTGCTAACAGTCATGCTGTTCAACGTGCTGCAAATGATTGTCTCCTTTGAGCGCTGCGCGGAGTACACTGAACTCCCTGCAGAGGTAGGTTCTCACTGTTCCTACGATAAAAGTTGGTGTAACCTAGCCACCTGTCTTGCACGCATCCAGCGGTCGCACGCTTCATTTACGCAGGTAACAGCTGCCTGTAGCCGCTCTTTTGTACGCATCATAGAGTAGCCTATGTTATAACGAGTTTTTACATCAAAGGCCCGTTATTGTGACTATAGCGGAGCCCATCATGCATGTAAATAAAATATCATTTTCTTCCTGCCCAGGATTCCTCCGAGTCCGTGCCTCTGAAAACCTCAGCAGATACCAAACGAAAGTTTTTTTTTTCGACTTTATTTGTGTTAAGCAGAATAATGTTGAGTTTTTCAAATGAATCTGTACTGCTGCTAAAATCCCCAAGCTGTATTATGCGCACGTTTGAACCAAACTAGCAGTCCCGGCATACATAACTTAAAAACCTAAACTTTCCCCCCTCGCAATATCATTAATGTCACCTCACAAATATAGCTTCAACATATATGTTTCGCTTCCTAATACGCTGGTTCTTATATATGGTGCATAAAGATGGCTGTGCGACTCCATCGTGCGCAAATACATGACTGAATATATAACTTAGAGCAGCGCATTTCTTGTGGTACATACAGAAATTCTGTAGCGCGCCTTTACGCACCGACAAATAAATGTTCCCTCACAAGTGACTGAACTAACATGTACTCGTGCATCTATTCTTAAGGTGAAATCTACGAAAACGCATCTGCTAGCCAGTTGTGACGGTGTATCTTTCGAGAACAATATTACACTATAGGAATGCTGTTCACTGTCTGTGCTACTACTGGGCGCTGACCGCCTTAGTGGTTTGATTTGCCAGAATCTTTACTTACAGGACATGTTGCCTGGATTTCCCCTGAGGTGAAGTACCGCCATGATAGTACACTGGACACAGTCAATTTTGCTCGCACGCATTCATTTATGCGAAGAACTAACTCCACAAAAGTACCTATTTCACCTGGAACTAGAGCAAACACAAGATATTTATAGAGTGTTGTCCAATTGATGAAAAAAACCGAAGGTTACGTCGGCTTCGCCGGAGACTGAATGAATTTGGACAAATATTGGTTTCTACAGTGTGTGTCTATTTTCACTCCTGAATGTTACAGCAGCTTTGTCACTATAGAAAAAATATACGTTAAATCGCAAAAATAAAGTACACAGACTCTCCTGGGGTCCTCACAGCAAACCACTCAGTAAACTGGGTCGGGCCGCAAGTTAAGCGCATCATACATAATATTATAAAACCCATAAGACAAGGACACGATATATAATCCTGTTGGGTCCAAAGCCACATCGGATCCACATGCGCTGCTTATGCTCCCGGAAAGGTTTTCAATAAGCATCGCTACACAAACGATTACGAAACGAGCAGCTGTAGTCATAGTTGTTAAAAAAAGAAGCTATTACTGCAAAAAAGTCAATAAAATAAAAAACAAGCTGAAATCAAAACAGTTCCTTTAGCTCTCAAGAACTAATCCGGATCCTGCTGACCCGAGAAAAATGTCTCGCTTGGGTCGTCACGTTTTGTGCTGCATAGCTACAGTAATGAGTTAGTCACGCATAGTCATTACACTGTGCCTACACATGATAGCCACGACCAGGGTCAGTAGTATATATATGTGTGAATAGTCCTATACCTTTTCCTATTTATCTTTCTTCATGAACGCGCAAAAATTGCCTCCCATGCTAGCACTGACGCCAGGGCAACGACAATTCCCGTGGTATGACGCTATAGTAGCGTAGCCAATGAATAAAGACAACGAATAAATTTCTGAAGAATGCGGGTTTTAATCCAGCCAGCTAAACAAACCTAGGCGAAACAAGAAAAACAAGTCTGCAAAACTACCTTCACGCGTTATGCGAATTCTAGCTAAAACTGTCTTCATCTTTTACTGCGCAGGATGACGTCCTGCACAGTGAGTGCGAAGAAAAGCAGTCAGCGCTCACTACTCTGTCGAACTGGCCAAGCGAAGGAATGGTTGAATTCCAGAACTACTCTGCTTCCTACCGACCCGGAGTGCTTCCAAATGTTCTCAGCAACGTCACGTTTCTAATTAAACCGATGGAAAAGGTACCTGCAAACATGCAATTGACCGCCTAATTCTCACAAACGGTGACTCCTATGCGTACCATACTTGTAGTAACTCACAAAGAAAACTGTCCAAAAGAAAGCCATTTTCGTTAGGATTTCCCACCAAAAATGTGCCGATAATCATGAAGAACGTATTACTAGACATCACTGTACTTCTTGTTTGTGCACACTCAAAACCACCGACGCTCATATTTCTTATTTTGTGAAGAATGCTTCGGCCAATATTATTTCAAATTATCGCAGCCGAGATCAGCTGCTTCCACGTTTTTCAAGGCTTTGGGCATCTTTTTTTTTTTTATTCCTTACCTCGAGTGTTCCTCGCAAGCTTCCAATTGAGCGCTGTTAGGAGCGACAGGCACACTTATTTGCCTGCGGTTGAGCACGACGTTTGCTTCATGCCATGTTTACTTCTTTGTCATTGCAAGTCGGCCAAATTAATAGTTACTTTTCGCCATTAGCTGTCTCATCATCTACAGGACCACCGTCCGCTCTACGTGGCAGTAGTCTAAAGCTTCTATGAGTGCTGGGAGGTATTTTTAATGCTGTAAATACAGCAACTCGTTAGAAGACATGCAGTGTTCTCTAAGGCAATTAGATTTGTCTGGAACTTAGGCGTTATCACTTTTTAGGTTGCGTGATACTTTCTCTACCCGTGGCAAGACTTCATACTTATTATGCGCTCACTCCTGACGGCGTACTAGCTACTGTGCACATTACAGGTTATTTAACAGCAGGTCAGCCACGATTCAGTTTACGTCCGAGGAAAGCCTTGACTGCACCAAGGGTTGCAGTATTAGTACAGATCTTTCACGAACTTTGTGATTACAGGACGTCTTCAGTGCCACATGGAGACATGGCAACGCCCCTCGCTACTAGTTTGAGTACGTTAAATCATGAAACTTAGCAGCCTGTCAATCGCGTACAATATTTACCTGTGTTTCGCTTCACGGTTTGGTTTGGTTCAGGGGGTTAAACGTCTCCAAGCGACTCAGGCTACAAAAGACGCCATAGTGGAGGACTCCGGAAATTTTGTTCACCTGGGGTTCTGTAACGTACACTGGTATCGCACAGCACACAGGTTGCTTGCTTTTCGCCTCTATGGAAAAGAGGCCTGTGCGGCTGGAAATTCGCTCCAGAATCCTTGGGTGCAGCAGTCGAGTGCCCTAATCACTGCGCCACAGCGACGGAGCTCTTTGACTTACCCTGAAATCATGCACGGGAACAGAATGGTTTTGGAGAGCTCAGTCACCCTTTTGCAAAAGGAAATAAAACATTGGTGAAACAGCGGTGCTGGTCAGTGCTAATCATTTAAGAATGTACTTTTTATGCTAATGGTTGCAAGGCAAAGTTTTATGATCCACTACTGACACATTGTAATTTTTAATTTGCCTTTTATTTTTTGCTTTTACTAGCTGTCAAAGCTTCGGCTACATATGTGTAATTAGTTCAGGCTCTGTGACAGCTATTACACCTGCCCTGCTTTCCGTTTTCCATCCACGTTCTCACGCCTACTGTCCTAGCTGTCCTCCTCTTTATATCAGTCGATTCCACGGAATGCCTGGATGTCTTTCAAGCAGCAGGAAGTCCGGCTTGCCCTTGCCTAACAGGCGCAAGGCGTCCTGAGAGACTAATCGGCGCTTCTTTGTAATTTTAATGTCTTTCTGTAGTTATTAACCAGTAAGTTGTTTTATCATATTACAGTTATCTGAAATTTCAATGACAGTCATGACTAAATTAATTCTAACACAGTCTGCTGCAAAAATAATCTTTCGAATCGGGTTTAAATAATTTCTCTGTGACCTAAGACGAAAAAACGGTTGTTTCCTTATCCATTGAAGAGGTGGCTCCTCTATTATTCCTTTGTATTGGACTGATTGGACCGCTCGTCTCACTTTTGAAAGCGCCTTCATATTTGTCTCTAGTAAAGTGCCTTCGCTTATATCTCAACCACGGCCTCTTTTTCAACGACCACTTTGCTTACGCTTGTAAGAAATCTCGCGTTGCATCTTCTATACTGCATTGAGTATAAGAAATTTTACACGACCGTTTCTTTGCAGAAAAAAAAAGAAAAAAAAAAAGAAAACGATAGCACACGACTTAGGCCTAGAACAATGTGATTAGAAACAACAGTCGCCTCGGTGAACTTTGCAGGCATACGAGCTAAATAACCAGCCGAACCCGAATATATTGAACTTGAAGGGTGTAGCGAAATAGTTGGATATGTCAATAATTCCACATATGAGACTGGCAATACATAACTTTATGGACAATATAATAGAAGCGACGTACTGACCGTCAGCGTGCTGAACTCGCGCCGCTCACTAAGGTTTCTTACGCCTAATCTTTTCGCATCGAGACCACGGCGGCTGGTTATTTGGGACTTTTCACTGCCTACTAATATTTTTTTTGGCAGAATAAAATAAATAAATAAATCATTAGCTTAAAATAAATGTGCAGCTGGCTTCTTGAAATGCATCGGTAGCGATACAAGCTACGCAAGGGCAGCCGCCAAGGCTTTAGTTTGGTTCGTCTCTTCAATTTACAGCTTTGTGGCGGGAACACTGAGTAGTCACAGGCGCAGACAACCATTAAGCGTACACCATGTTTACCTCTCCACGAGGTTCATAGTGTGGCGCTGCGCACAGATGCCCAATGCCACACAGCAGACCCGTCCCCGCTTTCGGAGCGCGAACGAAGGGACTGTTAGGCGAAGTGTCACATGATGCGGCGCATTATTAGATACAAATACAAATACAAATAATTTTATTTAGCATCAACACTGATTATACTGTACTCGTGATGCTGCAGGGTGCTAGCAAAAAGCCTGCGATGGCTTGACAAAGGCTAGCACCCCGCTTACAGTGCAATACAGCAGCGGACAAAACACAACAAAACAAGAAAAAGCCCTTATAAACATAACGACGGCTTTATATATTACAAAGTACATTTAGAGGATAGGACTAATATTGGGTGGTACAGAACTGCATGTGTTAACAATATTTTGATTTGAGGACATATACTGTTGTATAGATTAGCTGGACTTGTTAACAGAGGAATTAAGAGCTTGTGGTAGCATGTACATCAACATCAACATCAACGCCACATGATTAGCGAAGTCGCTTTTCCATCACACAAAACAAAGCGAAAAACAAACAACAAGAAAGGGCAAGGTGAGGACAGGACAAGCGCATCACAAGTAGTCACCAAATTTTTTTCTTTTTGCTTTGTATTGTTTTCGCGCTTTGCTTTCTGTGACCATGAACCAACACACCAAAACATTTTCCCGTCTGAAGTGCTGTTACATAGACTGTACTTCAACTTTTGCATACAGTCGCATCGAATTTTCAAGGGCACATTGTGTGCTTATTTATATATCCAGTGACGAGAAATATCTACATTCGACATATCAGGCTAGATGGTTTTGCGCTCTCTCTTTAAGGATCAATTTCTTAAGCTTCAAGGTTGTCGCATAGTTCTTTAAAATATTTTTCATGGTTAATTTTATTGGGGCTGTTGTTTATAGGCACTATGGTATTGTGAATATCTGCTTCTCTATGACCCCTCCCTGTGTTTTATGGCGCGAAGACGGCTTTTAGAGGCCGCGGTTTTCCACAAAGTAGCGCACTAGAGCTCACGCACAAATCTTTCTACCTAATCGGTAAATGATCACCCCGTAGCCTCAGTGTAAAACCTCAATAGTAGTCAAAGGTAGTATTAAGGCATACCTGTTTTGTACTCTTCTTAGGAGTTTTATTTTGACCATCGGAGCAGCTTTATTTCTCTACATGTGTGATCGCCTTTTGTATTACTATTTGTCGGATACGTCTATGCTTGTGCCTTTTTCTCTCATCACCATTTGCGAAGGTGCGCCTTGCGTTTTGTGTGTTTTACTTTGTTATTCTCGACGAACAATGTTCTACATCAAAGCTGTACATCTTTGGAAGCACTTTTTATTCATTTGGTATACAGTTTTCCTACCCCTTTCTTTGTACATACTGTGTTATGATGTGATGACTTGAAGACACGGGCGACCAAGTCATTGATTATTTTGACCTGCCTTATTATGTAGAGTAGTGTTAAAGCATTTATTATCATTGTTCTTTTTTTCCTTTTATTTTGGAGAAATATTTATTTCACCTCACGCCGAAGTCGTATAATATTGCTCTTTGTTCAGTATAGCCAGACAATAAAATTCAAGGAGTAAGGAGCAGTTGCAAGCAATCGTTGTCGTTTTCGGTAAAAGAAATTACTCATGCTTACAGATTGGAGTAGTAGGTCGCACGGGTGCTGGAAAGTCCTCGCTGATGCTGGCCCTACTACGCATACTCAGGCCGTCTGAGGGCCGCATCCTTATTGATGGAGTAGACATCGCCGAGGTGCCACTCCGAAAACTGCGCAGGAGCATCAGCGTCATACCACAGGTGATTGAGTGTAAAAGATAATACATAAAGGTTTTTTTTTTTTTTCAAACATTTACACATCTCGTTCCTAGCGAAAGGTAGAGTGCAAAAACAGACGCAGGACGAACAGAAAGACAGCACACACCAACGCTGACTCGCAATCAATTTGTGTATGTGTATTTTTCGTACAAACATTAGTTTCGAGTTAGCGCTAGTCTGTGTTTTCTTAATGTTAGTCTTGCGCCTCTTTGTTCGCAGCACCTTCCCATATGAACTGATACCAAGTTGACCAACTATCGATCCCTTATCTTGTTTATAAACCACAAAAATGCACTGGTTAAAGAAACATGAACACAGCTTAAATTGCGGTCAATAAAGCAATCTCTCGAAACGAAAACACTCGAAGGCTAAGATCTATAGAAGGTCAGGGAGAAAACGTGGGCTGATGATATTCCAGCCGAAATCTAGTAGAATAAATGATTAATAATGCGAATGATGTGGAGGCAAGGTAAGCAATAAGAGTGATGGAGTGCATTCCAAGAGAAGATATAAGCGCGGCAACGGGCAGCACAACGCTAGATAGATGGTTGAAATTGAAGAATTCGCTGAGGTAGGCTGTACAGAAATGAAAGAGAGCCGGATTAACGGACAGGATTAACAGTTTGGGTTAGTTTTGCTTGTGGGGTTTAACGTCCGAAAGTCACTCAGGCTATGAGAGACGCCGTAGTGGAGGGCTCCGGAAATTTCGGCCACCTGGGGTTCTTTAACGTGCACTGACATCGCACAGAACACGGGCACCTTGCTTTGGCTTTTTGTCTCCATCGAAAAGCGGCCGTCGCGGCTGGGCTTCGATCCACCACCTTTGGGCCCAATAATCGAGCGCCCTAACCACTGCACCACCACGGCGCGGTGGACAGCATTAATATTACACCCCTCTGGCTAATCTTACCAAAATGCAAATATGACTGGACCAATATTTACCATACTCTATAATCACTGCCATACAATTCCGGAAACAAATCGCCAAGTACCAAGAGAGTGCATTCAATACAGATACTTAAGCTAGAAACGAATAGAAGATGCGAGGGAGTTCATGTGAAATATCAGCATGTACTCGGTATCTAAATGTTACTTTATTACCTGGGCGGATATGCGACAGCATGAGAGCTACATCGTCGTCTACTCATTGACCTGTGCGCCAGTTGCCAATATTTCCAAATTATGCGCCCAATATCCTCGTGGCAACACCACCAAAGTCAAGTTAAGTATCAAAAGGAATCCAGATGAAAGATAAAGAAAAATGGCCAGAGTCACGACTCAGGAGATGAGTACTCAAACAGGCATGATACGATATGAGACGCCCAATGCGCACAAAGCCGGAGTTGAGCTGTCGACTTCATGATTGCGAAGCACCGTCCGGGAATACTTGGTGGCACCATCGACACACTGCAACATTTTACCAGGGCCGACGTATACCGGCACAACACATGTACAACCCACTGACACCGGGTTTGTAGTTATCCTGCATGCGGCAAAAGTCGAAGAATTCCCATTAGTGCACGGGGATCGCTACAGACAGGTATAGGTAAGGCTAAACATCCGTAATTTACAATGTTCTACTTGTTCTGCGTGTGGTACCCCAGAGACTGTGGACCATATATTATTGGTGTGCCCAGCATATGGGTGCGAAAGAAGTGGGCTAGACGCTTCCTTGAAGCGTTTGGACAAGAAGTCTCTGTCGTAGGAACTGCTGCTGGGCGCTTGGCAGGATAAGGGAAAGGGTGTCCAGGCAGTGCGCGCTCTTTGCCGTTTTTTTTTGTGCACCAGCGGACTTGATTTGCGTTTGTAAAGCAAGCCACTGTGCCTGTAGATATTTATTTCATATGCCTTCTCCCACATCATCACCCATCATGATCTTCTTTCTTCTCTCCTTTCCTTTCCCCAATGCAGGGTAGCAGGCCAGATTTGAGTTAATTCGGCCAACCTCTCTGCCTTTTCCTTTCAATAAATACATCTATCTACCTAACCGTAATTTAACGCGGCGGCTCCCAGATTGCGTCACAAACCTGTGAGTTCCGCCAAGCCCGCCGTTGCAGCGGAGCTGATTGAGGAAGCCACAATTAAACCTCCACCATTCCACGTGACAGCTCTCATAGGCATGGCATCACATTTAGGCTGAAACTGCCACTTTCCGTTCTTCCGTGCCATCACCGATTTAACAGAAGTAACCATCGCCATCTATTTCTTTCTCTCCACTTGTCAGCCAACTGTGGCAGGTAGCAGGTTGTTCTCGGAGACTTCATTGAATACCTGATTCCGGAGAGCTCTTCTAGACATGGGGATTCTATCGCTAACGCTATATTAAAATAGATCCCTACCTCTCCGGCTAAAACCTAGGTGGTGACTGCTGGAACTTAGGAAAGTGCAGAGTGATATTAAAGCGGAAACATCATTTTAAATTTATGAGAAAAAAACGTATCCCGACTGGATTAGACAACAAACGCGGGTGAATGATATGATATAGATAATTTAAAGGAGATAAAGAAGAAGAATTTGACTTGGATTTTTTATGCGACGTGCTAGAGAAATGAGAGGTAGTCCTTGGGGTAAAGAAGTGGATTCCTAGGAAATTTTATTGGTGCCAGTGGAGGTGGAGACGACGGACAGCAAATGTATGAGAAGGCGAGAAAATTTACGAGCAGATGACAGGAACAGAATTAAGATGAACAAATAAATCGTCTTCGTGCAGCCCTGGACGTGGCCAGAGATGATAATAATAATTTTCCACGTAGTCTACTTCTTGTTTTGAGCAAGAGCTTTGACCCCGCAGGACCCTAGCCTCGTGAGGGGTACTCTTCGGATGAACCTGGACCCCACAGGCTCGCACTCTGACGAAGACATCTGGCAGGCCTTGGAGCGCTCACATCTCACCCATGTGGTCTCCGGTGATGCAAGAGGGTTGCTGCTAGAGACCGCAGATGGCGGCACTAACCTCAGGTTAGAGACACAGGATGCAATCAAGATCATGATAACCGAGCCAGATGAAGTATACTTCAAAGCAGTAATGTTGTATATTGACATTACCCCTACTTGGTTCTCGGTTGTACTAGTACAGAAGTATTATCTTTGAATATACTGGCACACTTGCCAGTAATCCGTTTTCCTCTTCTCTAGGAAAAATAACTTTTCTTGAACACAACTATGCGTGGGGAAAATATTGCCCTCTAAACAAAAAGGAAAGATCGATGTAGGTGAAAACCAGCGAAAAGAGGACGCGTTAACGAGGAAGCAGTGCACAAAGACGACGTTGACTTTCACCTTCTACTATGCACCAACTGGCCCAACAATCTACGCTCCTTTAAAAAGGAGAGACTTGCAAATTAAAAAGAAAAGCAAAAACTGTTATATTCCACTACGCCCCAGAAAACTAAATTCTACAAACTTAGATGCAAGGGATAGAGACCTTTTTCTTTGTACGCCTATGCTTCACTATAATTATAAGTCTACAATAACTCACAAGATGCATCACTAAATGACAAGAGCATAAATAGAACCATTACTCATAACTGCAACAAACTGATGTGACAGTGTCAGCGTAGCGCACTAAGATATAAAATGAGCTTAGGCGCTAAAGTCCTGTATCAGTTGAGAAAGATCGATGCAGAAATGGCAGTCTGCTGAAACACATCCACTTAGGTAATAATTTCGAGTATTATACTGATTTGAATAGGCATTCCTTTCACCCCAAACACAACTAAATGCGATATTTATAAGATATCTATAGTTTGGCTTTCATTTGAACCCAGGCACAAGTAGACGCTCTTAACGTGACTTTGCAAAACGGTAAGAAAGAAATTACAAGGTTGTGCTTACCTCCCCCTACGTGCGGGATTGCTAAAGCGTCGCAAGTTCGGTACCTAGTGATTTGGACGCCCGATATGTTATTTTGACTTCCACAACTTCTTGTCTAGACACGTTGCTCTGACATCGTCATGGACAATTTCTTGTCCAGAAACGTTTGTCTGATGCTTGAGTGACATCCTCTATATCGCAACTATCTCGATTACTTGATTAGTTCGACCAGGTCACGTGATTGGTCAATGAAAGCAGCAACGGGAATGGTGGGTTCTTATTAGTTTTTATAATATTTCCGCTATATGTGCCGCCAGGTGATGCTGCTCAAATGACCCTACGGCTATAAGAACGGATTCACGCGCCAGATTCATTGACGTGCCCCAGTTTGCAGAGAGATCGAAGTACACACACGCATGTGCCGATGTCAACGGTTATGAGAGCCGCGACCGCTATGCGATGGAGATCAAATGCAAGGCGCCCGTGTGCTGTGCGATGTCAGTCCACGCTGAAGAGCTCCAGGGTGTCAAAATTCTCGGAGCCCTCTACTACGACGTCGTAGGCAGAATCGCCTGGGAGCATTGAACCCGAAAACAAAAACAAAAAAAAAGAGTATTATTTGCACGGAGGAAAGCTAAGCCACAAAAGTGGTGTCTTCTGAGTCTGACTTTCGTCTCATAGCGCTCCCTTTTACGTACTCGGCTCCTAATTAATTCCTAATCCAATTTGGCACTAACAGTTTTGTGACAGATATGAAGAAAATTTGCAACTTTTCCACAGTTAAGTGCCTCAGAGTCTTTGTGCAAGGAATCGTATAGGTTGGTCAAAGCAATTAATTCTTTATACTGAAAATTGTGAGAGTGAAGCAAGAGTTCTGGAGGTGACCTATGTTGGCAGGCATTTATAGATGCCGCAGCGCGATGTGTAAGGCGCCTCTGAAAACCATTCCACCATTCCAGTGGTGCGTCCAGTCAAGGCCTTCGAAGCAATGGAACGAAAGGCACGGTCTTTTCCTATGGCATGCGTCCTGATCTCCAATGCCACACGGTATTTTCCACATCGCACAGCTGAAGCCAATAGTTCGTGTGGGACGTTGCTAGCCCTTTATTATTGTACCGCGTAGAAATCTTGTTAACACTGACGCTGTAAAACAGGGCCTCACGCGTGTCGATGCTAAAAACAAATGCTGCATTTCATGGCGGCAGATAATACGGACGGTTTCCTGATTCGGTGACGTTGCCCAACACGGCACCTCGCCGACTGACCAGCATTCAATGAGATATACACGTCTGGAAACGTTCCATGGCATATTTCCACATTCACTCCCTCAACATATAGTGATGGCCCATTCACTTTATACACATCCGACCAGAGAACAAGAAAACAAAATACCAATTAGCTGCAATGCATTCACTCTTGAAAGCACCGTTAGTGTAATCTTCATATAAACATTCGTAACAATCCTGTCGATTTCGGCCTAGCTAGCTTTTCAGTACCAAAACATCAACGCCTTCCATTGCCTCAAACAGTAGTCGCCTATTCACCGCTGTGCAGTGTAACAATCCTGTCGATTTCGGCCTAGCTAGCTTTTCAGTACCAAAACATCAACGCCTTCCATTGCCCCAAACAGTAGTCGCCTATTTGACCGCTGTGCAGTGTGGGCCAGCGGCAGTTGGTGTGCCTTGCCCGCGCTCTCCTGCGACGGTCCAAGGTACTCCTGCTGGACGAGGCCACGTCGCAGATGGATGGCGATACGGACCGCCTCATCCAGGCCACGCTCAGGGATGCCTTTGCCAACTGCACTCTGCTCACGGTCGCCCACCGGATACACACGGTCCTCGACTACGACCGGTAAGATGGTCGAGTTGACCTTGCCTAGGTTGTTTATACAGGCCTATGGTTGGCTATTGGAACTTTTCATGTGTAACAAAATGCAAGGACGCAACCTTTAGCACCATCACACAGTGTCCATATTGGAATGACATGGCTTATGTAATGCCGTTTTTTCGGGGGTGCGATTCCTCTCGAATGCTATTCTTTGTACCTTATTATTAGACATTCAGCCTATCTCATTGCTAAACCACTCCCTTAACGATGCTATTTCTTACTTTTTTCTTCTTCATTTAAACCTCATGATACATTCCCTTCTTATGGTAAGGTGAATTTCCTGGTATGAATCCCCTCTATGTTTTTCTCAAGCGCCTCCAACTGCAACAGGAAACATATATTTAGTGTACTTGTGCCTCTGTAATAATACCAGCCCGAAACCTTAGGTATAAAAGTGCCTAACGTTTCGAGTCCTCTACGCTTTACACTCATTTCAGGGTGATTCCGTTCAAATGAGTGTAACGGCATTGGCCATATAATCGTTCTATAAACGCTTAAATCAGAAATTGTTGTACCTGCGTACTAATGGATCTTATTTCAGCTGATACTTTCTTTGTGAGTAGACGGGTTTGTTTTAACGCCTAAATTCATCCTTTTGTTAATTGAGACATTTTCGTGGCACCGCACCAAGACCTCTAGTAGGGTGGTCTGTCGATGCACGCAAAAAGGCACAGATCTTGACAAGCGTTTTAGTGCGCCAATTTAGTAACCGCATCCACCGTTTTAACATAGTTTGCTTCTCCTTAGCTGGTTTGACCAGCATCAAAAGCGAAACTATGTCCTTTGGCTCAACACGCCCCTATCGACAGGCATATTATAAACAAAAAGCGATCGAAAAAATAGACGTCCTATCCACTCCTCGCACAGGACGGTAATGCCGTTTAAACAGCCGAGGAAGCATCACTGACCAAAAATTTGTACTAGTCAAGCGTTTGTAGCGTCAAATAAACAACTGTTGAAACTGCCGGACACTCAGCATTGGAACATTTTACATAAATATACACTAACCAACCTGGAAAGTGCAAACCAACACCCCGCTCGGGATATGGGAAAGACTGTTATGGAAAGTCGAACAGTAAAAACTGTGAGAATTGCTACACGGGTTGAATGTCCCAAAGAGCAGGATCGACGGAACCCGCCGGTACGTAAAGCACTAAACGCAAAAAGCTGTGTACAATATCTGGTTAACAAAAGCTGCTATCGAGGAGGCTGTTGGTATCGCTAAAGTAGCTTTCGACACCATAGGCGCTATCCAGTCGTAAGAATTGAAACAGGAAAGAGATCAATGCTGCCTGCTGTCAGAGGCTTTTGCATATATACCGCTCAGTGGCTGTTAGCCGTGCTTACAATCTCAGAATGGACTATGACATTTCTTGCATTGTCTTCAGTGCTCACGCCTGCTTAGTACAGGGGTCAAAGCAGAAAGCTGGGCTAGTTGGGGTATCATCATTAATATAAAGACTAGCGCAAATAGCACAGACGCAGGCATAGAAAAAGACAGAACGAGCGCTCGTCCTGTCTTCTCCTATGTCTGTGTCTGTGTTATTTGCGCTAGTCTTTTTATTAATGATAGTACAAGGGGTTCAAGAAAAACAATTTTTTGCTCAAGGCGCAATTTAGCGCTATACGTACATGCTTTGTCTAATTGTTGGCCGCATTGGCTAATCTATTTTTGCAGGATACTCGTCCTGCAAGAAGGCAAGGTGCGAGAATTCGACACCGTATCCGCACTGCTATCTGATGCTTCTTCAGCGTTGTACGGCATGGCTGTGAAGGCCGGCATCTGCAGCGCTCATGCTATCCCAAAACACCAAAACACCCCACCATCGAATGTTGGCAAACTGCTTTCCCACTCTCCATAGCAGGCCACTGATTAAAACATTTTATTCAAATATATACTACGCTGAACTCAATGTCTTTCTGCTCCGTGCTCGCTTTGGACACAGATGATTGTGCAGGAGCATATATATATATATATTGTTACGAGGCACGTCGAGATGTTAGGAGGCGATGGTACGTCGTAGCCGCAACAGTTCACCGTCAGGGACACACTCACAGGAGAACCAGACGTAGCTGCAGCGTCGTCTTTTCCCACTAGCCCAACACTTCGTCATCGTCTCTTGCACTGCGTACCGTAACAATACCCCCGCGGAAGAAGCACAGTCCCGGTGCGTAGACTACACAGCTGAGCGCGAGATATAAGGTTTGAGACGAGCGACATGCACGACTTCTGGATGATGGTTTGCAGGAGAGTGGCGGTTCACAGGGAGGGATACTCTCGTACGTGACGTCGGTAAGTTGCCGCAAGACCTGGTAAGGGCCCACGTAGCGGGGCAGAAGTTTCTCGCACATGCTTACACGTCGAGCAGGGAGCCAGAGGAGTACGAGGGAGCCAGGAGGGTAGTAGGCGTCACGGTGCTGGAGATAGTAACGGTGCTTTTGAGAACGCTGGGACGCACGAAGCCGGTCTCGAGCAATATGACGGGCGGCATCAGCGCGGGCGATGGCATCAGAAGCGTAACTGCAGGAGGAATCGTCAAGAAGCAGTAAGGTGTCGAAGGGAAGTAGAGGGTCGCGGCCGAAGAGTAGATAAAAGGGAGAGTATCCGGCGGTATCATGCCTTGAGGAGTTATAAGCGAATGTTATGAAAGGTAAAGAGATGTCCCAGTCACGGTGTTGGTCAGAAACATACATTGACATCATATCGGTCAGGGTACGATTAAGGCGCTCAGTAAGACCCTTCGTTTGTGGATGGTAGGCCGTTGTGAAGTTGTGGCGCGTAGCGCATGAGCGCAGAAGGTCATTAGCAACTTTAGAAAGGAAGAAGCGACCGCGATCGGTGAGCAGTTGACGAGGAGCACCATGAAGCAAGATGACGTCATGCAAAAGAAAGTCTGCAACGTCGGAGGGACAGCTGGTGGGGATAGCTCTGGTTATGGCACACCGGGTGGCGTAATCGGTCGCTGCGGCAATCCATTTGTTACCTGAAGTGGATGTGAGAAATGGCCCAAGCAGGTCGAGACCGACTCGAGAAAAGGGCTCAGTTGGAACTGCGAGTGGTTGCAGGGGCCCACTAGGGTGAAGGGACGGGGCCTTTCTGCGCTGGTACAGCTCACAGGCGGCGACGTAGCGACGAACAAAGCGGTAGAGGCCAGGCCAGTAGAATCGAATCCCCGCCTCGGAGGCTGCGTTTCGATGGAGGCGAAACGAAGAGGCTTCCGTGTGCTGTGCGATGTCAGCGCACGTTAAAGATCCCCAGGTGGTCGAAATTGCTCCGTAGCCCTCCACTACGGCTCGTCTTTCTCTCTTTCCACTTTCACCCCTGTCAGCAAACTCTCCTAAAGACAAGTTGCAGAGTGCCTTGGAAACCGGACTTGCCAAGGACTTCTTCACGCTGTTTGGGCTCAAGAGAAGTTGAGTCGGACGACCCCGGCTAACAGCGACATCCCGATCCCTCCGGACAGCGGATGCAGTCCCCTGCCCTTCGGTATCTCCCTTCCCCGGCGGGGCAGTCTGTTACGTTTCTTCACCGACAAGTGGGACAGCTGACGCGGCCACCGCATAGCAACAGGCAGAACCGCGAGCGGATCGGCCATTTCGAAGCTGTTCATCGGCCGCGCAACGCTTCCTCCCGCCGACAAGTCTCAGCGTGATCCTGCCACGCGCCAAATGTGTGTGCGGGCGTGTGCGTGCAAACGCCGGCCAAGCCTGGAGCTCGTGAGAGAGTGCGCCGCCCTCGCCCGTCGGCAGGAGGTGGAGGAGATGAGGATTCTCTCCGGGTCAGCTTCTCAGCCCGCTACTTCACGATGTTGTAGCAAAGGTTGTTTCGTTAGAAGACGCCTCGTCTTTGCTGGGACCGTTCATGCCGTCCGCCGTCCACGGAGCCGCCAGGCCAACGCTACCGAGGGGCCGCGCACCGCACGTAATAACCGCTGGCAGCGGTACGCTACCCAGGCACTCGCGACCCAAACCTAACAGTTGGTACAGCTGGCGCCTAGTTCATGCTCTAGGCCTGAGCGTTCGCCGAAGATCCGTGACATTTTTACACTCCAACAAATAGACCACGTGATAACATTGCATGCTAAGCTTGGTTGTTTTATTTTATTTACCGTCCTAAAGAGACACAGCTGGCTATAGAGATGCGCATAAGGTGCCTTTTTTATTAGAACTGATGGGCGTTATGGCTGTGAATTCTTTAAACGAATGTGTTACTTATGCCTCGTGAAATGAATGCAAGACACTAACATGACTGAGGATGTTTTCCCAGTTTATTTTGCGCTTACAGCATATTTGTATGAAAAACCTTTTCACTTTTCAAGAAGGTAAGGCTGAAGATGAAAGACGTTACCATCTGCTGGAATTTCGCTGCCAAGGTCGTATCCAGAAGCACGTGATGTGGGGAAGGGGTGGGCATTTAAGCTCAAGCCACTGTTGTCCCTGTGGAATAATACCCAAGATGACTTGCAGTATATTTGCTTGAGATCTGAGTTTAAAATAAAATACAGGGTAATCTCTGAGGGGGCCACGAGTGTATTGTGCGCATTGTAACGTGTGTCTATTTTCTTACGTGTCATTGGCCATACTTCGCATATCTGCATGTCATACTAAATTTGTCTACTATGTATTCTTCTTGCCTTGTGTAATATGTTTGTCAATTTTTTGTAATGTACACATCGGTTGAGGTATCCTACATATTGTCCGCCTTCCAGGTTGTTTTTATGCACAAAATTGAGACAGAATTGTATCTGTTTTGTTTTTATATGAAGCAAAATAAATGATTTCACAATGCACTTGGCGTCTTTTCTGCAATACTGCTGTTTGGCAAAGGCATGACGCAGCTTCTTTGACGGCCATTCAGCAGCAATTCTGACCCAGTTATATATTTAAACGCTTGAAATAAACAATGCCACACTGTATACAGAACATAAATAATGCGCCAATAGGGCGCGGCAGTACGGCAACGCTGCTAGCATTCAAACCGTGCGCTTTAAACCGAAAGCGCAAGTGCATCAAACGTCGGCCGCTTGGTGCACTACAGTCCATTGGGCCGCTGAGCCCCATGAAAGTGTCCGCTCTTAAAGTTAAATTGGTTCACAGGAAGGGAAAGGCGCAGTAACTGTCACACTTGCTCTGTGGACACCCGAACCGCGCCGTAAGGGAAGGGAGGAAGGTGGGAATGAAAGTTGAAAGAGAGAAAGAGGAGCCGTAGTGGAGGGCTACGGAGTAATTTCGACCACCTGGGGATCTTTAACGTGCGCTGACATCGCACAGCACACGGACGCCACTTCGTTTTGCCTCCATCGAAACGCAGCCGCCGCATCGCTCTTTACCAAATCCTTTCTTTTTAGAGGAACCATCGCGGCGAGTGTCCTGTGACTTATTGAAGGTCGAACATGAGCCGTAGCTTAGCTTAGCCCGAGGTGGTGTAGTCAAGCTTTGGTTTAAAAAATATGGCGGGAGATTTAGCGGTTTGGGTTTAAGGGATATATACTAAGCAAATAAAACACCGTGTAGTTACTATCGTCGCATAGGTGTGGCGGAGTAATTAGTAGAGGCGGAATGACAAGCGTGGGCAGAGTGAGAGGGGGGAAGGCATCAACCACTTGGCGGCCTCAAAACCACTGGCTCTTCGTTTGTCAAATCGTGTGATGCTGCCAAATCTCCCTCCCCTCACGTCTCAACATTCCAGCCTCCATTTTTTCCTTTACTACAAATTGAATGCTACCCGGAAAGTTTTCATTTTGAAGCTGTCTCTTCCCAGTTTTGTTTCCTTTCCAGCCCGTCTTATCAGCTTATCAGCTGGGAACAATGTACCAGGCTGTAAAAGCATGAGGTGCTTGGAAAAAGCATTGTAAGATAGACGCCGCAGAAGTTTCGATTAGCTGCACCAGAGGGCCAGGTGTGGCAACCAATGAGAATTTCCCCGAGAACTGAAGTCGGGATAAGTGGCTACTGGTCTGCTAGCTGACAGCTGACAACAAAGTAGTGGAGATGTTCTTATCGAAGCAACAGGCCACTCCATGCGAGAGCAGAAATATGCTTTGGCAAGACCATGCGCTCAAATCAGCCGCTGTTTGAAGTCGCTCCTGCCGATTTCGACGTGCTGGCTGAAGATTATCCTCGAGGTGCAGATTTCTGCAAGCGGTCATTTAGTGATTCGCCCTCCACACGGCAGGCCAAACCTTCCTGTGGAATAACACAGCATATAGCTGTTGGCTATATGCTGTACCTCTACCTGCTCGTGTTTTCTTTTTTCATTGTTAGGGGATCAGCATTTGGAAGTCATTGTGGTCAAAAGCAGGGAAGTGGAATTCTAAGAATGCATACTTTATTAATTATAGGCTAAGGTTAGTGAAGTGATCAACCAGTACTAATGGCTGGACGCATCCTCGGTTGTGTCAAGTTGAATACGCTCCACCGACAAGTGGGACAGCTGACGCGGCCACCGCATAGCAACAGGGAGAACCGCGAGCGGATCGGCCATTTCGACACTGTTTATGGGCCGTGCAAGGCTTCCTCCCGCGGACAAGTCTCAGCGTGATCCTGCCACGCGCGAAATATGTGTGCGTGCGTCTGTGTGCAAACGCCGGCCAAGCCTGGAGCTCGTGAGAGAGTGCGCCGCCCTCGCCCGTCTGCAGGAGGTGGAGGAGATGCGTTCGGACCACCTGCGATTGAGTCATGCCATCTTGCCCAGACTTGTTGGGCGCTCCATTTCCTGTGAGGGTTTACCCTTTACCTGTGAACTGAAAAACCTATAAAAAGCAGCGGCCGACTCCGCTGAGAGAGAGACTACTTTGACGCGCCGTTGAGACGACGCTAGACTCCAGCTGTGCGAGAGTGTCTGTATTCTCTCCGGGTCAGCTTCTCTGCCCGTATCTTCTCGATGTTGTAGTAAAGGTTGTTTCGGTAGAAGACGCCTCGTCTTTGCTGGGATCGTTAATGCCGTCCGCCGTCCACGGAGCCGCCAGGCCAACGCTACCGAGGGGCCGCGCGCTGCATGTAACAACTAGCGTCAGCGGTGGGCTGTGCACGCGAGCCACAAACGTAATAACTGCTGGCAGCGGTACGCTACCCCGGCGCACGCAACCCACATCTAATAACTGGTGAACAGCGGTGGGACGACGACGACCAAGCCGTAACCGTGGTCGGAGGGACGAGCCAGGCGATACCATCGTCCAACAACTGGTGAACAGCGGAGGGACGAGGACGACCAAGCAGTGACCGTGGTGGGTGAAACGAGACAGGCTTGACCGAAGTGCAACATCTGGTGGGAAGAGCGGAGGTGCCCAAGGCGTGACCTGTGAAGCAAGCAGCTCAGCGGAAAGTCGGGAGCAGTGCAACGAGCCCTGTGTGATGACTGGTTGCCTGCAGCGGAACGACTGCGTTGGGTTCTTGGCTGCGAGGTTTGGTGAGTGCGGGACTTTCTTTTACTGAGTTTTGCCAGGCTTTTGTTAAGTAGAGAACAGAGCTGGTAATTGTGTTGTTGTTGTTGCTGGGTAAATTGCAGCAAGGCAATAGTGGGCAGTAGAGAAGGCAGCACTCGGAACAGCCATGGATTTGGATTTGAAGTCGTTGCGCAAACCGAAATTGCTGGAGCTTGCGGAGGAGTTGGGTCTGGATTTGTCAGACAAACTGAGAAAACCAGAAGTGTTAAAGGCTATTCTTGCGTTGGAAGCTGAAGAGGACGAGCTTTCGGAATGCCTTGAAATCATTGACGAACGTCACGAGTAAGTGGAACGTGAACGTACAGAACGTAGGGAACGTTACGAGAAAGAGGACGCCCGCGTAAGGAAACTGATGCAGCTGCAGATTTCAGCACATAGAATGAGCGTGGAAAAGATTAAAGCTTTCAATGTCATTCAGTGTAACGGTTCAATACCGCGAGACGGTACGCCACCGTTCCTCATCGCCGAGGATATGACAGAGTATTTGGCAGACTTCGAGAAAGTCTGTAGAAGTAAACGTTTGGAGCGAGATATTTGGGAACAGAAGTTGGTAGCTCTTCTCTCCGCTGAAGTGTCGGAAGAAATCAAGCGCTTGGTTGGCGACCGCTTGAAAAATTACGATGCACTAAAAGAGTCATTGCTGGTACGATATCAGATAACGCCTCATGATCTTCGGAAGAGGTATGAGAGCGAGAAACATTGCGACGAGTCGTACTTTGATTTGGCCTATCAGTTGAAAGCCGCTCTAAGCGAATGGCTAGACAGTGCGGAAGTTTCGGAGCAAATCGAACTTGCACCGGAGTGTGAGAAACAGCTTGGGGAAACGGTCGAGCAATGCGACCGCAGTAGCGAGCCGACCGAGCCTCTAACAGAAGAGCATCGTGTTGCCTTGGTCGAGCCACTAGCTTAGACGGTTAGCGCAGGCTTAATCGGCGAGAAGTCCGAAGTGACGCCGTTAAGCGAGCTGAAATGCATGCCGACCCAAGTAGCTGTAGGAGATACAGTTCCATCAAATGAGTGTGGGGAACTGGTAGTAACTGAACCGCCTCAAAGTTAAATGCAGAAGCTTGTGTAGAGCGCGACGGAGATCGAAACGAGCTAGGAGATGAGAAAATTGCGGTTCTCGAAATCAGCTGTGTCGTAGAGCAGGGCACGCAGAAAAACGACGTGCCGGTCAGGGAATCTGCGCAGCCCGCGAGTTGTGATCAGCCAGGGCAGACCGACGAGGAGTGCGCGTACGCTGTAGAGAGCGAGACTTGCGACCAGAGCAGAGTCAGAATCGTTCGAGCCCCGATACCACGCTAGGTTGTATTCGCGAAAGCAACCCCGGTGCGAACGCGGACGTAGCACACACGACCCTCACACAATCCGTAGCGCCCCAGCTGTCGAAAGAGCTTGATCGTGCGCCAGTTAGCCCTGAGCCAGGTGACGCACTGAGTGGCGAGTGCCAGAGCAAATGCCTAGAAGGGGGACTGACACGACTGGCGTGAGCAGTTCGAATTTGACTGAAAGTGAGTCCTGCGAGGCGGGCCGCGATGCAGACGCGGCGCCGCACTTCGACGACACCCGTGCTCGACTAGCTCCGGTTACCGCTAGAACGTTGACCGCTAGCTTGTCAGAGATGGCTCAGAAAGAAAGCAGAAGGCTGGGATTCCAGTGCTGCCGATGAAAAAAGCGGAAAGGCAGGCGCGAGAAAGATTGCTGCCATCGTAAGGAGGGGAAACTCAAACGATTGCAAAAAGAAAGCAGAAAGCTTGTGTTCCAGTGCTGCCGCAGAAAAAAGCGGAAAGGCAGGCGCGAGAAAGAATGGAGCAAGTGGAAGCTATCGCGAAAAAGAAAGCGACTATTCCAGAGGCACAAATGCGCCCGTACCGAGAAATCGCGTGACTGGTGCGCCAAGCGTAAGGAGAGGGATAGGTTGTATAGAAAAGTGACCGACTCATGCTCATGCGTTTCTTTGCACAGAAAACGGAAGCCTTAGTGAAAAGGGTGATCTCAACGGTAACGCCGATGGCTTAAGTCAGCCCATAACGTGAGAAGAAGCCTCAGTTTTCACTTCTTGGTGTTTTTCTTCCTGGCATAGGATTTTGAACATATTGTATTGCATTATTTTTGTTTGAAGGGACGTTTTTGAAAGCGCAATTTTCAAATTTGATGACGCGTTCCAAGTGCTGCTGAGCTGCCCTTTAGTATAGATGGGGGCATACGAGGGAAATAGTCTGGCATAACTTAGTGAAGTTTGTGCCGTGCTTGCTAGCTGAACGGTTGAGTTTTTAGCGTGGTTGTGACGTTGCGGGTTGTCAGAAATCTCCTGAAGACAAGTTGCAGAGTGCCTTGGAAACCAGACTTGCCAAGGAATTCTTCAGGCTGACTGGCTCAAGAGAAACAGAGTCGGAGGACCCCGGCTAGCAGCAACATCCCGATCCCTCTGGACAGCGGATGCAGTCCCCTTTCCTTCGGGATCTCCCTTCCCCGGCGGGGCAGTCTGTTACGTTTCTCCACCGACAAGTGGGACAGCTGACGCAGCCACCGCATAACAACAGGCAAAACGGCGAGCGGATCCGCCATTTCGACGCCGGTCATCGGCCGCGCAACGCTTCCTCCCTCGGGCAAGTCTCGACGTGATCTTGCCACGCGCCAAATGTGTGTGCGTGCGTGTGTGTGCAAACGCCGGCCAAGCCTGGAGCTCGTGAGAGAGTGCGCCGCCCTCGCCCGTCTGCAGGAGGTGGAGGAGATGCGTTCGGACCACCTGCGATTGAGTCATCCCATCTTGCCCAGACTTGTTGGGCGCTCCATTTCCTGTGAGGGTTTACCCTTTCCCTGTGAACTGGAAAACCTATAAAAAGCAGAGGCCGACTCCGCTAAGAGAGAGACTACTTTGACGCGCTGTTGAGACGACGCTAGACACCAGCTGTGTGAGAGTGTCTATATTCTCTCCGGGTCAGCTTCTCTGCCCGTATCTTCTCGATGTTGTAGTAAAGGTTGTTTCGTTAGAAGACGCCTCGTCTTTGCTGGGATCGTTAATGCCGTCCGCCGTCCACGGAGCCGCCAGGCCAACGCTACCGAGGGGCCGCGCGCAGCATGTAACAACTTGCGTCAGTGGTGGGCTGAGCACGCGAGCCACTAACGTAATAACTGCTGGCAGCGGTACGCTACCCCGGCGCACGCAACCCAAACCTAACAAAGGGTATGTAGATGTTAACTGCATTTCACGACATTTAGCCCCTTTTGCATAGTAACCATTCAATGTCAGACTTTGGCACTTTTTGGCATTAGTTGCTCTTGCGCTAATAAGCATTGTTAATCATGAAAACGTTTATGAAAAACTGCAGTTTACGTCTTCCTTAATTTTGTTGAACTCTGGCCAACAAAATACGAGCTTTCGACTGTGTTTTGCTATTCATTCGGTTTGAATTTTTATATTTTGTTTGTGTGTGTTGAAAAGTTGGGAGTGGCTTAGGTTGGTGAAGCCTGGTAATTGCGAAAGCAATAGCTATGACTACGCCTAGGTTCAGCTGGTGGTGTAGCTGGTTGTGGTGCTTGTGGGTATGTTATGGCTATGCAGTGATTCACTCTGGCCACGGCATATGGTTCAACTATTGTTTAGTGCCGGGTGCTACCTGCGGGGTGCTACCTGTATGTATAACTAGTAGCGAGGCAAGGAGTGCCGTGGCTGCAACGATATACTTGGTTGTGGGTGAGGTTAAGGCAGAATGTACAACTGCCGCTCCGGCATCGGCTGCAACGGCATTCTTTACGCCAGCAGAAATGAAAGCATCCCTGGAGACTGCGTTGGTTCCACCGGCCGCTAGGCCACGTGACCCACCTCCTATAGTATTCAACGCTGCACCCCTGGTGGTAGCTGCGGTAGGAGTGGGAGTTAGGCCGCGGTTGGTAGCTACCGCCTCGCGAGTTGACGGGGCGAGTTGGGGGCCCTGTTTTTGCGGCAGATGGGATGATGTCACTCCGGCTGTAGCGCTTCGTCACGGAGGGAGCGGGAGTTAGGCCGCGGTTTGTAGCTACCGCCTCGCAAATTGCCGGCGCGAGTTGGGGCAACACCACCTAGAGTAGTCTAGGTATAGTGCTCTAGAATATTATAGTCTAGGCGGTGTTGGTTGGGGCCCCTGTTTTTGCGGAAGATCGGATGACGTCACTCCGGCTGTAGCGCTTCCTCACGGAGGGAGCGGGAGTTAGGCCGCGTTTGGTAGCTACCGCTTCGTGAGTTGACGGCGTGAGTTGGGGCCCCTGTTTTTGCACAGCTGTGCTTGGCGGCGCTCCAAAGGTCTCGGTAAAGGTCAATGGTAGCTACCGCCTCGTCACGCGAAGGGCTGAAAAGGGAAAGTAGTATTGCTTTCGCAATAATATTACGTATGCCGCCTCTGCTACTGCAGTCTTGGTTGGTTGGTTGGTTCATAGGAAGGGAAAGGCGCAGTATCTGTCACACTTGCTCTGTGGACACCTGAACCGCGCCGTGAGGGAAGGGATGAAGGTGGGAGTGAAAGTGGATAGAGAGAAAGGGGGGCCGTAGTGGAGGGCTACGGAGTAATTTCGACCACCTGAGGATCTTTAACGTGCGCTGACATCGCACAGCGCACGGACGCCACTTCGTTTCGCCTCCATCGAAACGCAGCCGCCGAGGCCGGGATTCGATCCCGGGAACTCCGGCACAGTAGTTGGGCGTCCTACCACTGCACCACCCCGGCGGGGCTACTGCAGTCTTCACGGCACGACATCTGGGCCATCCCACTGACTGCGCGGAAGGGACGTGTAGAGCTTATTCAGGTGATGTCATTGCTGCTTTACTGGAGGGCTGAAAAGTGATAGTATTGCTTTCGCAATAATATTCGGTATGCCGCCTCTGCTATTGCAGTCTTCACGGCACGACAGCTGGGCCATCGCACTGACTGCGGGGGAGGGACTTGTAGAGCTTATTCAGGTGATGTCAATGCTGATTTACTGGCAACCATCGAACGCATAACGCAACAGGAGAGAGAGAAAGAGAGAGAAAGGGCTTACGGCGAATTAGGGCACAGCGTTGGTGAAATCTGAGCTCTGGTTGGACGCGTTCCAAATGGCGCCTCAAGTATCCGACAAATGAGAGGCGCGTAGCAGGGACGCAGGGAGGGAGCAGGGAGGAGGAGGAGGAGTTTCGAACCGCCCAACGTTATGACGTCTCCACAACACAGGGTTACAACAACGGCCGCCTGCTAAACCTGATAGTGAATAGGGTGTATACTATAGTGAACTAGAATACTCATCTAGCAGCGCGAATGGAGGCACCAGCCAGCGGAACGGCTGAAGCAAAACGACTCGCTTCCCGCAAGGGGCGCTGCCGCCCCATTTACTAGCCCCGCTCCGCTGCCTCCGTGCTGCTGAGGGCAGTCGGACGGTCACTCTGCGTTTCGGTGTGGCTAGACGCGGTCTGCTTACGGGGCCTGGTTGCGGACTCGCCTGCGTACTGTGGCCTGCATACTGCGGCCTGCGTACGCGGCCTGCGGTCAGAAATCTGTGATCATAGCAAAGTGATGCTTTCACATTAATAAGTCGTCTTGTGTGCTGTCGGTCTGATTGTAGTGCTATGTGGTCACAATCAGTGGCACGATGTCGAAGAGCACAACAGACTCTCATTGCTTTGCGCTGGGCTGTCGGAGCGGTTACCCGGGCACTCCTAAGGCGTCTTTGTTCGCCGCTCGTAGAGATGATGACCTCAGGGAAAGGTGGGAGCGCAATCTTCATAGGAAGCACAAACCACTGATAATCTTCAGCAGTCTGCGAGCGCCACTTCGAGCCCGAATGCATATTGCGGGACTACGCGCACGTGATAAACGGCTCCGAAGTCCGACTTCTTCGTGGAACATCGTCTCTGGCACCTGGTGCGGTGCCAACACTCCTGCCTGACTGCCCCTCTTAACTTTCCGTGCGAAGCGTTAAACAGAGACCGGAAAGATAAGGCCAGCAAAAGCAAGTTTGTCGGCGACCAGGAAAAAGCCACGACAATAGGCACAAATATCGAAACAGATGAGGTTTGTCTGCCTCGAAGCGATATTTCGGTTTCTGAGCAGAACGTTTTAAACGAAGTTGAAGCTGTAGGTATACTGCAGACCCCACCGAGTGGGAGGCCTTTAAAATTAATGTGCTTCAACGAGTGACGCTTCCTTCAAAGCTTTGGTGTCAGCTGAATTGCAACAGTGACGCCAGCATGCTGAGCCGTTTCAGAAAAAAAAAACAATCCATACATGCATGAGCGTAGGTGCGCGGAAAGATGAGTTGCATGTGTAATTAACCGTATGCGCATGTAAAGTGAACTAGAATATTGTCCGCAGATGAACAAATTTAGCCCGAGAGGTGCATGTAAACAACTGACATTTAGCAACAAATCAAGCATTTCGACCGCCCCTTCATGGTAGCAGACAACACAGGACGACGCAATTTTTCACCACTGCTTAACTGCCCAGAAAGCCAAGGTACGAAAAATGCTTAGACAATTACACTGAAGCTAGCTAAAGCCAGCGGTATGGAGGATTGTTTACTAAAGAAGCATAAATGCACTACATTGAGGCAACGACACAGACAAACACGCAAAAATGTCTGAAGCAGCAGCAATGCCGCCGCTAGAAGTTGCAGAGTTGCAGTGGCGCCGTCTCGTGCTTTCTAAGCCAAGGAGCATGCCTGCGCCTCTCCGTTCGCGCCACTAGGACATTATTCTAGTTCAATATAGTCTATACGGACTGGAATCGTCCATTCTTTCCCAAGGGGTACAGCTGTGTGCGCGTATGTTGTGTTGAGCTGTCGGTTAGCGGCGCAACGGACTCCCGCCAGCCTTTTACATAAAGTGTTTGGCCGTCGCTTAAGGCCACTTTCACCAACTTATCAAACGATGCCCTAGAGTGAGGGCAACTACCTCCAAGTATGAACGAAGACCTCATCACACTCCTGTGCAAGAAACACCTCCGGGATCAACGGCCGTAAAGCTTGGAGGCCAATAACCCTTCTAAATACGGACTACATGGCAATTGCCAAATCTCTCTCTTTGCGCCTGACGCCCGCTCTATCTCAATAGTACGCCGTACCAGGCTTGCTGTATCCCAGGCCACTCGGTAGAACTCCATGGCATGGCTCTGAGAGACTCTTTGATGTGAATGGAATCGCGGAGCCTCAATGGCTTTCTTTGCTCCATGGACCAAGAGAAGACATTCGACCGCCCGAGTCACGAGTACCTGTTTAGGACACTTGAGCTCGCGCGCATTCCCGTACAATACATAAATATGTGCAAGGCGCTTTATGTGGCACCACAAGCAGCAGTCATTGTACAGGGGCGCATCACAATGCCTTTCCCCGTGGAAAGGGGTGTCCGTCAAGGTTGTCCCCGCTGCTCTATGTCATAGCGATTGAACCCCTGCTGCAAAAGATTGTTACACCATTGCCAGCGGGCCCTGGCAAGGCGCAGTATCTGTCACACTTGCTACGGGGACACTTGAACCGCGCCGTAAGGGAAGAGATGAAGGTTGGAGCGGAAGTGGAAGGAGAGAAAGGCGAGCCGTAGTGGAGGGCTACGGAGGAATTTCGACCACCTGGGGATTTATTGGTTCACAGGAAGGGAAAGGCGCAGTAGCTGTCACACTTGTTTCTGTGGACACCTGAACCGCACCCTAAGGGAAGGGAGGAAGGTGGGATATTAAAGCGGGAAGAGAGAAAGAGGAGCCGTAGTGGAGGGCTACGGAGTAATTTCGACCACCTGGGGATCTTTAACGTGCGCTGACATCGCACAACACACGCACGCCTTTTCGTTTCGCCTCCGTCGAAACGTTAAAACTGATTTAAACTGATTTATTTATAGGAAGGGAAAGGCGCGGTAATTGTCTCACTTGTTTTTCTGTGGACACCGCACGGTAAGGGAAGGGAGGAAGATGGGAGTGAAAGTGGAAAGAGAGAAAGAGGAGCCGTAGTGGAGAGCTTAAACTGATTTATTTATCCGAAGGGAAAGGCGCGGTTACTGTCTCACTTGTTTTCTGTGGACACAGCAACCATGCCGTAAGGGAAGGGAGGAAGGTGGGAGTGAAAGTGGAAAGAGAGAAAGACCGGTCGATTGAAACTGAAGAAGATGAAGAGAGGGACAGCCCCGCCGGGGTGGTGCGGTGGTAAGACGCCCGACTACTGTGCCGGAGTACCCGGGTTCAAACCCGACCTCGGCGGCTGCGTTTCGATGGAGGCGAAACGAAGAGGCGTCCGTGTGCTGTGCGATGTCAGCGCACGTTAAAGATCCCCAGGTGGTCGAAATTACTCCGTAGCCCTCCACTACGGCTCCTCTTTCTCTCTTTCCACCTTAACTCCCACCTTCCTCCCTTCCCTTACGGCGTGGTTAAGGTGTCCACAGAAAACAAGTGAGACAGTTACCGCCTTTTTCCTTTCCTATAAATCAATCAATCAGAAGAGAGGGACATGGATACGACAACAGCGCGCCCCAAACGCAAGCGCAGTCCCAGAAAGAAGAAAAGCAAAAAATCAGTGCTGTCAATATCATCGGAATCTTCCACCGACGCGCCGTTGACGAAGCGAGCGTTTACGAAAAAAGCTCCACCAATAAGCGAGAACAGCTTTGACACCGAAACAGAAATGCCGAGCCAACCCCCTGTTACATTTGCAACACTACTCGGACATCTCGGACAACATTACGACGGCGATTCCACAGCGGAGTCACCATCCGCTTCTCCCACTCACAGCATGCATGACACCGCCTCCTCTTCATGAGGTGGTCGTGCATTCCCTCCCTTCCTTCCTTTAGCTACATCCTGGCTGTAGTGAACTAGAATATCCTGGCCTTTTCCTTCGTTCACGCAACGCTAAACATTCGCGGCCTTACTAAAGCCGCAAAAGAAGCTGAAGCTATACACAGAGCCTGCGCCAAAATGATCGACATCCTCGCACTTCAAGAAAATTATATTCACCGGCAAGAACAAATTTAAAATTTTGACTTCTGTTTCAGCACAAAAGCCTTTTGAATTTCGGAAGGAAGGGCTCAGGGGGAGTTGCGCTCATCTTCCTAAGAGACGCCGGCCTGTCAGTCCTACGCCATGATCGGGACAACGCAGTACGCTTTGTCTCGATTGACCTCAACAGTGGCATACGCATCATTAATGTATATGTCCCATGCCGTTTTGGACAGCGAGAAGTTTTTGAGGGGCTTGAAAGATTTATTGGCCAGCCAAAATAGTGTTACTGCGCGATTTTAACCGTGTCCTCTTCAAGGAAAACCGCCGCTCTCTTCGGGGTACACTGCGGCGGCTTGGACGAGACCACAATGGCGCACAGGCCTTGCGTGATAGGGTGGAGAAGTTAGACTTAACCGATGCTTGGCGCGCACTCCAACCTAGTCGCGCCGGCATGACCTGGTCTGGCCGTGGACTCGAAAGGCGTATTGACCGCGTCTATGTCTCTGCTAGCGTAGCTGGTTCCCTGCACTCTGTGGGTATTCCCCAATGCCCTAAGTGATAACAATCTGCTTATCATGCGCTTCTGTGCGGCTCATATTACTCCACGAGAAAAGGGTTGCTGGAAATTAAACACGAGACTTCTGGATGACGAGCGTGTTCAGCAGGAAGTCGTCAAAGTTATAAAGCGTTACGTCTCCCCGAACATGGATGCAGAAAGCTGGGATAAAATGAAAACCTCCATCGAGATTTGCCTCCAAGAGATGGCGCGGGAATAGTAGTAATGTAATTGGTTCACAGGAAGGGAAAGGCGCAGTATCTGCCACACTTGCTTGTGGACACCTGAACCACGCCTTAAGCGAATGGAAGAGGGTGGTAGTGAAAGTAGACAGAGAAAGGGGAGTAGTAGTGGAGGTCTACGGAGTAATTTCGACCACGTGGGACCTGGGGATGTTTAACGTGCGCTGACATCGCACAGCACACGGACGCCGCTTCGTTTCTCCTCCATCGAAAACGCAACCGCCGTGGTCGGGTTCGAACCCGGGAACTCCGGCACAGTAGTCGGGCGACTTACCACTGTACCACCCCGGTGGTGCAAATAGAGAGGAAATCCGAATAGTCTCGGATGCCATCATCGCGCTATCGGCCCCATTTTCTCAGGAACCGAGCATCCCCGCGGCGTTGGCCGCCCTGCGTAAGGAGCTCCATCATATAAATCGGCGCTGGGACAGACTTCGCGCAACAGCACGCGCTGAACGATGGGAAACCGAGACATGGTGTTCCAGTTATCTGCTACGCCATTGCCTTGCCAGAAAGAATGAAACCCTAGGTCTCCTCAATCTGGCTGCACTTTCTGCACGAGTTCACAAGTGCTGCACTTTGGTGCTCGATTTGGCGCGTGCAGGGCGCGCCACTAGCACCGTCGCACTTGCTTTGACGTCGTGCAGGTCTTTTAGTGCACGAGTTCTTTGCACGCTTGCACGCACGCCGTAGCCAGTTCACGTGGTGCACGAGCTCTGCAGCAGATGACATGCGCGTGCCCGTAAATGGTGAAGAGCCGGAGGTTTTCCCCGTGTGTGATGACATCGGCTTCCACGCCATCGGAGAGCGAGGGTTGCTGTATCAGACGGAAGGTGAGTGACAGGTGTTTTGCGGATTGACAGCGCAGGCATGCGGCCCGTCCAGTAATCACTTGCGGATCCATTTAATTTTTGTTTTCTACATAGACGGCATTCGCGTAAGCGTTGTCTTCGGGGAGGATGACAACGGCAGCTAAGTAATAGAGGCTGTGGTTCCGGAAGGCGGTCATCCGAAGCAGCTGCAGACCCTGAGCAAGCGCCAACGCACAGTTGCCGCCCGATAATGAGCGGGAAGTGTGGGAGAAGCGCAAAACGCTTTATTTATTTCACAGTATAAAGACTTAAATGAACTTGTGGGGAAGAGGTCCAGCTTCAGGTAAGCTTCTGTAGTGAACGCTGAACAAAAACGTATTTGCAATAGCACCCGCATGTTAAACTAGGCCATAAATTTATTTTAACCAAGAAAACTAAATTGCCTTAACTTGTAAAACGTTCGCAGCACAAAAAAAGAGCGGGGGAAGGGGGACGAAGAAACACACACGACAGGACGATGTAGTAGAAGAAGAATACTGCGTTCTACCACGGCCGCTCGATGGAAGCGCGCACTTCCATCGAGCGGCCGTGGTTCTACGTTCTTTTTCTTTTTTTTTACGTGCTGCTAGCGTTTTACGAGACTAATACCAGCGGGCCCAAACATCGGTGTTGCACCTTAAATTGCTTGCGCCCTTACATGCACGTGCATTACCCAAGCTAAGGAAACTGTAGGTATTGTTTATACTCTCTGCTCCAACCCATACAGAATAAAGAAGGTGATGTGGGCTTAACTTGCCGCACTAATTAATGCGGAGTTTAAGGGCAATCTGACTTATCTGCAAGTGGAAAATAAGTGGAAGTCGCTTGAGCTACGATATAAGAAAACAAAAATAAAAAACATTCATCGGGGCACTTGAAAGCGAACTGCGATTATGAGAAGTAGCATTCAATGTCTTCTTCGCCTGTAGCTTATAACTTGTAACACCTGGGTTAAACTATCCAGCGAGCTGTCTGAGGTGATTGAAAAGCAGCACCACATCACTCCGACTGTGCTGCTGACGCAGGTAGAAGTCGTAAGTCAGCAAGCTCCGGAACAAGAGGACGCTGTCTCAGGGTGAGTTGCTTTTATTGGCTATAGCTTAACAAAAGCTCATTCTAATGAAATTTTCAGTGAAGAAGACATGCAGGGGGAGCCTGCTGATCCTCAGCCACTGCCAAGCGTCAGCAGAAGGCGCCGCCGCATGGACACTCCAGTGGAGTCTGCTTCATATAATGATCGAGAGGCGCAGAGACTGCAAGGGAGAGACGCCACTAAGGCAGAATGGCCCTGCTGCGGGAGCTAATAGCTGCTGTTTGCGACAATAAAGAGAAGGCGTAAACAACACTGTACTATGGTTACTGCTTCATTGCGCAACTAGGCTGTTTTCAGCACCGGTGACGAGCAATCATTTGCCTTCAGCTCTCGCAGCACGCTGGCGAAATTATTCCGACATCTTCGTTGTCATTGCCCACGTCATCGAGATCAAAATTGCCAAATTCGGCCATGAAATCTCTTTCCGCATTGCACTAATTGTGCAGCACGCAGGCGCCCACCACAATCCTGCAGCACTGGAGGATGGTTTTTGCATCGACTAAATAGAGCCGCCTGAAGCGCTGTTTCACAAGCCCGAACGTGTTCTCTATTGATACCCTCCGTTGGCTATTGTGTTATACTTCTGCTTCCATGGTGGAAAGCTTGCTCCGTTATCTCTGTAGGGCGACAGCAGCCACGGAAGATGTGGGTATGCAGATATATGCAGGTAGTATATATTCATCTCCACATCTGCCGGCGGCCTCTGAGAAGGGGCTTTCCTTCAGCACGCGGGCGTCGTACGGAGAGCCCGGAAACCCTATGAACACATCAGGGAATTTGTTCTTCTCGTTGCAGATTCCCTGCGGAATGATCGATGGCCACTTTTTCCTATTGATATAGGAAGCAGTGGATTCTTCAGGTTTGCAGATTTCGACATGGCTCCCATAAATACAGCCGACAGTGTTACGAGGGCCTTTCCCGCCACTCTTAGCCAGGAAACATGCCTTGCTACGGGCCATCTCAGCATCGTCTGGCCAAGCGATCACATCGTAGCTGATTTCGAAAAGGAAGTCCAGCACTCTCCGGAGACACAGCACAACAGACGACTCTGTAACGTCAAATCGATCTGCCACGGAGTTCATGCTAGTCTGGCTCCCAAGATAGCTGAGAGCGATCAAGATGGTCTCATCTTATTCAGAAATGTGGCCACATTTCTGAATAAGATGCAGCTCCAACTAGCCCCTCAAGCCGTTATTTCAAGATGGTCTCTTCGGCAGAAATTTGTTGTCGTCCGCTCACAGCCTTAGGATATGAGGAAGAGCGCCTGAAGCGTTCGCACACAGCGTCAAAAGTCTCTCGGGACAACCTAAAGAGTTCTTTGAAACCGAAGTCGAAGTACCTCGAGGTAATATTTTCGAAATAACCACTGATGCAGTTGCGGTTCACACGCAGAAGCTTGCACGCCGCGAGGGCAAATGCAGCTTCGAACTCGGCGTCGAACTCGTCATCCTGCATAATTTCCATGAATAACTGAACAACTTCATCCACGTTCATCCACGAACCACGCAAGTCGCAAACGCAAAATCCGATGCAAACAAAGGAGAGTGTCACCGCGCCGGCGTTCGACTCGGGCCCAGCAGACGACAAGGTTGCACTGCTGCACTTGTGCACTCAATTTGGCCGCGCCACGAAGAGCGCTAGTGTCGCGCTGTACTAGCACGGCACTTTTGAGAACTAGTGTTACGGAATATTGTTACGGACCCTCAGCAGGTAATGAGTTTAGCATGCGATTTCTACATCGAACTTTGTGCTTCTGATCCCTGCACCCCCACATCGTTCCGGCTGCAGGCAGCAACTGACGCACCTGACATGGACGACACATGGCTGTCGTCTGAAGAGCTACACACAACCCTAAAACAGATGAAGCCAAAAAGAAGCTCGCGTATGGACGGACTCCCTCCCGCCAGCATTTTGCATAAAGTTTTGGCTGTCGCTGAAGACCGCTTTCACCAACTTAGCAAACGACGCCCTATAGCGAGGGGAACTAACTCCAAGTATGACTGAAGACCTCATCACACTCCTGTGCAAGGACACCTCCAGGAGCAGCGGCCGTAAAGCTTGGAGGCCAATAACCCTTCTAAATACGGACTACAAGGCAATTGCCAAATTTCTCTCTTTGCACCTGACGCTCGCTCTATCGTCAATAGTACGCCGTACCAGCCTTGCTGTGTCCCAGGCCGCTCGGTGGAACTCCATGGCATGGCTCTGAGAGACTCTTTGACGTGGATGGAATCGCGCAGCCTCAATGGCTTTCTTTGCACCCTGTACCAAGAGAAGGCATTCAACCACCTAAATCACGAGTACCTGCTTAGGACACTTCAGATCACGCGCATTCCCCTACAATACATAAATATGTGCAAGGCGCTTTATGCGGCACCACAGGCAGCAGTCATTATACAGGGGCGCATCTCAATGCCTTTCCCCGTGGAAAGGGGTGTCCGACTAGGTTGCCCTCTCTCCCCGTTGCTCTATGTCATAGCGACTGTACCGCACCTGCTAAAGATTGTTACAGATGGCGGTATCCGTAAAACACTATTGCCAGCGGGCGCGCGCTGCACCCCAGTGTTCGCCTACGTGTATGACGTTTCTGTGGTGGTGCCATACACAACATCAGTGGAGAGACTACTTGAACTAACTACGGAGCACTTCCAAGCGAGTGGGGCTCGCCTTAATCACAAGAAGTCCACTGCTATGGCCTTGAACACGACCCCTTCCCCTACCGCTATCCAATCGATCTCTGTTACTCGCGAGACAGGAATCCTCAGATATTTCTTCGATTCCGGTGGATCAGCGCCCAGAAATTGGAATAGGGCTGAAGAGCAACTAAGCATCAAAACCCACAATCTTGGTGCTCTAAATTGTCCCCTGACTGCTCAGGCAACCATCATCAAGACAATGCTGATTTCTACCCTCAGCTTTGTGGCCAGCATCCTTGACATCCCCTCAGACAAGAAAAAACAGCTCCAGAAACATATATACTGCTCTTTGGGGCACGGAGCCCCCGAAAAGATAAAGCGAGCCATTGTCTGTCAGCCCAGATTCAGAGGTGGCCTGGGGCTGCCCGATTTGGATATTCTCGCAAGGGCTCTGCACATCAAATGGACATTCAGAGCCGTCGAATGCGACATGCCGCTAACAAAAACGATGGCTCCATACTATCTGTCGACACGGCTGCGAACATTCACTGAAAAGGCCCTACACCACAACACCCCGCATGCAGAGTCACCCCTTTCATTTACCGAGCCGCAGCCACGGACTTGGAGTACCTGAAGGAAAACTCGTCTGACGTTGACCCACGAACCATATGCCCCTGAAAGATATTATCAATATGATCACTCCTCTGCTCCCTGCCCGCCTATCAAGCTTCATGCTACGTGCAGAAAGACCCAGTTGGCAGTACATAACCGCCCACTTCCTCGATGCACGCCGAGCCTCCCTGATGTGGAGGTTCGCAAGAGGCATTTTACTAATCAGACGGCACACCTTCGTCCCTGCGACGTTGGGAAATATTGACCTGTGTCCCTTCTGCTCGGCGCGAGAGACAGCGGAGTACATCTTTCTGGACTGCATAGTTCCCGCAGCACTCCTAGAGCGTCTGAGAGATATGTTTGGCCTCCCCGGGATCCCGTACCCCACCGTGCGCGACTTCAACCCACTTGCAAAGGAAGGGCTCAAGTAGTTTGTCTTGACACTGGCAGAGGTCAACTATCAGGTGTGGTTGGCCCGCTACAAAGCGGCCTACTGGAACAAGTCTCCGAGCCTCCATGAAGTGAAGGGTGAAATCAGAAAACTATGGTTCCACCTAGAGAGAGAGAAGTGCTTTGAAGAATGGGGTCACCCCATGGTGATATTCAAAGAAGAAAACGTAAAACTAGAAGTGAGATATTAGAAGACTTGCTCGCGTCAGGCTTCGACCCACCGGGGTGGTGCGGACGTGGTGCATACATGGTAGAAAGAGTACATGGTAGCGTGACTCCCATAGAAGCCTGCGTGCTGACTCTGAGCGAGGCTTTAGTTTCCTGGCGCCCCCTGCGAACTGTGATGCAGTGAATGAATGAACGAATGAATGAATGAATGAAAACTTTATTTCCACCGAAAAGGGGCCCTTCATCTCCCGCCCCCGGCACGCAGGCCGGGGAGCGGGTCAGGAGGGCCCCGCAGGCAGAGGTCAGGTGAGGTTACAAGGACTCTTCACGGCCTCAGCCGCCAGGTGGGTCGCGTGCCACTGAACGGTGGGATCTCCGCTCCGCAGCCAAACCTCCCAGGCTTCTCTACTATCAATGTTAATGCCGGCGCCTGGGGAATCGGCACATTGCCATATTATATCATCTAGCGTTCCTTTCTGGCCGCAATTTTTACATTTAGAATCTTCTTCCTCCCCGGTCTGTGTTAAGAAAACTGTGAGGCAAAGCAAACACGCGACGTTGTGACGTCAGAAAAGCTTGTGACGTCGCAGTCACGTACTTTTGGAGGGGAATTTGATTGTCTTTTTACTTATGGACGAAAACAAGGCCAACGACGACGGAGGCAGAACGATGCTCAGATAAAGCAGAAAAATGGACACCTAACTGTTCAGCCACTTTACTTGACATGGATTTCTACTGTCAAGTTTTCCGTTAATTGAAATGTTACGGAATCTTTAACCACCTTATCATAGCATCATTCTGCCTCCGTCGTCGTTAGCCTAGTCTTTCGTCGCGCGTCACGTAAACGCATTCTGGGGCTTATTTCTTTGGGTACGTTTGTGAATATAAAGGGCCTTCAAGCGAAATCGACAAGCACATGAATAGAGTCACCATGGCTTGAGGGATTTCACTAAGGGCATAAATGAGTTAAGCTGTGCTGCATAGAAAGCCAGGCTTTATTAATTCACGATTACTTAGATAGACGCTTCACGACATAGCAAATCTTGAAGTGCAGGAAAGCGACCACCGCTCATTCATCATGGTCTTCATGAAATCCTTGTGATAACGAAATGACTTGAGCGTAGGTCTCCAAACGAGACGCTGCGAGATTATAAAAGGGTACAAGATTTTGCTAACAAGCAAAGTACATATCAGTGTCAAAGAACAAAGAAAAACGAACGGAATAACTAACGCTTGCGCTAGAACACCAACCTGTAAGAGTTGAGGTAAGCAATGCAAATTGGGATTGCGAGTATTTAGAAGTTAATGTGTCTGAGAAGTGAATATATCTGCGATATAGCATCGCTCCAATAACTATCGCCCTGTTCACGATTCCAAAATTTTACTCGCGCTTCATTTGCACACCGAGAGGAGTCAATGTGAGGCTACGAATTTACAACTTAAGCATTTAACATGTTCATGAAAAAGATGCCATTGACAATAGGAACATCCTTGTGGTAACAGCTAAAGCACATTCAGCGGACGTTGGTACGGTAATACGACGCAATATGCAAAACACGCAGCAAAGACAGCGGAACGGAAGGCTTTGCGCAATGTGACAAGCGTCTTGGGGGCAATAAAATCTTACCTTCACCATACAATTAAAACAGATGCAGCGATACGCCGCTGATGCAGACGTGTATCCGTAAAACAAACCACCCCTTTTGCGACGTGCCTGGGAGACCGAGCCGAGCCGCCGAGCTGTGACGCAGCATTGTCCCATCGTCCGGAAATGCGCCCATGCAGCGGCAATCAGTTTCTCATCGAGCACGCGCTCGATGAGAAACAATCTTCACCTTGCTGTAGCGCTCTACCACAACCAGCAGAACAAACTACTGACTGTTTGGCACAGATACCCTACTCTGTTGTAGCGTGTGCGAGTGACGCTGGGTGCCATCACTGCTTCCCCGGATATATATTTGAGTGGAATAAAGCTTGGGGGGGGGGGGGGGGGGGCGTGATTCCGTTCCCTCAACGGTAGGGTCCTCTGAGCAGCGTTACCTGGCTACAGATAGCGGAAATGTAAAAATGAATAATAGTGGGTTTGAAGTTTGCCTTGCTCGTTGCTTTAGTGGCGCAATGGATTGACACTACTTACCTCAACACTAACCGAATTAAGCATATGTTCGTATCCTGTAAGAACAGCTTTTTTATTTTGTTTTTCAATAAAATAAGCTACTGAGATCATTCCTAGGGAGTGTTCGCCTTTAGGTTGCAATATGTAGTGTTTTTATTTCCTAATAGCCGCAAAACCAGTTGTTAACAGAGCCACGAGGTGATAGCATGACAATGGTAACATTGATCAATTACCTTCACCGTAATTATTTCCTGTCTTCATTAAGTGTATGTTATCTTTAGGTTGCGTTGAGAGACACCTTTCGGTAAACTATCGCCGTTTAACCCGCTGGGAGGCAACCTGTAGGAGAAAGAAGTTGCGGGACTCTACCGTTGAGGAGACGGAATTACGCGCCTGGGGGGTGGTGGTTGGGGCGGAAACATTTAGTGCCAATATTACAAAGGGTGGGGGCGCTGCCCCTTCATGGCATTTGAGAGCCCCCTTCATGTATGGAGGGCCCTATTACAAACAAAAGAAAGCACTTGGAGGGCTCTCCGAGCGAGAGCGCATGTAATCTTGCGCTGGTCCTTATAGGAGGTACTGGTGAGTAGCTTCTCCCAGAAATCTAAGGCCACCTCTGGTGAAGGAGGATGAGTAATATGTGTGGAAAGTCGCCAGGTTTGCCACAAAGCTTGCAGGAAGAAGAAAACTGCTCAGAAAAGCGGGCGTGGAAAAGGATGGGGTATGGGGCTGTGCGCGTTTACAGCTTGCGCCAATGGGCAGCTTGTGTTATTGCAGGATTCGGGGCAGGGGGTGCGTAAGTCCTGTTTTCGCAGTGATAGGTAAGGATGTCACGAAAGGACAGCAGGCACTCCCCGGCATCTGAGGAAGGCTGTTCCTCCCCTGCCCGGAAAGTGAGACCTCGTGCCAGGGAGTGAGCCTCCTCATTACCGGGAAGGCCCGCATGCGCGGGCGTCCAAATAAGGGTGACAGCTTGTCGGGGTTGCCAAAAACGCAAAAGGCGGCGGGTGTTGGATGACACTAAACCATTGGCAAAGTTCAGGATAACTGTTTTAGAATCCGAAATTATTTTCGCAGCGGGTGCGGATGTCATAGCTGCCTCCTGAGCCTCTGTTGTAGAATCGGTGAGAATTGAGCAAGCAGAGAGACGTTTTGCATGACTGTTAGTAACTGCTCGTACCTTACATATGCTACACTGGGGTCGTCTCCATATTGTCTGTGTAAGGCTTGCTGTTCTACGTTTCCCATCCCGTTCTGGGGGTCTTTGGCCTGTTGAGCGTTGGTGTGTCTGGTTGGCGTTCGTGCTTAGAGAAGCACATCTCGCTACATGGTGTCAGAAGTGGGATCCCGAAGTCACTAATTCGGCGCTCTTCGGCTTTTCACCATGAACGACGCCGCCGCCGCCGCCTCACTTGGGGCAGTGCTTCGCCTACCGCCGCTGTTCGACTTTGACAGCCCAGGGACCTAGCCGACATGGCTGCTGCAGTTCGAGGACTTTTGTAGTGCGACGGGACTGTCTACCGCTGCACAGAGCGTTCAGGTGCGTTCCATGCTATATTGCATGGGGCCGCAAGCAAGAACTGTTCTTGCATCAACGACGCTGGCAGAGGCCGATGCCAATGACATAGCAGCTGTCAAGAAGGCGTTCACAGACCATTTCGTCCTCCCGCTCAACGAGTTGTACGAGTCTGCCCGTTTTCATCGCCGGACGCAGCAACCGGGTGAGACCATTGATTCATTTTTCACCGAGCTTCGTATCATGGTGAAGCGTTGCAACTACTCTTCATCAGCTACTGAAGACAGGCTTGTGCGCGACCGTTTCGTCGTCTGTTTATTGGACCGCAAGCTTTCAGGCCTACTTTGCCGAAGTTCAAAGTTAAGTTTGCAAGAGGCTTTAACTCAAACACGTCAGCACGAAGACGCTGATAATGAACACAGAATTCGTGACTCAGTACAATGGAATTCGCTCGCTGTCGACGCAACGCGCATGCGAAAAGGGAAGCTATAGTCGGTTGATAAGCCTACCCATACTTGTTTATTCTGTGGCCGTTCGTCACATCCGCGTTCGGACTGCCCAGCTCGCCGTGCTTCCTGCAATTTTTGCGGCAAGGGTGGGCGCTTTGAAATCGCCTGCATGAAGAAAAAGAAAGGCTGGAAGTAGACGCGGAAACCTTCGGCTAGTTCTGTGGAGCGCTTCACGCAGTTGCGGAAGGCTGTCGCCAGAACGCGAAGTTCATTGAGGTGCTTGTCGACGGACGCGCCCTGTCATTTAAGGTGGACACCGGCGCCGAAGTTTTAGTTGTTCCGACGTGTTTCCTGGCATTCGTGCCAAGCTTCAGGACCCAGAGGGCGAGTTGAAGGGGCCCGGTAACAATGTGCTGCCAGTTCTGCGAGCTTATAATGCTACTTTGACGTGGCACGGCAACTCTGTCAAACAGCGTCTTTATGTTATAGCAGCACCCACAGTTCCTCTGCTAGGGCAATCGGCGATACAAGCCTTGGGCGTCTGCAAGTTTCTAGACCACGTTTCAGAAGCCCCAGAAGCGTCCGGGCAGTTTCGTCTGGAAGCTAGTCTTTGAAGGACTTGGAACGCCTCCAGATGCCGACACTATCAGACGGAATCCAGACGCTACGCCGCTCTCATTAAACGTTCTCAGGCGCCTGCCGCTACCTCTTCGGGACGCGGTCAAGCAGGAGCTGGACAAGATGGAAGAGGATGGCGTTATTCGTCGCGTCGACATACCTGCAGACTAGTGTGCTGGACTGGTTGTGGTTCCGAAGGCTACCGGCGGCCTCAGGCTTTGCGTGGATCTAACCCGCCTCAACAATCATTTTGCGGGAACGCCATATGTTGCCCACAGTCGAACAATGCCTTGGTCAGTTGGGGGATGCCACTGCTTTCTCAAAGTTGGATGCCACGTTGAGCTTCCACCAGGTCAAGCTATCTCCCGAGTCGCAAAGAGTACACAACGTTCATAACTCCATTCGGGCGTTACTGTTTTCTCCGGCTCCCGTTTGGGATCGCAACTGCACCGGAGTATACTTCCAGCGACAGATGTCCCGTATCCTGGAAGGCCAGTCGGGTGTTGTGAACATGATCGACGATGTTCTTGTCTTTGGCGAGACGCGTGCAGAGCACGACCGTCGGTTACAGGAAGTTCTAAATCGGTTAACAAAAGCGGGGGCCACTTAAACCGCGAGAAGTGCACTTTCGCAGCCAGCAGCGTCAAGTTTCTGGGTGTTATTGTTAGCGCTGAGGGAATCTCTCTTGAACCAGACAAGGTCGCTGCAATAAAAGCGATGCCGGCGCCGCAAGACGTCACAGGTGTCCGTAGACTTCTGGGCCTTGTTAACCCCATCGGACGCGTTTTGCCTCACGTATCGGAAACGACAGCACCGATCTGATTTTTGCTGCTGAATGAGTTTGAGTGGACTTGAGGCCACGCTCAACAGTCTGCTTTTACCAAGCTCAAGGAACTGCTCTGCTCGGACCTTTGCGTTGCTCGGTACAACACTGCATACAAGACGACAGTATCAGCTGATGCCAGCTCCTTCGGTCTTGGTGCCGTGTTACTACAAGAGCAGCCTTCCGGCGAGCGTCGTCCAGTTGCTTTCGCGTCGCGTTCACTGACTTCAACGGAACGCCGTTACAGTCAGACTGAGAAGGAGGCTTTGGCAGCAAGCTGGGGAGTGCTTCGTTTTGAGGAATATGTCCGTGGACAACTTTTTCCTGGAGTCTGATCACCAGACACTTCTGGCGCTCATGGGATCTATGGATATTGACTTACTGCTTCCACAGATACAGCGTTTCCGAATGAAGCTGATGCGCTTCCGGTACCAAGTACTCTATGTACCCGGCAAGTTGTTAGCCACTGCTGACACGCTCTCACGGGCACCAGTGGATGGTTCTGTCAAGGCAAGCAGATCTAGTTGAGCTCTTCGTGGAAGGGATTTTCTTCGCTCACTCCCAGACTTCATCTCTACACGTCAAGAAGAGCTTCGCCAGGCACAAGCCAATGATGGTGAGTGCAACCTTCTGCTTGAATATTGTACTAAAGGCTGGCCCAGGTAGTCAAGGCTGCCTCTTCACATTAAAAAGTACTGGCAGCATCAGGGGGACCTCAGTGTTTGTGAAGGGCTTCTTCTGAAAGGAGTCCGCATTGTCGTGCCTTTAGCCCTTCAGCGTTCCATGCTTGCCTCATTCACGACGGGCATCAGGGTATTAACCGTTGCAAAGTTATTACTCGAGAGTCAGTATGGTGGCCAAGAAAAACAGCCACATCGAAACGCTCGTCTATAACTGCGCCAAGTGCTCTGAAACACATGTTCAACGCACAGAACCGATGTTGCCTTCACAGACTTCGTCTTCCGTGGCTGGAAGTAGGAGCAGACCTTTTTCATCTGGATGGTCAAGATTATGTGCTGCTGGTCGACTACAGGTCGCGCTTCCCAGAAGTCATCAGTCTGCGTTCTACAACTGCACCGGCAGTCGTCGCAGCCATTAAGAGCGTCTTTACACGCCACGGAATTCCAAACGTCGTCCGCAGCGATAACGGTCCACAGTTTGCATGCAATGACTTATTTTCCTTTGCGCAGGCTTATGACTTCAGGCATGTCACCAGCAGCCCACGTTATCCGCAGTCCAATGGGGAGGTGGAGAGGAATCGCCAAAAACCTACTGCACAAAGCCGACGATTCTTTCCAGGCTCTGCTGGCCTACAGGGACACTCCTGGCATCAACGGTGCGAGTCCTGCACAACTTCTAATGGGCAGACGCATACAGACAAGAGTTCCTAAGATAGCACAGCAACTCGAGCCAGGCTGGCCCTCGTCGCATTCTTGAGCGAGATGAAGTTAATCGGAGGACGCAGGCACGGGACTTGAGCCGGAGGCATGCAGCCCAAATACAGCGCCCACTTCAGACTGGTGAGCAGGTCTGGGTGTGGGATGTAAATAGCCCCGCGATGGTTCTGGGACCAGCCCAGCTTCCCCGGTCGTACGTCGTGGAGACCCCAAAGGGTGTCCTCCAGCGTAATCGCCTGCACCTTGTCCCACTTACCAACTCCTCAGGGTCGAACGGCCCTGCCGAATCTGTCTCCAGAGAGGAGCTGCCCGAAACGAAGCCATCCGATAGCGAGTCCATTAATGCAGGGCCCACCACCTCGACTTCTGCCTCACACAAGTCACGGCCCACTTCACCCGTTCGTGTGTCCCGGCTTGGAAGAATAATCTGGAGGCCAAAAAGACTGGACTTGTGAGGCTGGTTGGGTGGTGCTACTGTTCATTCTGAGGCAAGGGGATGTGTGGTGTGTGTGTGAGTGCCGAAGGGACTGGACTTGTGCGTTGCGATGTTGTGTGTACTTCCATCTTGCACAAAAGGGGATGTGGTGCGTGCGAGTGATGATGGGTGGCACCACTGCTTTAATAATAATAATAATAATAATAATAATAATAATAATAATAATAATAATAATAATAATAATAATAATAATAATAATAATAATAATAATAATAATAATAATAATAATAATAATAATAATAATAATAATAATAATAATAATAATAATAACATTAATTAATAATAATAATAAAATTAATGGGTTCACAGGAAGGGAAAGGCGCAGTATCTGTCACACTTGTGTCGGTGGACACCTGAACCGCGCCGTAGGGCAAGAGAGAAGGTGGGAGTTAAAGTGCTAAGAGGAGCCGTAGTGGAGGGCTGCGAAATAATTTCGACCACCTGGGGATCAACGTGCGCTGACGTCGCACAGCACACGGACGCCTCTTCGTTTCGCCTCCATCGAAACGCAGCCGCCAAGGTCGGGTTCCGTCTTACCACTGCACCACCCCGGCGGGTTCACCACTGCTTCCTCGGATATATATTTCGGTGAAATAAAGCCTCGGGGTCTTTGGCCTGTTGAGCGACGGTGTGTCTGATTGGCGTTCGTGCTTAGAGAAGCACATCTCGCTACACTGTACGCAGCACGCAACAATGAACGTTGAACCGGGACGATGACGCACCCAACCCGCGGATGAAAAAGCTTTGGTCTGAGCCACATCTCAGTTTTGGGCAACTACCCAGCGGATACTAAATGGCCGAAAGAGGCCGTTAGAAACAAGTTACAATATTATTATAAATATTACATGTTTTTTCTTACGCAAGAAACGCAAACTGCATTCATTCCTGTTCGTGAATATTATATTTACTTTCTGGTTCTTTGGAGTTCTGGCATATTTTATTTTCCGTTCTTTAGTGATTGGCCCCACAGCTCGCAGGGGCCCTCATCGAGTTGATGCTGGTAAAAGGCAGCTGCTTGCGTTTTCTTCCAAGTAACGCGACCATTTACATTGACCTTGGTGCATACGCACTGCAATTGATCACTTTGTGCTAAGATAAGAGGACGCGCTTAGCCTGGAGGAGCAATTGACTACTCCCCGTCCGAACAGTCTTACCGGCTCAACTCTCCCCTCTTCCAGGTCTGTTCTTGTACCCTGAGTAGTTCACTATAACTCTGTCAATGGTTGCCTCTGATTATCGCAACTCGTTTAGTACTACCGCGTTTCGCTTGGAGAAACCAAGCTGAAGATTTTCGTAGTTCTATGACTGCTTATCTTTCCAGTCGAGTTCCCTCTGCCTTCAAACACATCGTTAGAGTAGCTTTGTGTAGGCGCAGGCCCAAAATTATGTTCATGTGAGGCATTTCATTTCAAAGTGAAATCATTACTTCGTCAGCAACGTTAGGAGCTCAGGTGAAGAGAAAAGAAAGCTATTTGATGAAATCAGTAAGCTAAATATCAAAACCATTATTACTAATAGTCGATGCAGTTAGCGTGTTGGTACGTTAAGGGTACTTAGCAGGGATTTCAATTGAAATTTCCTACTCAGCACATAACACTGGCTTCACGTTGGTTGTTATTACGCGCGATCGCACCTTTGAATAAGCTGTTGGTTTTTGTTTACCACATTTTCTCTCTCGTGCCCCGCGTATAAAACAGACGTAGTCGCTGAAAGGGTTGCAGGGAATACCTCGGACCTGGGTGCGGGTCGTCTCAGATCAGGGCGTTTGCAATATTTGAGAAATAAACATGGTCCTCAATATTGTGCTCACGTGACAGTCCGACAAAGTTAACTTTCCTTTTTGAAAAGTTCGGGACTGGCCCGCATAGAAAGAAAATCCGCTGGCATGTCTATCGGATTATCGCCTCCTGCTCCCATTTTCTCCTCGGGCTGCGGTAGGGACGCGAATAGCCAAGCCCGCGGCGTTTATTTCAACAACGTCGCAGGACAAGCAGGAACCTAAAGGAGGGGAACTAGGAAACCACGTGACCCATCGTTTCATGTTTGGTCATGTTAATATTTCTCCTGAATGCGGACGTTATGTGCTAATTAGGCTTTGTTCTTTTAATGACTGTGGTATGGGGCAGCTCTATGATGTGTCTTTCTTGGTTCCTTCTCCGAGTACGGCACCACGGGGATAGCGAGGGCGGAGGGAAATGATTTATAGGTAATCGGGTCGATGAACTCCACCGAACGCAACCTCGTCGACTGGTTGTGATTTGGTCATGGTTATTTCTCCAGCGTGACATCATCAGATCCCACCTTACTGCGATAATAATTATAAGGTCCTGAAGTCGCTGTACGCCGTTGCTTGGAGGACCTCCTTTTGACAGATATATGCTTTTGAGTTCGTGATTTTATTCAGCCGCAGACATAAAATTTCTGAGTCGATGGGCACTTGCACGGCCTGGGCCATTATGGGACCCGTCTCCCACTTAACATGCATAACACGATGTCTGAAATCCTGTATTGCAGTTGTATTTTTCTCCTGCTGCAAAGAGGTGCGTAAAGCGTAAAGTGCCACTTCCATTGTTATTTCCCTTGGTATGCAACGAAGAAATGTACAGCTGTCCTTGCGGTCGACTTTGGAATAAACAGCGTCTACCTAAAGAGCTTAATATCTTCGTTAAAAGAAATATTTGCCGCCGTTAGAGGGTGGCAACTAAATTGCCTAAGTATTTGAGGTCTCTCTATTGATGACGTAGGTCAGTGGCATAGCCAGAAATATTTTTCGTAGGGTGCTATACGCCATCGATAGAAAAACGAGGGGCGACAAAAGAAAACCTGAAAAGAAGGAGGAGTAGAGCGGGGTATTATGCGCCATCGGTAAGAAAATGGGCAAAAAATAGAAGTGAAAGAGAAGCAAGGGGATGCATTGTTGGTAAAATTTCAAAGGGAGTTCAGATATCAGCTCTTGCTGAGGCTCTAGCCCTAGCCCTGAAATGCTCTTGGAAATGCTTTTTTTTTAAGATGAGAGAGCTAACTCTGCACCGTAATGTAGTGAATACCATTGATAATTTGGTATAAAATTCCCATTGGGGTAAGGAAAAAGCAGTAGTAGGGGTTATCGAGGCTTATCCAAAGTAATGTCTCTCGTACACCGTGCCGCGAATATCTTCAAATGAAGTATGATTAACGCTAACCTCGTGCCGTGCCAGTGAGAGAGCTTCCTGGATCTCCAGACGTTAATCGTCATCATCACCACCAGCCTGACTATACCCACTGCAGGGCGAAGGCCTCTTCCATATTTCTCCACTTAACCCGGTTCTGTGCTAGCTGCATGCACTTGACCCCTGCGAACTCCTTGACCTCATCCACCCACCTAACTTCCTGCCACCCCGGCTACGCTTTCCTTTCCTTGTAATCCAGTATGTTACCCTAAGCGACAATCGATTATCCTCTCTTCGTACTACGTGTCCTGCCCATGCCCATTTCTTCTTGATTTCCACTAGAATGTAACTAACGTGAGTTATTTCTCTGACCCAATCTGCACGCTTCCTATCTCTTAATGTTAGCCCTATCATTTTTCGTTCGATAGCCCTCTGCGTTGTCCTCAAGTTAAGTACGACCCTCTTGGTTAGCCTCCACGTTTCAGCTCCATAGTTTAGTACAGGTAAGATGCAACTGTTGTATACTTTCCTCTTGAGCGATACCGTTAAGCTGCTAGTCCTAATCTGCGAGTGCTTGCCGAGTGCGCTCCATCCCAGTCTTATTCGTCTTGTTATTTTCTTTTCATGGTCTGGCTCTGCGGTTAATACCTATCCTAAGTAGATATATTCGCCTACTACTTCCAGTGCTTCGCTACCTAACGTAAGCTGCTGTTCCTTCCCGAGGCAGTTAAACATTACCTTAGTTTTCTGCATATTGATTTTCAAGCCTACCTTTCTACTTTTCCTGTCTAGGTCATCAATAATTATTTGTAGTTCATCCGCCGAGTTACGTAGCAAGGCAATGCCATCAGCAAATCGCAGATTAATGAGGTATTGTCCATCTACCCTTATCCCTAACTGCTCCCATTCCAAGTCTCTGAATACTTCCTCTAAACAAGCAGTGAATAGTACTGGGGAGATCGTGTCTCCTTGCTTAACACCTTTCTTTATGGGAATTTTGTTACTTTCTTTATGCAGAACTATGGTTGCTGTGCAGCCACTATATATATCTTCCAGCACTTTCACGTACGGCTCATCTATCCCCTGATTTTGCATTGCCTGCAACACCGAGGTCAAGAAAGCATTAGAAACTATGAAAAGGGGGAAAGCAGTTGGAGAGGATCAGATAACTATACATTTGTTGACGGACGGGAGATATGGTGCTAGAAAAACTGGGCACCCTGTATACGCAGTGTCTAGCGTCATCGACGGTACCGGAACCATGTGATAATGCAAACACTATCCTTATTCATAAGAAAGGGGACGATAAGGACCTTAAATATTACAGACTAATCAGCTTACTGTCTTTTACGTATAAGGCATTTACTAAGGTAATCGCTAATAGAATCAGGACAACCTTAGATTGCAATCAAGCAAAGGATCAAGCAGGTTTTCGTAAACGGTACTCTACTATCGATCATATCCGTACCATCAACCAGGTGGTAGAAAAATGCTCGGAATATAACCAGCCCTTATACATAGCATTCATTGATTACGAAAAAGCATTTGATTCAATGGAAACCTCCAGACGTTGCCAGGAGCCAAATTATGAACACAGCGATAGCGGAGTACCGTGTCAAGTCTCTAGCTTGAAGTGCACTTTTGTAAAAAAAGCAGAATGCGCTAGTATATCATCTCGCGCTGCATGGCAGACGGGGTCAAGAAGGCCAATCACGGTCAACCGTCCGTATGTTTGGTTAGATGAGAACATGTTGACACAGAGCTTGCGTGGCCTCAGCTCCGGAATAGACGGAAACATGTGTGGCGGGGCTTTCAGCTTGGGTCTACGTCCACTTACTCGTGTATATTCCACCCAAGTTGAAACCCTGCCACGCAATAACATGCAAGCGATTGACACCGTTTGCTGCAAGGCATCTTGGAGGCATGTGACGCTTCATTACCCGGAAGTTGTGGACGCGGTTTGCACAAGCAATTGCTCCCAAGAGAGAGGGCAGCCGATCTGATTCTCAAGCATCCATGGTAAGAGGATTAATTTCTGTGCTTAAAGCGGATGTGATCAGTAGAAGCAGGGCAGGCGAAAGAATGTTGGAGCATCAATGTTTGTTGGTATGTTTAAAATGCAAATAACAACGCGATGAATGCTGATTGTTATGCTGGCGACACTTCGTGAAAGTAAATCACTTTCGAGGCTATGAGGTACGGAAATGATCACTGGCACATTGAACTAAAGCAGGTTGAAACGACTGCAGTATTGATAGTAGAGTCTGTGGTGTTTCTTGGGCCAACAAAACTTAATTAAAACGAGGAGTTTTACGTTGATGGTTGACAGCTGGGTGGAAAGCCGCGTCATACCGATGTAGTTAAATAAAATGCTAGCTCGTCGGTTTCAGTTTGTACTGGTAGATGTGGAACAAACTCCCTGAGCTAGTTCAGAGTCTACATATGAGATAATGGAGATGATGCTACTCGCTCGATGACTGTCAACCATTAATAATGTATTCACTATGCGCCACGCGTTGGTTTTCGTAGTCCAAGACACCCTAGGGAGTGTCAGAGTAACTGTTTCGGTTTCACAAGAGATGCCCTCGACTTATACGTTGAGAGCATTGTTCCCGTAATGTGTATGGCATGGTTTAAAAACGCTTTAGTTGATTGACCAAAGTTAATGACTGCCTTGCCTAAGTCGTGCTAAGAACAATATATCGGAATAATGTTGGTGGTTTAGTGCACTTCATCTTATTTGTTATTTATTTAGTCACGCTGCTGTAGACCAGAAAGACCACATAAACGAGTGGGTTGGCGTAGGTGCATATGGAAACACTAATAAATTAGAAAATTCGAAGATACTAAACAACAAACATGCGCTAAACTCAGAACCAAGAACAGCCTGTATTCGATGTAAAAGAAAAGCAACAAATGTAGCAGGAACGTTCCATGTCTCAAATTACGGTTTCAGTTCTGTCTATGAATGGGTGTAGGTAAAAACGTCCACGGAAGAAAAGGCTCCTGAGGAAGCGGCGACGAGGAGTAAAGATCCCCAAAGTGAAATTTGGTCAGGAAACATAAATTTCAGAACTCATTTGGCAAAAAAAAAAGATCAGTTTATTGCATTCTGTGCCGACTTTGAAAATAAAGGTAACCATTCTATAGTGTGTGGGTCTTCTGGATGCGTGATTAGTAGCATTGGGCAGCCGCTAACATGACAAAACGTTACTAAAACAGCTTCGCAGATATTTCAGTGACGAAGGTTAGCCGTTCCACAGGCCACTTCTGCATTACAAGTGGTGATAGGGAAATAGGATGGCCAACCTAAAGCAGCATTACCAGCTTCCGCCCGCGAAGCCGGTGTTCAGAGCGTAAACAAAAAATAATGGGGCCGCTGTCAGAGTACCAGATCATGCCACGACATGCAGTGCAGGTCAAGCCATGAAAGAGCCCACTCCTACTGCATTCCTACTGCATATTGACACTAAGATCAGTGAACGTCGTTGAAGCGCAGAATGATCCTTGGTCACTGTTTTCCGCTGCCATGATGTTTTTTATTGTGAACACTCCGCATGAGCATATACATCATTGCAGCTCGCCATGTAGAATTACAATCTACATCTTTATAGCACAATGAGGAGCTACAGCACGTGGAACGAAAAAACACGCCGACAAACAAAAAAATGTAAGGCTCATGATAAAATAATAAAATGAGATTCAAGGTCGAAAATTCAGAGACGCGCCGTCATTAGTTTCCGTTTGCTAACCCATCGTGGTAAAGCTTATTTGCCACCGTTTCTCACACTATGTTAGACTAAGCACCTTTTTTCGAAGCGATTCATCCCTGAGAATACGATCCCCAGGCCAGGCGAAAGAAAGACGTTACGATTTACATTCACCCCAACCTTTTAGGGACATTTTTTTTACTTCGCAAAAAGGGACTTTTTTTCCGGGCTGGTGTCATTTCCTACGCGAACCATTTTTCCATGGAGGCTTTTACAGAAATTCTTCTATGAATAGATAGACGGATGTGGTGTTCTCAATGTCATGAGGAAGCGAATTCCATGCTTTAATGGCTAGCAGAAAATTATTGACATGTATCACATTTTGCAGTAATGGACTAATGCATAATGCGTGCTAGAATGCTGGAAGGGCGGTTTCAACTGATGTTATTAGATTTTTGTGGTACTTTATACCTTGAGTGTGATCTTGCCACTGCTAATCATATTGTTAGTAATGTTCTGCTATCGGGTTTGCTAAAAGAGGGCGCTGCAGTATTCCTAGACCGGATGGCAGGTGCAGTTTATCCCACGTGGTTTTCTTCTTCCTTCAGGACCTTTTCCTTCTTGAATACATATTGGGCTGCGCCGAATGACCTCAGTTTCAACGAAGAGCCAGTGAGCGGTGACATGCCCGTCGTGGAGGATGCAAAAGAGATTGTCCAGACGGAAAATATTTCTAATCAAGAAACATAGATGAGTGAACGTCAAAGGCTGCAGGTTAAGGCTGTGGAGAAGGGAGCTCTTGTACGTGATGAGGACACCCCATCGAAAAAGAGTCCGGCCGATATGGAATACCTGGAAGAGACGTCAGATAAAGAAGAGCGGGAACTGCTAAAAAGAAGAAAGCCAGGGCCGACATCACAGGTGGTTGGACCGCACGTGCAGAAGGGGTAAGTGGTGACAGTCATGTCCTACTATCTACAGATTTGCAGCTCTTTGAAAAACACGTGAAGCTTATGCTCCACTTGTTTTTCCAAATAGGTTTCTTTTTTATCACTTGTTCATTGCTCTTCTTTCATATTTGTAGCCATCTTCTTTCTCTAATTGTACCCTCTCTCCCTCCAAAACGCAGATACGGATGTTGAAAACAGAAATCACGGCAGAATTGCAAATTTAATGTTCTCGACATGTTTTCTTTCGCGCTTTGATGGCTGTGGTACGTTTGTTCTTGTTTGTTTTTCTGCCAATTAGTTGTCCTCTCCGCGACATTCGACATGCCCAAACTGTCAGACATATTTATTACCTTCCTCACCTTTCAACGTGCGAAACACGCTTCCGCTAGTACCTATAGCGTCAGAACGGAAAAACACCTGAATGTCCCTTTTTGGTGTCTCCTAAACGTAGTCTTACGGCCGGGAGGCATGCGACGTTTTTTCCAACGATGTTCGCGACGAAAACTGCAGCGCCGACGCTAGTGACATACATGGAGGGAAGAGGCCGGCGAGAGCCACCACGTATCCCCGATGCGAAAACAAACTTGTGTGATCACCGAGCGGAAATAACGGCCAGGTCCATGAGAGCAGCGACGCTGGCCCTTCAGTTAAATTCGCGAAATTGTTCATTTCGATGCTGCTGTGCTAATTTTAGCAAGTGTACTATTGACGACAGAAGTTTCTAGGACAGCAGAAGAACAAATTTGGCGTACAAGCACCATATTTTTGTCTATCAATTGATTGCACTAACTGATGTCACAACATAAAAGTAACAACACAGTTATTGGTTTCGATTCCTAATCACGCGTCCTGGAAACTCTTGTCCCCAATAGCACATAGGTCTTAGAAGGAATATACCTTATGCAAAATTGCTGCCATCTATCAGCCGCCGCGCGCGTTTCCGCCATGTTTAAGGGTAGCTGAACTGAGGAGCGGCAAGCGGCATAGTATGGGGTTGCGTGGCCAGCTGCGTTAATGCTTGTTGTCGCCGATAATGCCGACATACTGTTGTGTCACTTGTTTTACAAGAAACTAAAATAAGGGTGTAGAAGAAAACAAGCAGTAAGCTTTATCCCTGCAGTTTTTTTTTTTTCTTGATACATGTGTTAATCTGATGTCGCGTGGTGGTCGCGCTAGGCGCACTTTCGATCAACGGTGCGCCTTAATTGTAAAATGGTGTCTTATTCAGCGTGCTTTGGAATATTGCAAATCCGTACTCGGTGTCAAGGCCGACGAAGTATATCACCCAAGGTGTATCATAAATTTGTCTGTAGATGGAACGCGCATCGCCTTTCGCGTAAACAAAAAATCTGCAAGAGTGTTTTTCCTGATTTCTTTGTTTGCCAACTCATTTGAGCTTTTACGGTTTCTTGAATACAAGGCTGTCAACAGAGTTTGCCCGTATGTATACGCCCAGGTATCCAGACAGAGCACGTTTAGGCACTTCAAAGGTGCCAGAATCTGATTCCGATATTCTAACGTCTTTACGCATTCGATTCATCGATGAATCGAATATAGTCGACTACGTCCAAGCTTCAGTTACTGAGATGCGTTTCCAGAAAACGACGTGCAAAAGGTATGAAGCAAAGTATACGTGGCAGCAACGGCCTCTACCATGTAGCTCCCCTTGCGTACTGCGAGTTCGCATGAGTGTTGTTGCTGTAGTGATGGCGATTACCACGCTGTTGACAATTTTTTATTAGTGCGAGATTTTTTCTCTGTGAGTTATGTGGAGTGCATCGACCAGGAGTTACGCCTTAATTTGGAACACACCACTTTGTTTGCTCCCATTCATATCGCTGAATAATGCAGTGTTTTTTCGTTCGACCTTCATGGTGCGCCTTCAAAACAGTGTAACGAGGTAGAAATTGAAACTGTCAACCATTTGACACTATACACAGAGCAATATCGTTTGTAGCGAGCCTTAACGCGCTTAGCAACGAGGTTTGCTACTGCGGCTATCGCAGTAGAAAAAAGAACGAACGCACAGATGTCTTCCAAATTTATTTTGACTAAAAATATCCAGCCCTATATGCATTTCCGTATGCCCATTGCTCGGTACATTCAACTGCTTCTCTGAGTTGCTGCTGGCAAATATCGTTCTTGTTTTGAAATATGGCAAAAAAATATGCCATGCATCACAGCTCTATACTAATGACATTTGTGTTCTTTCAGGTATCAACTGACAGCACTCCCCATACATTCAGAATTTGCAAAATATGTTCGGCAGCTATAAAAAGAAAACCGCCATTCAACATTGGGCAGCTCATATGTGTTCGCTATGTTTTCCTAAAACGATTTCGTGAAAAAGCGCTAGTGTCGAATATTGCATGAGAATGCAGTGTTATTAGTGTTTTCATTTAAAAGTTTCACAAGCAAAGAAAGTCACTAAAACCGCGCTCGCCCGCCCCCCCCCCCCCTCCCCCTAAAACTTAAAGAAATAAACAGCTTTTCTCAAATGCTAGGAACTGGTACAGAGACTCCGAATGGGCTGCGATAGTTGGTGCCCGTCTCACTACTGAGCACATCCATGACATGGACAATGAATAAAACATTAAAATACTTCAATTCCGTCAAGAATTACGAAATAAAAATGTGACATTGGATAGGAGAATGACTGTGCTGCAAAAACTGCGCATTGCACAAAGCTCTGCTCCAATACGCCTCAATGAAGGAGCTTGACATTGCGTCTGGCTATAAGGCAGACCTCTGCGATGTGACTTCGCAAACAGCAGTATCTACTAATATATTGATTTTCAACAAATAGAACCACGATGAGACGGTAATAGGAGCTACATATCTGAGGAGGATCAGCGCGCACGAAATCGCGTCGTTGCCCTGTCATGTTTCACCGGAAAATTCACGTGGTTGGGGGTTTTATCCAATCATATTGTCACGAAGACAGGGATTTTTTTTTCGAGGGAGGGGGGGGGGATAATGCCACCTGACGGTTCAAGGAAGAGCGCGAGAGTCTCCAACTTCGTCTTTCAAGCGCTACCCTGAACCGTCAAGTGGCATTATCCCCCCCCCCCCCCCTCCCCCTCGACAAAAAAAAAAAAAAACCACAAGCTCACAAAAAAAAAACTGATCCGGATGGCAAATACGACTTTCAGCGGGTAAAATACGGCTTCATGCGAAGCACATGCACTAGGTCAGACGAGCACTGACGACTAGAACTCGGTACAGTTCGCCTGGAATAACCTCGTACGTAACTTCTGAGAGGCGACGCAACACTTTGTAGGGTCCGAAGTAACGATTGAGAGTTTTTTTGACAGGCCTGGGTGCCGGACAGGTGTCCACATCCAGACTTTGTCACCAGGCTGGAACACGACATAGCGATGGCGGTCGTTATATCGGCGTGCATCTGTTGCTTGCTGTTTTGTAATGTGATTAAGGGCGAGTTGGCGAGCTTCCTCAGCGTAGTTGGTGAATTCTTCAGCGTCAGCGGTAAGCAGCTGGTCGTCAGCCGCACATGGAAGCATAGCGTCGAGCATGGTCTGTACATCTCGTTTGTATACTAGGCGAAACGGAGTGAATCAAGTTGTTTCTTGGACGGCTGTGTTATATGTAAATGTGACATAAGGCAATATCTCGTCCCATGTTTTATGCCGGACATCCACATACATGGCGAGCATGTCCGCTATTGTTTTGTTTAGTCGCTCAGTAAGGCCATTAGACTGAGGATGGTAAGCAGTAGTCTTTCGGTGATGTGTCTGGCTTGGTTGGAAAACTTCTTCAAGAAGACACGCTGTAAATGCCTTGCCGCGATCAGTGATGACATATGAAGGGGCGCGCCATGGCGGAGGACAATCTGCGTCATGAAAAATTGAGCCACTTCGGAGGATGTTGCACGTGGCACCGTCATAGTTTCCGGGTAACGTGTCAGATAATCTGTAGCCGCGATAATCCACTTATTGCCAGCTGACGATGGAGGAAAAGGGGCGAGAAAGTCCATACCAATTTGGTCGAATGGTACTATCGGTGGGGGAATAGGCTGCAGGAAACCCGCTGGCTTCAATGGCGGTGTCTTGAGTCGCTGGCACTCGCGGCAACCTCTAACATATCGATGAACGGCGGCGGTACGTTTGGGCCAGTAGTACGCCTGGCGCACTCTGGTAAGAGTGCGTGCAAAGCCCAAGTGTCCAGCGATGGGTTCATCATGGCAAGCATGAAGGATTTCATCGCGGAGATCTCCAGGGATGACTAGAAGATAGGCTCGGTCACTGTTTCTGGCGCTTTTATTGTAGAGGATTCCGTCTCGCGTACAGAAGGATGACAAGTTCTTAGCAAACAGTCGAGATACTGTAGAATCGAAACCCTCCAGATGATCGATCACAGTTTTGAGGTCTGGATCAGCCCGTTGCCGGGCCTTTAAATCAGAGGAACTGATAATGCCAAGAAAATGGGCGTCGGAGAATTTCAGCGTAAGTCGGACGAGAATAATCAGGAACAGGGGTACTTTGAGCTTCCGCAACATGCATAGATGGCTGCGTGACTTGCTGAATCTCTTCGCGGATCATATGTGCGAGAAAATCACCCCTGGGTTGGAATGTGCCACAAACCTTCTGCAGTTCCTCGCGTACAATTGCAGGAATAAGATCTCGGAGGTGTTCAGTATTGCTTACAGCAGCTGTAAGAGGCTCGGCAGCAGCGATTGGGTTGTCGTAGACCGCCGAGCGGCACTGGTGTAGGATCTTTTCCATGGTGACCGCCTCTTTTAAAAATGAGGTAACTGTAGTTGGTGGGCTACGTACAAGACCAGCAAAAAGCTGTTCTTTAACCCCATGCATCAGGTGGCGCAGCTTTCTGTCTTCCGACATGTTGGGATCCGCACGTCGAAATAGTTCCGTCATGTCCTCAAGATACACCATGACGGACTCGTTTGGCATCTGTTTCCGAGATTGTAGAGCACGTTCTGCTCGTTCGCGCCTATCCAGGCTGATATAAGCATCTATGATAAGACGGCGGAACTGAGGCCATGATGTTAATGTGCCTTCTCGGTTCTCATACCATGTCGAAGCATGGTCTTCCAGGCAGAAAATGGCGTTCCGTAGCTTTAAGTTGTCGTCCCACTGATTAAAGGATGCGACTCGTTCGAACTGAGTCAATCCCCAACGTTTTCATGCGCAGTGCCATGGAACGATTTTGGCACTCGGGGGTTTTGAAAGTAAACAGGAGTACCTTGCATAAACCGACATAGTGCTTTGCGTGGCTGGCCGGAGGCTCGTTGTTGAAGTGGACGCCAAGGGCCCTTGTTCGGGAGGAAGGCCCAGGTTCCTCTGGCTGACGCGATGAACTGGCATGTCCACAGGCAAAAGGTCGGTGTCGTTGGTTCGCGGAGGGGTATGCGACATTGAGAGGACAATTACCCAGTGGCTCCACCATAACTGTCACGAAGACAGGCATTTATGGGAATTGACAATAGGGGCAGATACACACAGTCAAGACAGAGGTTAACGGGAAACGGTAACACAAAGACACAAGCTCAAGAGTCCACAGTCTTAGCTAGCCGAAGCGCGCGAGAGTCTCCAACTTCTTCGTCTTTCAAGCGCTACCTCGATCCGTCAGGTGGCAATATACAGAATATGGGATCTCTTATATGGTTGTGTACCCTCTCACGAGGTACATCAGCGGCTAAACGTCCAGACAGAGTATAGGAACAAGATGGAAACAGTAGTGCGCGCGCTTTACTTGGAATTGTGAATCTTCATCGGAGCGCAGTGTTTATTAGGCATCAGTCCTATGTTAAAAAAAAGAAACAATAATAAGCTCCTTCCTTTACGCGTATTCGTACAACGTACTATATGGAACTACAATGATCACGGCCAAGCGCCGGACGCAATAACAAGTTGAACCTGGCCCGTGCTGGACTCGAAAACATCTTGCGGCGGCTGAGGCTCCGTAATTACATCGTAGAAATGCTTTACACCCGGCAGCAATATGAATATGTTTTGCACTTTCATGGAGGCGTATTTGAGCAGTGTATTAAGGAGTGCGCCGGAGCAGCAACGAAGCTTTTGCCGTTTGTAGCTACGCTGATGCCACCGTTCGCAAGAAGTTTTGGCAGTCAGTATCGCTTCATGAAGTAAAACTGGAATGTAGGCAGCATGGACGAGTCAATCGTCTATTATTCTGTCATATTTTGCTCTCAATGCGAACAAATAGCACGGAAACCAGACTACAAAGCAGACGCCGCTAGCACGACGGCAGCAGCCGTAAGCGCAGCCGACTCACTCCACCCTTCAACCGCGGTTCGCTGAAGGTCCGATAGATGGCAGCAATTGTGTGTAAGGTCTACTGCATGCTCGAATGAATGAAGACGCATACATCGGAATGACAGGGGCCCTACTTTTGTTACACACGGCCGCCATTCGGCGCCATGTTGTTTCTCTGCTTGGTTGCCAGAAAAGTTACGTGTTTCAAATTTTTGGCTCGAAATTGCGGTCTGTTGAAATGGCCTTTTGCGGTGACGTAAAAATAACGTGAACATGAAAATTGATTTTTAGCAGCACTAGTCATGATGCCTGGATTGTATTTTTAAGTATTTGTGGAGGGAAAACAGAGGTATATATGAAAGAAAGGGCTGAAATTAACGGCCCACTCTCAAGCGCCGTCTCCTGAAATCTGATTGGCGGACGTTTTGTGGCGGGAAATACGCCATGCATAAACATTTATTGATGACGTCAAAATGACGTTTCGGCTAGCACGTTGCGTGGCGGCAAGCTATTTTCGTAGGGGCCCCTAGCACTGAGTCCCTCTATTCTAAAACTCCTTATTGATGAAGACGCAAATTTACAGCCGCACGATGGCCGTAGCTACCCTCCCGTTGCAAATGTTTTGCTCTCATAGAGAAACCATCGATCCGCGCCGTCGTTGTCAAGCGCAGCAATGCGGCCCGCTAACTCAAGCGGTTGATCTGCGCGAGACGAGGCATTTCAAGAAACAACAAAAGGAGAATTTCGGCGAATTGTAGGTTGTTAATGATGGTTTCGTGGGAGCTTTTAACACATATACAAAGAGAAGAACAGAAGAGAAAGAAATGCGCCAGTTCAGTGTTTTCTTCTCTTTGTATCTGTGGTAAACAGCGCCCACCAAACCTTCATGAATTTCAGCAAGTACCGCGATGCTTTCTAGTTATCTGTCTGGTCGGTTCGAGAGTACAACCTGAGGGGTCATATGGTGCGATGGCTATGCAGCAATGTCGCGCGACGGGCAGCGAAGGATCACCAAAGACTGTCTTAAACGTCGGCCATAAACACTGCCTTTTTGCGCCTAGCACTATGCACTCACCGCAATGTTAATAAATTGAACAGCCTTTCCACGATGGGCAAAGCAAATATACTCGCAGCTTCCATTTTAATAAAGGAATGCATGTGCAATGTACATGGCACATGTTTACTTGCCACATGTGATGTGTTTCATGTATAAAGTTTTTATTTTAATACGCCTGCGGGCTCACCATTGGCTTATGTTTTTTAGAAAAAGAAATATGGGAGCACGTTATGACGTAGATACGCTCTAATCATATAATGTAGTTGAGTTACATTTTGTGTTGATTGCTTTTTATTTAATATAGCCGTAAAATAAGCTCTTTATTGATTTGCATTTTACCGTTTCGACAGTAAGGAATACGCGCGCGCGGCGCCGCCCCAGGCTTCATACCACGATTTCCTCAGTTATCTTCCGCGTTCTTTTCTCATTCTCCGTTTACACCCATCTGAACGTGTACGGTAGTCTGGGCAACGCCTACAAAATATGTTAGAAACTTGAGTAGACTTGGTGACCTGACGGTAGCTGGTCTTAACGCGGCTTTTCAAAAAGGTGAGTAGCACAGCCAGTACCTAACAGTAATTGATACATTGAGACTGCAAGCGTTGTCCTCAGATATGGACCATGCCAGCTGCGCCGGCGCCTCTTCGTCAGTGCTGGAGCTACTTTGGAAATCTGTCAATTCCTTCTGTTTACGATGAGGTCCTTAAACGTTTTAGTTCCTGCACTTAAAAACCGCAGATAAGTGAACGTGAGCGCTTATCGATGGTTTTGAGGAGCAATGCTACTTTCCGCGCCTATTCTGCGTCAACCCACTTTGCTCTTCAGCTGAAACTCGCGCAGCCTCTCCGTGCATAGCTGCTATCGAATGCCCGACCGGAAATATGTCATGATGATACCGCAACACCAACGCACACTTCACTCGCCTCACTGCAACCCGAGGCTTCCGAATCGTGGAATGCACTGCAGTGGCTCGGCTCCTGTAGGAGCATATAGTTGTTTTTCATACTTAGCGCCAATGTATAGTAGCAGACGACAGCAATTTTTTTTTCCAATCACTTTTTTCTCTGAACAAATGCGTAATCCGATTGTGTGTTTACATAACCTGGAACCGTCCTACTGCACACGTCACGGGTACGTCATAATCTAAAAAAAAATGATGAATTGTCGAATCTAGGACTCTAGGTCAGCCGCGGATACCAGTGGCGGGGTTTTCTTCCACACATTTCGATTAATTTTTTCTTTATTGATACATTCCGCTTTTTTTTTTGAAAAATCACATACATTTAGATCCTAGATTAGGTCGTGTGTTTACATTCCATGCTTGAGAAAGCGTTTATTTTGTCGCTAACCACATTTCTGTGCCTAAACTACCGCATGCTTCGTCGACAGCAGTGTTGGCAGCGGTTGCTCAAACCGGAAATGCCAACTTTATGCGCTGCTATTGGTTCGCGTGGACAGCAGCTTCCTGTTTCTCTGGACGCCGCGCCGCCCAAGGGTAAAATATCTTGGAGGCCCCATCGGCAGTGGGCGTTTTTTTCTGATGCCAGATATCCAGTGAGCGCCGTCGGTGGGAAGTCATAGTGGGCTTGACGTTGTAAAAACGGCCTATATATTCTGACCTTAATGGCACATCGCGAGCTATTCTTATATAAAGGCAGCCCTAAGGGCGTTAATTAAAGGTGTTTGGTTAAGGCTTTGCGTGGAAGAGTTGCGCACGAAAGATACGCTGTCACGACACGCGTTGACTGCGAAAGAAAAAAAAAACACTGGCGCGTTGTTCCGTCGACATGTTGTGCATTATTTTAGCAGTATAGCCGAAGGATACCACGTTCTGCTTCCAAAACACAGCTAAATATTTTAAAGGTTATAGCGGCAAAATTCTCTGCGTGATCATCGCCTATTGAGAGGTACCGCAGGCGGAAAGTGCAAAATGTTGTCGGAAAGATAACGAGGGCTAGAATACATGACACACGTACACACCGAGGAAGAAAAAGAGACAGCATGCCGGGGTAGCGATAAAGCGAAAGGGGGCAGCCTTTTGTCTTCGAGTCTGGAAGGCTTTCCGCAGAAAACTTCTATCCGAGACGAATGACGCAGTGAATTTATTGTCAAATAAAAAAGGTGTCCGACTGATCGTTATGCCCGTATGATTCCTTTTTGGTAACAGAATGAAACGCCAGTTCCAGTGTAGAAAGTGCTCCTACACCACCGACCGTAAATTCAACTTTAAACGACACCTTCGGACGTTGCATAAACCCATGCAACGCAAAGCTCGCAATGCCGAGCTCTGCTGCAATAAGGGCACCATGCTATCCACTATGCACGCCCTTCAAAAACGCAAGAGGAAGGCTCACAACATATACCCGTGCTCGGAGTGTAAGGAGACTTTCCCATGTCTCTCCGCCATCGTAAGGTAAGAATTGTTGGATGGTCTATGGTTTATCGACGCCTCTGGGAGACGCTGGAAACGTTTTTTTCGCAGCTGCATTTTCTTCAGCTGAATTTTATGGTTTGCTGTGAAATTGAACTATTTACGAATGCATTTTCAGAGAAGTTCTTCTCGAGAATCTTTTTGTTTTCAGCCGTCACTAGGGGGCGCATTCAGGTTCTCGGGATCATATTATACTGGAATGTAATGGTATCCATCCGGAGGTCGACGCAGGCGCAGTCACTGTTCCTAAAGCTCTGGGGTTTAGAGATACCAATGGCCGGGTGAATGAACCTGCGGTGAAAGCTAGCAAAAAACGATTGGAAGATTGGTGGCTTCAGGGCAGAAAAGTGACATAATGTTAGTAATGCAGAAACACAAATTGAATAAATAGAATGATGGTATAGTTGACCGATCTGAAATGATCATTAAGATATAGGGGGAAACATGAGCATGATAGCGACTGCTACCACCCACCCCGTTTCAATGGGGACGCTCCTATATTCCATCCATTCATCCACCCGACCCTACATGTTGAGTCAGGGTCCGGCGGCGCAGCATCTTGGTTTCCTATAGTAAGGCTCGGAAAGATCTTGAATGGGCAAGGATGTTTGCATTTTAGCGATATAAAAGAATAGTGTACGATGGGTATTGGCGAATGAACCACATTTATGGAAATGTCTATAACCGAATGTTACTGGGGGCGAGAGCCAAGCGGCACAACATAGAGTGTTCTCGGTGATGTTCGCGAGGCTCGTTTTCCATCTTCGAAATCTTTTTTTTTTCGGCGCACTGGTTCTGTAGCTTTGAGCAGCCCTAATAATCCTAGGGCAAGTTTTTCGCACTAGAAGCCATCGAATTGGATTTGCCTGTTTAGATGTGTTTAAGATTCTTTAGTATATTAGATTAGTTATATGTGAATATCGCTGAAAACTGTTTGGAAGCGAACGTATTTCTACATGTTCCAGCGACATGCTTGGATAGACAAAATAAATCTATGATGTGTTGCTAGGAAGAGAACCTTCTAGTTTAATGCAAGCCACTTCTTGTGCTTTTTTCAGCGATGGTATAATCTTTACATAAGTAGAAGCACACAAAACAAGCGAAATAGACCTTTTTGCAGTTGTGCGCTATTATTCTGAGTGGTGGGGAATGTCCATTTTGTTTCAATGGTGTAATACAAGTGCCTCATTTTGTTTTTCGCTCTTTACAGGCACATGAGGAAACACACCCGTGAAAAGCCTTACGCCTGCTCCTGGCGCGGCATGCGATTCCAGAACAAGTTTAACATGCTCCGCCATAAACGCACGTCAAAGTGCGCTCGTGCCGTCGTCTCGAGGAAGGCTCTGGCTGCCCCTTGCGTTGTAACTAATTCCGCTGGCTCCCAGAAAGGGAAGAGATCTGCGTCGACACCCGCAGAACTTGTGAGTGCAGGTATGACGGGTGGAAAAGTCCAGGCAGGTGGTGCACCTGTACAAGAGGAGGCCCCTGTGGTTATTTCCGATATACCCCAGGTCTCCTTTCCTACGCATTGTAATAGAGGTGCCGATGTGCTTGCAGCCCTAGCTCCCTACATAAAGCCTAACTTGCGCGGTGGAGGGGTTACAATCACTCAAGACGTAATATGGGCAGCCGAAGTACTGCTTCTGATGCGCAGGGGTGGCACCACACGCGACAAACGGCCAGAGGCATGAAAAAAATCAGGCTTACTGCGTGCGCGCTGGTCGCGCGCGTCAGAGCAGCGGCACACAACGCGCAAGCCCGATGTTTCAGCAGATCTAACCATTTTCAGCGCTTCATTTTTGTTTAACATGATTCAAAGGGCCAGTATATTTGCGAGTGCGATTTGCGATGCTTTGGGCGCTCAGCCCCGTGTACGTCATTGTAGCTATTTTGTCTGGATATGAAATTTTCCTCCGCGTAGTTCATTTTTCATTCCGTTGGGGCAACCTCATTCATTTTGGTTATTTATATTCGGCGTATTATCTTTCGCTCACTAAAATTACATCCTGTGCTTTTTATTTATTTCTACTCATTGTATTTGCATGTAATCACAGAAATTCACTGTGGCCTATTGTCTTTAATGACCAATAGGCTCAAACGCAATAAAGATGTATGAACGATGAAATCAGTTTTACTTGGCTTACTTTCCTCAAGATTTTGCTGATATCTACTGATTTGACACACGTAGCATTCTGACATAAAAACTACGTAACTATTCACTGCCTATGTAAGATCCAGTGTGAATTGCCCAAACGACGATTACGAGACCTTGAGGAGAATGAAAGGACACTTAGGCCCATTAATTAACGATTCGCGGTGAGTACGGTATTGTGATCAAGTCGGCCCAGCGTAAACTCCTTATCGTCGCGGAGAACACCCGTGGGCTGAAAAACAGATTCACATGCATGAATGCATGATCATGTGAACATGGAAGGCGTTGATAAACTGCGCCCAACGTGTGAGACACTGTTATAGAGACCTGTGCGTTGACAATCGGAAACAAGCGATCCGTACAATCATTTGAAAATCAGCTGTATCGAACTGTAGCAGACAGCTTCTTACTATATTTTAGAGGTATACGAACAAGAATAGTTGCAACCTTCTCCAGCTAAAATTCACCTCGGGCTTTTGTTGCGAAAAAAATAACTGGTAATGCTAAATAGCAGTGATTGACTGGATGGAGTACGACAGCCAGTCAGTCGTGCCCGTACGACAGGATTTGGTAAAAGGAGAAATAAGCTCTGGGCGCATCTACTTTAACAGGTCATGACTCCCGAGACCGCATTGCAGAGAAAGAAAAATTGCTAACAAAAAGAGCATCGATACAAATTTCTTGTATAAACACTTGCACTATATCGAATATAAGTACTCATCCGTAATTCAGACTCAAAAAGTGCACCGAGGCATAAATCTTCTGAATAAATCAGGGATACGGGACGGTCAAAACAACTTCAAGAAGCCATCAAGTTTTTAATAGTCACAAAGTTATCCTGCTCGAAAGGTCTAATAATTAGATCAGAACAATCCCCCCCTCCCCCCCCCCCCCCCAAAAAAAATGAATGGGTACGTATGCATTCTTATACAACTCATATACAGGCGTACGATGCCCAATACCCTGTAAAACCAGGCCTAAAAGGATTATCAAGCCGCATTGACTCGAACTGTACTTAGTAAACAATGGCCAGAAATATTCCGTAAAAGCAATCGCTGCAGTTTATGGCAGAATGGAGCTGAGAGCCTGAAGTGCACAACAAATGTTGTGGCCCGACAGGTGTAGGCTTGACTTGACTAAAAGGAGAAAAGCGATGGGGCTCAAAGTTCTGATCAGAACGCTCATTGGTTGCAACCCGTTTCCTCCGATATTGTGCACGTTACTTGTAGATACATTGAGAATTGTTCGTCTCCTACACTTCTCAAAGGCTGGTGAACTAATATTCAAGTTAACGCACTCGTGAATGTTTCCAGGCTACTACAACAGCATTACTCTTTAGTCCTAAGAGGCGAGAATTGTCTCACTGTGATGTATGTTTCTGGGGCAGTGCTCAGTGTGACTGAAGTGCTCGGAAGCGATAAGGTAGTGGCATTAACCACGGACAATATCTGCACCACACAAGCAGCCTTTGGTGCTGCTGCAAGTAATCTGCGCATATCACATGCAGTGGACGTGGGCCTCATTTCCTAAGATTGCTTATAAAAGATTGGATAAGGCTAAATCTAGTCCTTTTTAGAACACAAATCCGCGATCTTTTAGCCAAGTGTAGAATATTTTTTAAACATTTGGAATTAAAAAAAAAGTTTTGAAAAGACGGCTTCGAAAGCCATTAATTCAGGAAATTCTGAATCTCTACTCTTCAATAAAGTAGTTGAGCTTTTTCTTCGACTGCGCCGAAAGGCATTATATCATCAACAAATGCGACTTCTGATATTGTCCGATTGATGAAATTTTCTCTAATCCACAACGTCGGCGCGGGCTCCTCTGCTGAAGTCTTGGGCCCAGTGCGGCACCCGACAATGTCATCATGCCCCAAAATAGAGTCAACCACAAGGCTATCGGTCGGGAGACACGGAAGCACAGCATAATAATGATTACTGTTGCATGGCGTTAGCCAAAGTAGTACCTAGGCCAGAAGCTGACTGAACCTCTCTGGTGAAGAACATCCAGGAACGCTGCCAAACGGAGCGGCATCTTCGTGCTTTGGTTATCTCTCCGGCTTCCTTGCCTTTGTACAAAAAAATAGCAATACACGCTTTGCTCAAACTTTGGTTATTCGAGTCGCTTTCAACGCTCCCATGACATATGCTAATTTGATATTCCGCTATCACTCCAGTGGCACATTGGTGGCAACTCTGAGAATAAAAGACATGCGTCAAGAACTGGCAGCCATTGAGGACGTCGATCTGGAGGGCTCTGCTCTTGAAGCAGAGAGTTCGGTGAGCCCGGAAATTTTTATGCCGATCCGTTGTTGTGCCTGGCCAAAGCCGCCTAGAAATTCAGCCGGACGCCAAACTTCTTCGGCGAACGCCTCCTTCACAAACTTTGGATACTTCTCTGCAAAGCACCAATGCACTGGAGGCGAGCCGTACCAAAGGGACAGAAGCGACGTGTTTCAACATGCGCTGAACGTCCAGACAGCACGGCGCGCCGTGGCCCTGACGGTGAACCCCTTCTCGCCCCGCGGCATATTTGAAGCGAGAGCGCAGCAAGCTCTCCCATTGGCCCTGCGAAAGTGCTGCCGTCGGATTGGACCATTTTGAGCGTCAACGGTTCTCGGCAACGGAGTCTTAAGTGCTTCCGTTCGAGACTCCGAGTGTGAGTTCGTCACTAGCGTCCATCGGGAGCAGTTCGCCCCTGACAGTGCGGACGCGGCGGAATCTCCCCGGCCGTCGCTGCGCGAGAACAGTCGCGTATGGCTATGTTAGCTTTCGGCCCCAGAGCCGATCTTGTTGTGTAAATGCATGTAAATAGTGTATAAAGCCTTTTCTTCATCTCACCAACGCCGACTCGGATTCATCGCTACCGCCCAGGGAGCTGACAGCCCTCGTTCACGAAACGGGTGACGAGCGCTGCGTTACCAACTCCTTGGCACAACCCTGTTGACGGTGGGCTACTGTGTGATAACCCCACCGGCACAACATTGGATGGCAGCTGCGGGATTGACCGGCGTCAGGCACCTCGGCGCGGTGAGTACCTGAAGTTTCCCTCAAACGCCAGACTTCTCTAACACACAGGGTAGCTTAGAGAATGGCTGAGCGTAGCATTGTGTTAACCTTGCGTGTTTCAAGCCTATAGGAAGTGTTTTGAAAACCAGGGGATGCTGAGAAGGGAATCAGTGTGAGAAAGGCTTGCGCATCTCTTGCTAGGAGCGAGATAGCGAACGTATAGTACACTATTCTAAAAAGGCAAACAACAAGAGGCCGGTAAAAGATGGAGAGTTACAAGGTCAGAGAACTTCTCCAAATTTGTGATGAGTTGGGCATCGATTTGGGCTCAACAAAAAGAAAAAAGGAAATTCTTGAGATCATGCAGGCAGAAGAAGTGACGGTTGAGGAAGCCGCAGAGGCCTGGGATGATATTCAAGAGAGAAAAGGGAAGGAGGAAGCCAAAATGCAAGAACTCCAAAAGCGCGAGGAGCGTGAAAGGCTAGAACGCCAAAAGCGCGATGAACGTCGCGAGAAAGAGGAGGAGAAAAAACGTCGCGAGAAAATGCAACGTGAACGTAGGGAACGTTTCGAGAAAGAGATGTGTGAACGTAGAGAACGTTACAAAAAAATGCAACGTGAACGTAGAGAACGTCACGAGAAAGAGATGCGTGAACGCAGGGAACGTCACGAGAAAGAGATACGTGAACGTAGGGAACGTCACGAGAAAGAGGACGCCCGCGTATGGCAACTGATGCAGCTGGAGGTTTCAACACATAGAATGAGCGTGGAAAAGATGAAAGCTTTTAATGCCATTCATTGTAACGGTTCAATACCGCAAGACTGTCCACCAACGTTCCTCATCGCCGAGGATATGGCAGTGTATTTGGCAGACTTCGAGAATGTCTGCAGAAGTAAACGTTTCGAGCGAGATAGTTGGGCACAGAATATGGTAGCTCTTCTCTCCGCTGAAGCGTCGGAAGAAATCAAGCGATTGGTAGGCGACCGCTTGAAAAATTACGATGAACTAAAAGAGTCATTGCTGATACGATATCAGATAACGCCTCAGGATCTTCGGAAGAGATATGAGAGCGAGAAACATTGTAACAAGGCATACTTTGATTTGGCCTATCAGTTGAAAGCCGCTGTAAACGAATGGCTAGACAGTCAGGAAGTCTCGGAGCAAATTGTACTTGCACCAGAGAATGAGACACAGCTGGGGGAAGCGGCCAAGCAACGCGATAGCAGCAGCGAGCTGATCGAGTCTCAAACAGAAGTGTCTAGGGTTACCTTGGTCGAACCATTGGCAGCTGAGACGGTTGGAGCCGACTCCATCGGCAAGAAATCCGAAGTGACACCGTCCTGCACGCATTCCCACGTAGCTGTAAGCATTCCACCAATCGAGAGTGGGGAACTGGCAGTAAATCAACCGCCTGACAACTCAGAAGCAGAAGTTGTAAACTGTGGCGGAAATGTAGTCAGGCTAGGAGACGACAAATTGGCAATTTCCGAAGTCAGAGTCGACGTAGATCATGACACACAGAAAAACGAAGTTGCGCTCATGGAAATTGCGCAGCTCACAAGTGTTGAACAGCTAATGCAGAACCATGACGCGGACGCTGTCGAGAACCACACCTGTGAAGTCGACAGCGAGCGACTAGACGGGAGCCATGAATCTTCCTGTCCTGACGCGCCCTATCGCATTGGCGAAAACAACAACCCTAGTGCGAACATGGACTTCACGCGATCCGAAACGGCCCAGCTATCAGACGACCTTGATCGTGCGCCGGTTAGCGCTGAGCGATGCTGCACACCGGCGGATCAGTGTAACTTGAGAGGCGAGCCCGCAGAGGATATGCCTAGCTCGGGGGCTGGCGTGAGCGAGCCTTGTCCTTGTTCGGACGCGACTGGCAGTGAGTCATGCGCTGCTGGCCGCGATGCAGGCGCGGCGCCGCACTCCGACGATGTCGGCGCCGTACTAGCTCCGGTTACCGGCAGCTTGAAAGAGTTGGCACAAAAAGAAAGAAAGCAAAAACTCAAGTGCCGCCGCCGAAAAGAGCGGAAAGGCAGGTGCATGAAAGAATGCTCTCATCGAAAGGTGAGGAAACGCAAACGATCGCGAAAGGAAAAGCGGGGATCCCAGGGGCACAAATGCACCCGTGCTCTGAAAAAGCGCGATTGGTGCGCAAAGCGTAAGGAACGAGACAGATCGTTCAACAAAGCGAGCAACTTGTGTACGTTTGTTCTTTCACGCATAAAGTGGAAAGAAAGGTCTCGTAGAGAAATGGACAGCCGAGGCTGTAGCGGAGGTAGGAGAGCCAAACCGCCCGAATACTGCTTCGCGTTCTGCCGCTTGCGGAAGAGAGCAGCACAATGCGAACTCGAATGCTTTGAGTCATGCATTCAAAACATAGCTACATTCGACGAGCGTTTCGTCGCTAACGGTAATGCTCTAGGCAGACTGGGAAAAATTGAATGACCTCCTTACTTCCTCAGTTGTGCTTTACGGCCCAAGTGATTTCAAGGAGACTCTTTTCCATTATTGATTATTAATTTTCCATCGTATTTAATGTATCATTAATGTGCAAAATTGTTGTTTGAACCTTATGCACTGCATCCTACTTGTCTCTTGTTGTAGTGGGAGCAAAAACGGGACAACAATTTAGCTGATTGAATTTGAAATTTTGCCTCTGTCTGGTGTTTGACGGGTGACCGAGGGTACTTGCTTGTGTTGGGTGTTGCCTGTTGTCGGTCGGTTTCGCAAGCCGCAGAACAGTCTACCGTTACCAGTGGCGAGTGGCAAGGGCATCGGAGCGACCCGAGCGAAGTTGATCGGCGTGCCTCGGCAACAAGGCTGTCGGCAGAGATCCTGACCTGGCGAGTGGAACCCGAGGCACGTGAGGCTACCTGGCGCCCGGACACTGGACGTGAACTTGAAGGAACCTGGCGAACGAGCGCGCCCGGCATCCGAGCCACATGCGAGCAGCTCGTATTCCCGGCGCATTGTCTGATGGCGGGGGTGCTGTTGTGCCTGGCCAAAGCCGCCTAGAAATTCAGCCGGACGCCAAACTTCTTCGGCGAACGCCTCCTTCACAAACTTTGGATACTTCTCTGCAAAGCACCAATGCACTGGAGGCGAGCCGTACCAAAGGGACAGAAGCGACGTGTTTCAACATGCGCTGAACGTCCAGACAGCACGGCGCGCCGTGGCCCTGACGGTGAACCCCTTCTCGCCCCGCGGCATATTTGAAGCGAGAGCGCAGCAAGCTCTCCCATTGGCCCTGCGAAAGTGCTGCCGTCGGATTGGACTATTTTGAGCGTCAACGGTTCTCGGCAACGGAGTCTCAAGTGCTTCCGTTCGAGACTCCGAGTGTGAGTTCGTCACTAGCGTCCATCGGGAGCAGTTCGCCCCTGACAGTGCGGACGCGGCGGAATCTCCCCGGCCGTCGCTGCGCGAGAACAGTCGCGTATGGCTATGTTAGCTTTCGGCCCCAGAGCCGATCTTGTTGTGTAAATGCATGTAAATAGTGTATAAAGCCTTTTCTTCATCTCACCAACGCCGACTCGGATTCATCGCTACCGCCCAGGGAGCTGACAGCCCTCGTTCACGAAACGGGTGACGAGCGCTGCGTTACCAACTCCTTGGCACAACCCTGTTGACGGTGGGCTACTGTGTGATAACCCCACCGGCACAACACCGTCAAGCGGATTTTTGGGGACTGAACAGTATTCCGGGCACAAAAAAAAAAACGCGGAATCATACAGTAATCTACCACTGGTACGGAATTTTATATTGTATGGCGTGATCTCAATGTTATTTTCTTAGTCTGCTCAATGTGTGCCAAAGGTACTCGCATCATAACAGAATAGGAATGTACGATGAACTGTTTATAATTACTCATACAAGATACGATTCGCTGATATTTGCAGAAACCACCCATAGGCGCCATAAGTCATGCCATCACAGGTAAAGACGTCTCAGGTCTAAAAATATTCTGTGCGGCTAATCGAATAGACATTCGCTGTACTGGCTTTTATTACCTATTGTCGAGAAGGCCTAAATAATTCTCTCAGTAGAAATAAACATTAAATTAGAACGTTTCCCATCTGCCTTCCGATCAGACCGTACACGTAAGCTGAGGTTAAAAGCAAACTTTAGGCATATTTGGATGCTGGTACATTAACTACAAGTCTGCGTTCTGTTTCGTGTTCATTTCCCGTCAAGCGTTTAAAGCTAAACATTAAATTTAAACTGTACCGACTTGCTCAACTAAGTTATTTTTTCAATTTTATGTGTCTGTGTCTTTTAAATAAACCCTGAAGAAGTTCGTCATGGCCACGTTGGCCTATTAAGATGAAAAAGCACACGGGCACTTATTGCCAGGTTAATCAAATGTACAATTTATGGATAAAACTGTCTCGGGGTAGGGGTAGTGGTCCCTACCTCCTTAGTGCTGAAAGGGATCTATGACACCTCGCGCTCAATGCAAAGATTGCATGAATTCAAAGGAAACTATGTTCGGCTGTCTTTAAGCAAACTGACAGCGATTCCGCAGCTCACAGATATTTAATGCAATCGCTGATCAAATTGGCGACGCTGACGTTTTATTATTAGAACATTGGCAGGCATTCCTTGTGTCCTGTTGAGCAGGCCATTCTTGCTTCTATTGTGATAGTTCACGCAATTTTCGTTTGTTTACTTTACGTAGCAGTATTATTGTGTAGTGTTTTCTACCACTTCATGTGCTTTTTAGTTCAATGTGCAATTAAAACTCGCACTTTGATAATGAAGTGTGATTTGTGCACATCTTTGAGAGTTTTTTTTTCATTTATTTGCAGTACTTGTTGTAAGAGCCCCTTGGAAGACTCGAGGATGTTTAGAAGCGTAACCTTTCTACTGCTGGGTACTTTAGATAGCGTCTCTCCGAATGTAACATTACAAAAATAAGAAGTTCCGAAGCTTCGTTTCACTGAGGTGTGTTACGTCAGGTGCCGTCGAGCACATCAACCGAGCGTGGGTACTACGTATTTAGGTTATAATCTGAACAAAAAAGAACGCCATGAATAGGGAAGTGTCTCTTTTATAAAAAGGCGTGTAAATGAACATGCCAGTTGCTACCTTTGCACCATTGCCATCTTCGTTGGAGTAAGATTTTAGGCCAGTGCAACTAGAAAGGCGTGGTTTGCCGCTTCTATAAAAAGGAAACACCGCTGAATAAATCAGCGGACAAACGTGTGCGCCAGACAACCTAACAAGATATCTGGAGTACTAAATTGTTGCGCCCCATGTGCTCCCAAGCGCCACACAAAGATCGCAAGCACTTTCTGCGACATATCCGTAGCTCCAAGCGCTCTGTATTAGAGCTTAGTTTCTTTTGTGCAGCTACTTTATATCATCGTATCCGCCAACTTTAATCCGGAAATCCTTGTTGTGACGTGGAAAACAGCAACTAAAGCCGCTGCGAGCTGCAGGATGACAGAAGATACTGCTTGCAACCCATCCCTACGTGCAGCTCTTCTGAACTAGGCATTCGATAATCAATTATTTATATTGTGAAAGGGGCTTTATTCTCAGGGCTCGGCGGAAGTGGATTAAATATGGTCACACAGAGCGTTGTCGCGGAAAGCCAAACGGCCACTGTCTGCTTTTTCCTTGTTGTTGTCGTTTAATTCCACATGGCTGTTGGGTGAGTTTAGTCACTGCAGTTAATGTTTTTCCACGCTTGCAGATGAGACTTCAAAAACACGTGAAGCACTCGGATTATACGCACCTCATCGCAAAAAAAGCAATTGTAAAAGCAAGTGTAATCGAAATAGTACTGAATACAATATTTATTTCAAATAAGCACCACTGAGCACATTCATAGTTAGAAAGAACACAAATTTCTCATATTGATGGTCTAGATATAGTGGTGGAACTTACCAGCATCACCAGCCACAACGATGCTACTTAGCCTGGTAGCGATGGAATACATACAATCCCAAAAGTCGACATAAACACTTCAATGCGTTGCGTATCGACGCTATTACCGAGCAAACAGTCACAAAGTTAATAATATTCTAAAAGTAAAAAAAAAAACAGGGGTGTCCAGCTACGTGACAGAAAACGCCAAACGCCTTCAGTGGGGTTAATGTTACACTGAAGTGATGGTTAAATGTTTTCAGGTAGCTTCTTTTCATATTAATTAAGCCACGAGAAAGCTGGACTATAAGCTTTAGAGTTACACATAGTACCCCTAAATTTAATTACTGCGCTCAGTAAAAATAAATTTTCCTGCTCTATTTTGGTATGGTGGCATTTGTGCTTTGTCAACAGTGAAAGACGCATCTTTAGGCAAAAACATTGAGTTTGGCAGTGCAAGAGAATGCGCAGCTCAACAACATCGATGAGCTAATGCAGCAGCGCCATGATGCTCGCGACTCAAGGTTGCTTTGTCACATTCCACGCAAGCACTGAGGGCGTATGCAACGTCACACATTCTTCAGCCACCTGCGCCTGTTCTCCCTCCCAGGAAATTTGTACAGTTATTAGACAAGAAGCCAACTGATATCCACAGACCAACGTCTGCCAACTCGGCATCGTCGCTTCGCCAGAAATTTGAAAAGCAAGGTGCTCACCTGCCTCAAGGATCCATTGTAGTGTACATGGATGCAAGCCTGCAAGGCTGTGAAGCCAAAACAGCAATCTACTGTTCATGGAGACCTAGCCTGAATCAGACATCTGCGTGTCTGCTTTCGGAAGCCCTTACATCTTTCTGCGCTGAGCTCGCGAAAGTTCAGGAGGCACTCTGCTCCGTGGCTTCCATAGCCATGCTCCTTGCAGCAGCCCACGTTGCGTCCGCACTGACGCACTCCAAGTAGTACGTTTGCTCCGACGTGTCAGCCGTTGCCATAAAATATGCCAAGTCATCCATCAGCTTGCGGCGCGCATCCCGCAGTTATTACGCATTGAGTGGGTCCCACGGGACTTGCTGCCTTCCCAAAGTCAAGCAGATTTAGCGACCCGCCTCGCGAACCAAGATGCATCAATGCTACGGCTCCTTGAAGTGGACGACGCTACCCTCCTTTTATCAAGAAAGGGACACCTCCAGCGACGCATACGTGCTCTAATCCCTCCGTGTGCGGTATCCCTTCCCCGCGGTCTCACCCGTGCAGAGGAGATTGCGATTAGGAGGATCCGGGTCGGTGTTACCCTGACACCAGCTGTCACCAGGAGGTGGTCTCACTTCTGACACTTATATCCCCGCCCAGGGTGCCCGATCTGTAAAAACGAAAATACTGAAGCCGACATTCAGCACTTCTTGCGGGACTGCCCAGCATTGAAACCAACACGAATGCGGCATGTGACGATAGCAGACCTTTCAGCTACCAATCCTGCCTCATATATCGCTTGGGCAAAGAGTCCTCATCATCGCTCCCTCCTGGACTTCATAAAACAGCCCATTTGTTTCCATTCATTTAATAATTTATTCATCCTTCATCTCATACCTTACTGATGCCCTGAGGCAATAAATAACGGTTAAAAAAAAGAACAGCCTTCTCATACTTCCCACCAGTCGAATAAAATTCATGACATCCTTAGCGATAAATACTGCAGTCATTGGTAGTAAATAATAGAGAAATATATTGACTAAGCGGCATAAGGTCAAGTTCTGGTCTCATTTTAGGCGCGCGGTTTTAATTCTGGCATGCGCTGCGCCTTGCACATATTACTCTCGCCTGGAGGAAAAGCTGTGCCGCCATCTCTGGGAGTTTGCATGGAGCTTACTGACGACCAGTTCAGCCACCATGGCCGCCCCAAACGTCATGGTGCGGAGAGCTACCGGTTGCAGAGCTATAACTTTCGGGAAAAATAACGCAAAAATAAACGTTGTTCTGCAGTAAAAATGTCGCAGCATTCAAAATTGTGATTATAAATTGCATAAAACGCGCGAAACATTATGTAGGTGTGTTTTTCCAAATAAGCGACGACTCTCTCTCTCTTCCATTGGGTAATAATTGGGCAGCACGGAAACAAATATTTTGCACCTAATAGGCACACTTGAAAGAAAAAATGATTTGAAAATATATGGTTGCTGAATCACTTTAGGAAATTTTTGTGGCTTTCTGAAAACTGGAAATTATGTTACTGAGTGGTATTCGCTGGTCGTGCTGAGGATAAAGAAGTGCGACTGACTGCCAGAAGAAGACGACGCGGACGAGTGCTGATATATGTGCTGTGATCATCTTCAGTGGTGCGGACAGCAGTCGGAATGTAAACCTTCCCCGTAACATCTCTTCGTGGAGGTGAATCCTTCGATCCCCGTCACAAGCTGGATCTCCGCAACGGCCGAAACATCGGTACCAGCACTATTACCACTGACGCCGCTACATCTACGGCCGCCGCACCTGCCGTCGTCATGGCCCATCCCGGCGGCCCCAGAACCATCTGTTGGACCGACGTCGTTGATATAGACGACTGGCTGGCCCTATACGAACGCGTCAGCAAGCACAACAGGTATGATCCCACACTTATGCTCGCGAATATCATCTTTTACTTGACTGAGACCGCGCGGGTGTGATTTGAAACCCATGGAGATGACCTCACATCTTGGGATGTCAGCAGAAGCTCCTCGACCTGTTCAAAAAGTCGACTAGCCGTCATCTCGCCGCCAAAAAAAGCGCTCGCTTCTCGCGCCCAAACAACTCATCATCATCATCATCATCATCAGCCTGATTATACCCACTGCAGGGCGAAGGCCTCTCCCATATTTCTCCACTTAACCCGGTTCTGTGCTAGCTGCATCCACTTGACCCCTGCGAACTTCTTAATCTCATCCGCCCACCTAACTTTCTGTCTCCCCCTGCTACGCTTTCCTTCCCTTGGAATCCAGTTTGTTACCCTCAGCGACCATCGGTTATCCTCTCTTCGCACTACATGTCCTGCCCATGTCCATTTCTTCTTTTTAATTTCCACTAGAATGTCATTAACTTGAGTTATTTCTCTGACCCACTCTGCACGCTTTCTATCTCTTAATGTTACCCCTACCATTTTTCGTTCCATAGCCCTCTGGGTTGTCCTCAACTTAAGTAGAACTCTCTTGGTTAGCCTCCAGGATTCAGCCCCATAGGTGAGTACAGGCAAGATGCAACTGTTGTACACTTTCCTCTTGAGCGATACCGGTAAGCTGCTAGTCATAATCTGCGAGTGCTTGCCAAATGCGCTCCATCCCAATCTTATTCTTCTTGATATTTCCTTTTCATGGTCTGGATCTGCGGTTACTACCTGTCCTAAGTAGACATATTCGCCTACTATTTCCAGTATTTCGCTACCTAATGTAAACTGCTGTTCCTTCCCGAGGCTGTTGAACATTACCTTAGTCTTCTGCATATTGATTTTCAAGCCTACCATTCTACTTTTTCTGTCTAGGTCATCAATCATTATTTGCAGTTCATCCCCCGAGTTGCTTAGCAAGGCAATGTCATCAGCAAATCGGAGATTACTGAGGTATTCTCCATCTACCCTTATCCCTAACTGCTCCCATTCCAAGTCTCTGAATACTTCCTCTAAACAAGCTGTGAATAGTACTGGGGAGATTGTGTCTCCTTGCCTAACACCTTTCTTTATGGGAATTTTATTGCTTTCTTTATGTAGAACTATGGTTGCTGTGCAGCCACTATATATATCTTCCAGCACTTTCACGTACGGCTCGTCTACCCCCTGATTTCGCAATGCTTGCATCACCGCCGAGGTTTCAACTGAGTCAAATGCTTTTTCGTAATCAATGAATGCTATGTATAAGGGCTGGTTATATTCCGAGCATTTTTCTATCACCTGATTGATGGTATGGATATGATCGATAGTAGAGTACCGTTTCCGAAACCCTGCTTGATCCTTTGCTTGATTGCAGTCTAAGGTTGTCCTGATTCTATTGGCGATTACCTTAGTAAATACCTTATACGTAACAGACAGTAAGCTGATTGGTCTGTAATTTTTAAGGTCCTTAGAGTCCCCTTTCTTGTGAATGAGGATAATGTTTGCATTCTTCCATGCTTCCGGTACCGTCGATGACACCAGGCACTGCGTATACAGGGTGGCCAGTTTTTCTAGCACGATATCCCCCCCGTCCTTCAGCAAATCTGTAGTTATCTGATCCTCTCCAGCTGATTTCCCCCTTTTCATAGTTTCTAGTGCTTTCTTGACCTCGCCCTTCGTCACTGGTGGAACGTCTGACTGTTTTTCCCTACCGCCAATCTCACTACGGTCCTGACTACTTTGGCTACTGTAGAGATCTGTATAGAACTCCTCGGCTACTTTGACTATCTTGTCCATATTAGTGATGACGTTGCCCGCCTTGTCCCTTATCGCATACATCTGGTTTTTGCCTATGCCCAATTTCTTCTTTACCGCTTTAAGGCTTCCCCCGTTCTTTACAGCATGCTCAATTTTCTCCATGTTATACTTCCTTATATCGGCCACCTTGCGCTTATTGATTAGCTTTGATATCTCGGCCAATTCGATCTGGTCTGTTGGATTGGAAGCTTTCATACTGTGCCGTTTCTTAATCAAATCTTTCGTCTCCTTAGACAGCTTACCGGTATCCTCTTTAACTATCCTACCGCCTACTTCTACTGCGCACTCAGTAATGATATCTCTGAAATTATTGTTCATTGCCTCTAGGGTAATGTCGCCATCCTCAGTTAGAGCTGAAAACCTATTCTGTAGCGAGATTCTGAACTCTTCTGCCCTCCCCCTCACCGCTAATTCGTTGATGGGTTTCTTTCTTACTAATCTATTGCGTTCCTTCTTCAGATTTAGGCTAATTCGGGACCTCACCATCCTATGGTCACTACATCGAACTTTCCCGATTACCTCTACATCCTGCACAATGGCGGGGGTTGAACACATTATGAAGTCGATTTCATTTTTAGTCTCTCCGTTAGGACTTTTCCATGTCCATTTCCGGTTCTTCCGTTTGCTGAAGAAGGTATTCATGATTCGTAAGTTATTGCGCTCTGCAAACTCAACTAGTAACTCCCCCCTGCTATTCCTAGAACCAATGCCATAGTCACCTACTGCCTTGTCTCCTGCCTGTTTTTTCCCTACCTTGGCATTGAAGTCGCCCATTAGTACAGTATACTGCGTCTTTACTTTTCGCATTGCCGATTCTATATCTTCATAGAAGCTTTCAACTGCCTGGTCATCATAACTACATGTAGGTGCATAGGCCTGTACAACCTTCAGTTTATACCGCTTATTAAGCCTAATTACGATGCCTGCAACCCTCTCATTAATGCTATAGAATTCATCTATATTACCCGCTATATACTTATTGACAAGAAAACCTACCCCTAGTTGTCGCCTCTCTGGTAAACCTCGATAACACAGTACATGCCCATCCTTCAATACAGTATATGCCTCATTCGGCCTCCTAACCTCACTAAGCCCTATGACATCCCATTTCATGCCCTCTAGTTCCTCTAACAGCACTGCTAAACTAGCTTCACTAACAAGGGTTCTAGCATTAAACGTTGCCAGGGTCAGTTTCCAATGGCGGCCTGTCCAGCGGAGCCAGGCTTTCTTAGCACCCCCTGCTGCGTCACAGGTCTGACCGCCGCCGTGGTCAGTTGTTCCGCAGCCGCTGGTGACTGAGGGCCGAGGTTTTATGGAGCTTATCATAGGAGGTTGTGGCCAATTACTGCACCAGGGTGGCCAACTCCTGTTCTGGTGAGGGAGTGCGTTGCCGGAGGTGTTCACCGGCATCAGGTCGCACCCCAAACCTGTGTATGCAATTCCATCGACACGCGGATTTTTTTTTTTTTTTTTTTAGACAACTACAGAGTCTTATATCACTTATAGGACGTCCTATCCCTGTGCCGCAAAGTCGGCCACGCCATGCCTGAGGAGGATAAAGTCGGCCACATAGTAAAAAGTATTGCGGACGATGCCTTCAACCTCCTGTTGTGCAGGGATTGTTCCACCGTGGACTCTGCTGCAGGTGTGCCGACGTTTCGAGGAAGCGAAACAGATGCGCATATCTCATCGTTTCGACCGGCTAGCAAACATGGCTGCCAGCTCCTCGTGTGTCGATATTCCGACTTCTCGACAGCCTGCTAATGACAGCACTTTGACCCGCATCGTTCGCCAGAGCTTCAGGCCATGATTCCAACCATCAGTGGTCCTCTCTACGCACTACATGCACTGCCCATGCTCATTTCTCTTTTTGATTTCCACTGGGATGTCGCTCGAGTTATTTCTCTGACACACTCTGCGCGCTTCCTATCTTTAACGTTACACGTACCATTTTTTCCGTAGGTCTGTTAGGTTACAGGCTCACATGCTTTGGGATTTCTTAATCCAGTTTTTCATCTTTTGTATAGTTTAACCTCTAAAATACTTTGAAGCTAGCACAAACGCAAGCCCACTGTGACCTGCCGAGTGTGTGTGTCGTGTGTCGTCGAATGGAAGAAGTGAATTCAAGTTTGTGTTCAAGATTCTGTCATCCACCCACAGTTTTCACTCCTCCCTTCTGCACCTGGCACAAATGTTGCAGAGTTCTAAATGTGGGTCTTTGGAATGATCAGGTAATTTGACCTATGTAGTTGCTGCCACAGTAATAAAGGACATTTCTAAAACGCAAAAGTGAAGGAACGGTCCAGTTGGTAAATCATCTTGGAAAGCAAAACAGCGCACTTGAAAACACAGACACGTTACGGTTTCTAAAAAAATACCACCAATACATGCCAGGTGCTCCTTTAGGCATGTACTGGATGAAAACATAGCTGGCTTTGGAACTACGCAGACAGTTGGCATCAAACGCAAACATATGGCAATGGCGCTGCTCATGCAGCTAGTGCCATTGTTCAGTTCACTTAGATCCCAGATGAATTCAAGGGCAAGTTTACAGCAGAGGACGGAGGCAAGAAGTGTGGCATTTACCACTGGCAATACAGGCAAGCCCAAACTGTCAATGTCAGATCATGGTCAGATGTTGACCATAAAATTTTAGTGCCAAGTTTTCCGCTAATGGTATTCGTGGTATGCATCTCGCCCTGATAAATTCATATTTAAATGACAGGAAACAATCGGTTTATTTAGATAATGAACAATCCTTTTTTTTACAATGTAATTTGGCGTCCCTCACGGAAGATTGTTAACTCCACTGGTGTTTAACATATAAGTAAACGGCAATGTATATATTGTCACGTACCCGGTGACTAAGGATACCAATGATAGCACGGGGGTAGCCCAGACACAACAACACAGCAGCACAGACGCAAACGTGCAAGCGACACTTTGTCGTCCTCTTCAACTTCGTCCTCCTTCCACACCTCAGTCATGCGCCACACTGCAACGTTAGGTGGCATTACCCCCTCCTTCCGTGAAAAAAATGAGAAAGGCCCGTAAAAACGGTGTGAAAAGCAAGAGAGTGGTCACAGCGGGTGGCCATACGCTATCGGTGGTAGTACGGCTTCAGTCGCACAATGTGCACAATGTCCGAGATGTGCTTTCGACGTTTTGGTTGTGCGGCACTGTCTGGGATAACCTCATAACTGAGGTCACTCACACGGCGTAACACTTTGTACGGCCCGAAGTAGCGGGAAAGGAGTTTCTCTGACAAGCCTGGACGGCGAACTGGTGTCCATACCCATACTTGGTCTCCAGGCTTGTAGTCAACCTGGCGGTGCCGGAGGTTGTAACGGTGTGCGTCAGTGGTCTGCTGCTGCCCAATGTGCACACGGGCGAGCTGGCGGGCTTCCTCAGCGCGGATGGCATATTGCTGGGCATCTGAGGGTAGCTGGTCATCATCTGGGCACAGGAGCATGGAATCGTGCATGTTCTGAACTTCGCGTCCGTAAACAAGTCGAAATGGTGTGAAGCGCGTTGTCTCTTGTGAGGCTGTATTATACGCAAATGTGACGTACGGCAGCACCTCGTCCCAGGTCTTGCGCTGCACATCGACGTACATTGCCAACATATCCGCAATCGTCTTATTCAATCTTTCTGTAAGGCCATTGCTTTGTGGATGGTACGCTGTGGTCTTGCGATGGGTCGTGCAACTCAGCTCAAATATGCGGTCGATCAGCTATGAAGTGAAAGCTGTCCCTCTGTCGGTAATGACGTAGGAAGGGGCGCCATGCCGCAAGACTATGTTGTGCATGAAAAACTCTGCTACTTCGGAAGCTGTGGCATGAGGGATTGCCTTTGTCTGAGCGTATCGAGTCAGGTAGTCAGTAGCGATTACTATCCATTTGTTTCCCGCCTGCGAAAAAGGGAAAGGGCCAAGGAGATCCATTCCAATTTGGTCGAACGGAATGCGGGGTGCTTTAACGGGCTTGAGAAATCCGGCAGGCTTCTGGGGCGGTGTTTTACGGCGCTGGCATTCGCGACAGCTTCGTACATAGCGTTTCACAGCTGCGGAGAGTCCTGGCCAGTAATACATGTTGCGCACTCGAGCAAGAGTCCGTGAGCAACCGAAATGACCAGACGTCGGTTAATCATGGCAAGCAAGGAGAATATCCTCACGGAGCTCTCATGGCACTACCAGAAGGTAAGTTGTGTCTTGGCCCTGGGAGTTTCTTTTATACAAGACGCCTTGCCGTACGCAGAAGGAACCAAGGTGCCGAGATAGGTGTCGAGGCAGGGTCGTATCACGCCCTTCCAGATAATCGATGAGTGGAAGGATGTCTGGATCAGCTCCTTGTCGATCCCGGAGCTCAGATGCGCTGCGGGCTCCTAGAAAACCGCTATCGTCATCGGCTGTAGTATCGCCAGTGTCAACGGGTGCTCGTGACAGCGTGTCGGCGTCTTCGTGTTTGCGGCCGGACTTGTAAACAATAGTTATGTCAAACTCCTGAAGCCGTAAACTCCAGCGTGCAAGTCGTCCAGATGGGTCTCGCAGATTTGCCAGCCAGCACAAACAATGATGGTCCGTGACGACTTTAAATGGCCGGCCGTAAAGATACGGGCGAAACTTTATAGTAGCCAATACGACCGCCAGGCATTCTTTTTCTGAGGTGGAGTAGGTCATTGCGGCACGAGAGAGAGTTCGGCTAGCATAGGCTATTACTCGCTCAAACCCGTCTTGATGCTGAGCAAGGAGCGCGCCAAGACCGATACTACTGGCGTCAGTGTGCACCTCAGTGTCAACCGCTTGATTGAAGTGCACCAGAACAGGGGATGTTTGAAGGCGCTCACGAAGCAAAGAGAAGGCCATCTGCTGCTCAGAGTTCCACACAAAGGAGGTGCACCCTTCCTCGTAAGGCGCGTCAGAGGTTCTGCGATCTAAGAAATGTCCGCAATGAAACGCCGATAATATGCGCACAGGCCGAGGAAGCGCTGTACATCCCTCTTATTAACTGGAACGGGAAATCGTGCGACGGCAGCAGTCTTATCGGGATCCGGGCGCACCCCATGAGCGCTTACAACACGACCGAGGAACGTGAGTTCTGTATACCCGAAGTGGCATTTCTGGGGCTTCAGCGTGAGATCAGCAGAACGGAGGGCTTCCAGGAACTGAGGAGTTCCTGGTGAGGAGTTCGGTGAGGAGTTCCAAGCCCTCGGCTTGGAACTCCTCACCGACCCTCTATATCCGACAAGGGAAGGCAACAGCGTCTCCCGTGACTCCTGCCCGGACCTCACCCTGATCAAGAACGTTGCTGAGGCTACATGGACCAACCTAGAAGAAACCCTGGGTAGTGACCACTGCATACTAAGCGTATCCATATCATCTATCAAAATCCGGAGGGATCTGGGCGCTGCCCACATCACCGATTGGCCCAAGATCCGCAACGCATACGTCCCATCAGGTCCAATTCAGTCCGTACAGGACTAGAGCGAAGACATCAGACAAGCACACAAGCAAGCCACCGAAATAATACAACGCACACTGGAAGCCCCAGAGGTAGACCGCCATCTTCTCAAGCTATGGCAGAAGCGCAGCCGCCTTGTGAGGCGTTGGAAAAGACAGCGCCTAAATAGACTTCTCCGTCTGCGGATTGCGCAGCTCACGGAGGAAGCCCAGACATACGCCACCAACCTAGCACAACAAAATTGGCAACAATTTTGCGAGTCATTGAGAGGAACGCTGGGAACGTCCCGTACATGGACAATCCTGCGGAACCTGATTGACCCCTCTAAATCAAAATCCGCATCTACACGGACCCTGAAGCGTATTGCTCACCTTTTTCCAGGGGACGACGCCACGCTTCTTCAAGCTCTTAAGGACAAATATATCGGCACCAGCCCAGCTCCTCCTTGCTCTTTGACCTACCAGGGCGAGGAAAATCCGGCACTCGATGCTCCCATTTCTGAAGCCGAGGTGTATGCTGCAGTTCGATCATGCACCCGCAACACGGCGGCGGGAACGGACAAGGTCAGCAACGCCATGATCCGCAACTACAGCAAGGCACAAATCAGTGACCTCACCAAGTATTTGAACGACTCGCTGTGGGAGAAGAATGAAATTCCCTCTGAGTGGAAGCGCTCGGAGATAATCGTAATTCCAAAAGCGGGCAAGAAGCCGGCGGTCGAAACGCTACGACACATATCACTCACCTCGTGCCTGGGCAAGCTCTACGAGCGAGTCATCCAGACGCGACTTCAACACTACATAGAAGATAACGGCCTCTTCCATCCCTCCATGATCGGCTTCAGATCGGGCCTGTCCACTCAAGACGCTTTTCTTCTCCTCAAGGAGGAGGTACTTTCTAACATTCCGAGAGGAGGCGAGCACCTCATTATGGCGCTAGATCTAAAAGGCGCGTTTGATAACGTGTCTCACGAGGCAATCCTATCCGAGCTCAATAACCTAAACTGCGGAGAACGCACCTTCTGATACGTCAAGAATTTTTTGTCCAACCGAACGGCAACGATAGGAATGGGTGACATCAGATCGGATCTTCACGACATGCCAAACAAGGGCACGCCACAGGGATCGGTCATCTCCCCGCTCCTCTTCAACATCGCCATGATTAGAATCGCAAGGGCTCTGCAACAGGTTCCTAACATTGGATACACCCTGTATGCTGATGACATTACGATCTGGACAACCACCGGCTCTCTAGGCCAGAAAGAAGAAACACTTCAAGCAGCCGCAACCTGCGTAGAAACAGAGGCCTTTCGATGCGGGCTCCAATGCTCCCAAGATAAATCTGAAATCCGTATACGTGGGTACCACTATACATCACCAGGCAATCTTAGAATCCTGCTGCATGGGGTCCCAATCCGGGAAGTGCCACTCATACGAATCCTGGGTCTCTGGCTCCAAAGCGATAGAAAAGTAGACCACGTGCTCCACCTCCTCAAGAACACAACACAGCAGATCTCTAAAATGATCCGCCGGGTGGCAAGAAACAGAAAAGGCATGCGGGAAGAAGACACGATCCGTCTGGTGCAAGCGCTGGTCATCAGTCGCCTCTCCTATGGACTACCTTACCTCACCCTGCTCCGAAGAGATCTCAACAAAGTAAACGCAATGATACGTGCAGCTTACAGGAACGCGTTAGGCCTCCCACCATACACCTCCAACGTCAAATTGGAAGCTCTTGGACTGCACAACACATTTTAAGAAATTCAAGAGGCTGTCCTCCTGTCCCAAAGGGAACGCCTTCTGTCAACTGAGACTGGCCGGCTCATTCTCGAGCGCGTTGGCTATCCTTCGGACGTACAAGCTATACAGTCAACGACTAACATTCCTGTTCCATACCGGGCAAGAGTATAATGTCCCCGCTCCCAAAGAACATGTCTCCAGTCCACAACGAAGGCAGAAGACACGCCCGAGTGAATTATCTTAAACATGCAGTGGAACGCAGTCCGAAAACTGTCTATGTGGATGCCGCTCTATACGAGCATACACCGAACGCAGCAGCAGCCGTGGTGGTGGGCTCTTCATACACAGAAGTCTCCAGCATGTCCATCCAGCACTCTACTATTACAGAAGCGGAAGTGGCGGCGATCGTACTGGCCATTACCTACGGAGACGCGACCAATCGAGAGCTGCACGTAATCACCGACTCACAAGCGGCGTGTCGGCTCCTCCTTGCAGGCAGAATACCTAAAAAATTATCTCGCTTCACAACTAACCCATTGGCTACAACCTCACAGCTCAAACATCAGATCACTTGGGTTCCGGGGCACTCTGGATTGGAAGGTAATGAGGTCACGGATAGGCTAGCTCGAGGTCACACAAACCGAGCGGCCACTAATCCCGATCTCACAACCAGCATTCCTGCCCCAGCGACTTACGGCGCGCGACTTAAGTACCTACGGGAACAACGTAGGATTTATCCCCTTCCACACAAGGGTCTAAATGCACAAGAAATGCGGGAATGGAGACAGCTTCAAACCAACACTTACCCCAACCTACATCAATACAACATAATGTTCCCAGAACACTACACAGACATATGCCCTTGGTGCAATGACCAGCCCACCGCCTACCATGTCACTTGGGGGTGCACAGGCCCCAAACCTCCACACATAAACATGCACCATTCGGAGGCGCAGTGGGAGGCCACTCTGCAATGCTCTGATATGGGAACCCAGCGTAGGCTGGTAACTCAGGCAAGAGCGGCAGCCCAGGCCACTGGGGTCTTGAAATGAAGACTCCACTCACTGCCCCCCCCTTTTTTTTTGAAATAAAGTTTTCTCTCTCTCTCTCTCTCCAGGACAGCTCGAAGGCGTTCGAGGTGTTGGTCAAATGTTTCGGAAAAAACAACTACGTCGTCCAAGTACACAAGACAGATCTGCCACTTGAGGCCAGTGAGGACGGTGTCCATTATCCTTTGGAATGTAGCTGGGGCAGAGCGCAATCCAAATCGGAGTACTTTGAATTCATATAGGCCACCTGGAGTGACAAATGCGGTTTTTTCTCGGTCTCTTTCGTCTACTTCGATTTGGCAATAGCCGCTTTTTAAATCAATAGATGAAAAATACTTCGCACGTCGCAATCTGTCCAGTGAGTCATCGATGCGCGGCAACGGGTATACATCTACGTTATTCAATTTCCGATAGTCGACGCAAAATCAAAGAGTGCCGTCTTTCTTTTTGACCAGGACTACTGGTGAAGACCACGGACTTTGTGAAGGCTGCACAACACCATCATCTAGCATCTCCTGAACCTGCGTCTGGATTACTTCTCGTTCTTTGGCAGACATACGATAAGGCTGCTGTCGTATTGGGCGAGCGTCGTCATAAGTAATGATGCGATGCTGTGTGATGGGCGTTTGACGAACCTTCTAGGAAGAAGCAAAGCAGTGCTTGAAGCCCAGCAGCAGTTGCTCCAAGGCCCGTCGTTTCTCCTTTGACAAGTGACAGTTAATGTCGATGTTGCCAAGAGATGGCTCGTTAGTTTCTACTGCCGTGGATGCAAAACAGACCGGATCGTGCGCAACATGGCCAGCAAAAGCGATAGCAGTCCCCGGGAACAAGTGCCGGCGCTCATTAGAAAAATTTGTGACAAGGAGTGCAGCCCGGCCATTGTGAAACGACAATAACCTTCGGGGAGCGCAAATGCCTTGAGCAAGCAGGAATGAATGATTCGCCTCCGCTACAGCATCACCGGTACGGAAATCGTCACAGGTATCTTCCACAAGAGCACTGCTTCGCGGCGGCAGCGAGACGCTCTCGGCGGAAACACGAACATTGCAAGGACTGCTACTATCTTGTTCGGTAGATTGTCCCATCGAAAACGTGACGAGTCTATTTCGCAGCTCGATAACTGCTCCGTACTCCCGCAGAAAGTCAATGCCGAGGATAAGGTCACGGGAGCAGTCACTTAAAACAATGCAACTAACGACGAACGTACGTCCGTTAATCTGAATGCGAGCCGTGCACATCCTTTTTGGAGTAACTATATGACCGCCGGCGCTTCAAAGGTACACACCTGGCCAAGCAGTGAGCACCTTCCTCAAAACAGTCGCCATGCGACCACTCAAAATTGAATAATCGGCAACGGTGTCCACTAATGCATTGACCGTAGTGCGACCGTCTAAAATAACCGGTATGTCCAGAGAAACGCTTTTTGCTTCCCTAGGTGACGGTACCAGCAGCTCGCGGTCGGATCAAAGCGGCGACGACGGGAGGTCTTCAACGCAGCGACTACCAGCGGCCTCGCCCCCGAAGGTCGCTGTTTTCAGTTTTCCCGATGAGGGCTAGACGAGCGGCCTTGGTCCTCTCGCGAGGAACCGTGAGTGAACGAGGAGGAGCGCCTTGGTGAAGGGGAGAGGGGCTGACGCTGCGAACGAGATGAAGAACGCTGCTCCGCCAGGCACTCCTCAATAACTCGGGGTCGTTGACCAAACCGGGGAGGAGGCGAGTTGATGCGGAAGCCGTGAAGACCGGGGCGTCGATACGGACAATCCCGGTAGTGATGTCCTGGTTCGCCGCAGTGGAAGCAAAGCAGACGGCGGTCAGGCGTGCGCCAAATGTCGGCTTTGCGTCGGGGCAGCGGACGATTGTCGAAGTTCTGCACTGGCTGCACCGAGGGCAGCGGAACTGTAGGTGACGCGAGAATGGGCGGTGGTGAAGGGGGAGCCTGACTCTGCAGAACTTCCGCATATGTGGGACGATTGTCGGTCCCCGACAGCAATGGCGGGCTCGGAACTACAGGCGAAAGAGGGCTCTTGAGTGCCTGCCGCACCTCCTTCCGCACTATAGCAGAAACGGAAGTTGGCGATTGCTGCAGAGGGCTCCAGAACTTGGTTAGTTCTTCGCGCGCGACGCTGCGAATCAGTTCGCGCAATTCATCGGGATGCCGCTCGGAAGATGCAAATGACCCGCGATTGTGCTTGTATGCAAAGGTCGGTCATAAGCCACGGCACGTTGTTGTAGCACCTGTTCCATTGTGGTGGCCTCCGCAAGGAATCCGTTTACAGTCGACGGTGGATTTCGCACAAGGCCTGCGAACAGCTGCTCTTTCAAACCCTGCATCTGACGTTTTTGTCCTCGGACATGGCGGGATCGGCTCGCCTGAAGAGGCGCGTCATGTCCTCGACGTACGCTTGGACACTCTCATTCGGCCTTTGGATGCGAGAGTGAATGGCACTTTCTGCATGCTCGCAACTATCCGCGCTAGTGTAAGCCTCGAGCAGTTGACGACGAAATTCCCGCCACGAAGTTAATACTTGCTCTCGGTTCTCGAACCAGATACGGGCGCCGTCCTCAAGGCTGAAGTAGACGTTCCTTAGTTTGGCAGCATCGTCGCACTGGTTGAAAGCAGCGACATGTTCAAACTGAAGGAACCAGTCCTCCACATCCTCAAAGAGGTCCCCATGGAACGACTTTGGTACCCGAGGGGCCTGCAAGGTGTAGTTACAGGCCGGTGCGACGCCCGTTGCGTGCTGAGCAGAAGCACTGGATGTCATGGCGGCTGCTAATGGCTGAAGCTCCGGAGACAATCCCTGGAGCCGTCGACTGGCGCGATGTACTGGGGTGTCCAATGGCACAGGGTTTGCACGACGTCTTGTAGATGGAGATTCTTACATAGGCGATCGTTTTTACCCAGCACCTCCACCAGAACGTCACGTACATGGTGACTAAGGATACCAATGATAGCACGGGGGTAGCCCAGACACAACACAGCAGCGCAGACGCAAACGTGCAAGCGACACTTTGTCGTCCTCTTCAACTTCGTCCTCCTTTCACACCTCAGTCATGCGCCACCTGGCAACGCTAGGTGGCAATATATAGACAACAATGTCACCTTTATATCTTACGCCTTCTCTCAGGTTCGGAGGCTGATGACCTAATTTTAAAATTTAATAATTTACTAAATAAACTACATAGTTGGTTCAATGAAACGCCACTTAATATTAATAAACAAACACCAAAGAAGCACTTCTTCGAGACAAGAATGACACCCTCAATTTAACAAAACAATTTATTTACGGAAATTAGGATATTCATATAATAAGCAAGCACAAAATTCTTGGTTTCATATATCCTGAGCAACTTAGCTGGGATCGGCATGTCACCAATTTTTGCTATAAACTGTCATCTGTAACTGCAGCACTGACTCATGTTCGTGATTTCTTCCCAACAAAAGTAAAATTACAAATATACAACGCGCTGGTACTGTCTCATATAAACTACTGTAGGGGCGGCTATTACGAAAACTAACATCACCAAACTGCAGTGTCTGCAGAGAAGTATTGTTAGAAACGTGGCAAGTATAATGGATGGATGGACTAAACTTTAATGTCCAACAGATAAGGTGATCTACGCACCCCCGACACGCAGGTCAAGGGGCGGGTGCCGCCGCCTCAGAGGCAGGCCGGGACGTCTTGGGTCCCAGCAGCCTCTTCAGCCAGTTGGACGAGTAGGAGCTGGAGCTCAGGGTCCGAGCTGCGCAGCAGGGTCTCCCAGGTGTCTCTACAGCCTATATTGTTCGTCCTCCTGGGAGAATACGGGAATTCCCATATTATGTGATCGAGGGTCCCTCTCGCCCCCAAAGATTGCACTTGTCCCTCCTAGCCTCAGGGAACATGTGGTTCGCCATAACCGGGTGCGGATATGTATAAGTTTGCAGTCGCCTTCACGCCACTGCTTGTCTGCTGTTTAATTTCGGGCCTGGTGGGGGTACCAGCCTACGATCCAATCTGTAGTGCTGCGTGATCTCCCCATACTTTTGCAAGCGCTCTCCGCTTCCTTGGTCATCAAGTGGCCCTGTTGCGGCTCGGCGGTAGAGATCTCGAGCCAGCTTGTGGGCTGCCTCGTTGCCGGGGATTTGAATTTTCCTATCCAACTTTTTCTGGCCTAGGATTCTGGCTGCTAAGGGTGAGATCCTGCCCTTGCTAAAGTTTTGTATGGCAGTTTTGCTGTCACTGATGACAAACTTCGCTTCCGTTCCGACGCAAGCTAACGCGATCGCAGTTTCCTCGGCTATTTCTATGCTCCGCCCGCGCAAAGTGGCAGCTGTCACGGGATTGCCCCGGCCGCTCACGACCGTTGCTACCGTGAAACTCCACCACCTCCCGCCGCGTCTACATAGGCCACTTCATGTTCCGAAATTTTGTCGAATCTAATTTCTAATGCTTCGGCTCGTTTTTCCTCCTCTCTGTTATATTCCGGGTGCATGTTTTTTGGCAGCGGGGGAATCACCAAATTTTGTCTGACTTCTCTAGCTACCTCCACCTTGAACGTGGGACCCCTATCCGGATTTATTCCAACTTTCGTCAAAATGACTCTTCCTGTCTTCGTGGTGCTAAGCCTCTCAATTTGAGAGGTTCGCACCGCTTCCGCCAGTTCTGCCCATGTGTTATGCACCCCTAGAGCCATCACTCTCTCTGTGGATGTGCATATGGGCAGTCCCAGCGCTCTTTTTACGCATTTTCTCATTAGAGACTTAATTTTTTCTTTTTCCACCACTTTCACATCTAGATACGGCGTTGCGTAGCTCACTCGGCTGAAGATGTAGGCCTGTATCAGTTTCATCAATTTTTTTTTCCTTTAACCCTCGGCCTCTGTTGGCCACCCGCCTAATTAGGCTCAGGGTCTGCATCGCGTGATTCTCCAGCCTCTTTATGGTCTCGCCATTATGTCCGTGTGACTGGCGAATCAAGCCCAAGATTCTGATTTGCTCGACTATTGGTACCTCGTTACCCGCCACTTTAATTTCGATCTCCGACGGTGCCTTGCACCTTAAGTGCTTCAGATTGTATATAAACAATTCGGATTTCTGCGGCGAGCACGCTAGGCCTCTCTGCCGCGTAATCGACTATAATGTCGGCGGCGGCTTGGAGCAGGTTTTCTACGCACGAATCACTTCCCCGGTTGACCCAAAGGGTGATATCATCCGCATATATACTAAATTTTAATCCTTCGAGCTTTGCCAATTGCTCGGGGAGTTCCCTCATGGCCACGTTGAAGAGTAGGGGGGACAGCACTGATCCCTGGGGCGTACTCTTACTCCCTAGCTCTATTGCGGGGGATTCCATTGTCTGGAACTTCATGCAGGCCGTTCTACCCGTCAGAAAGTCCCTGATGTACCGATATGTCCTGGTACCTACATTAATATTGTTCAGCCCTTATAGGACCGCCTCATGTTTTACGTTGTCGAAAGCCTTCGTGAGGTCGAGCCCCAAAATTGCTTTCGCATCTTTAGACTTTGAGTCTATTATGTCATGTTTGATTTGGAGCATGACGTCCTGCGTACACAAGTGAGGACGGAACCTGATCATCTTATGTGGCCACAGATCACCCTGCTCCATGAAACTCATCAGTCTGGTCTGGACGACGTGCTCCATCAATTTCCCCACGCATGAAGTTAAGGAAATTGGTCGTAAATTTGCCAGTTGAGGAGGCTTCCCTGGTTTCGGTATTAAAATAATGCTTGCCGTCTTCCACTGTTGTGGGAGCTCGCCTTTTTCCCAACATTCCTGCATATACTCCGTTAGATACCTAATGGAGTCATCATCTAGGTTCCTGAGCATTTTGTTCGTTACTCCATCAGGGCCTGGAACCGACTTCGTTTTAAGTCTTACAATCTCCGCCCTCACTTCCGCTTCTGTGATGGGGGCGTCCAGCGCCTCATTAGGTGCTCCACCATAGTCAGGAAGTGGGGTTCGTGAAGTTTCCCCCACATACGTCTCAATTAATTTGTTCATGAAATCATCATCGTTCCCTTCGAAAGCATGCCTCACTTTGCCAATCTTATACCAGATTGCGTCTTCCAGTTGTCTGGGTCCAACAAGTGCCGGAGGAAGCTCCACGTCTTGGAGAGGTTCATGCTCCCCTGTATTTCGTCACACTTGTTGTCCCAATTTTGTTCGCATAATTTGAAAGTATAGACTTCGATTTCCTTATTATGTAGCGCAATCCTTCTTCTGAGGTTGCGGTTTCATTTCTGCTTTTTGAGACGACGCTCCATGCTCTGCTTAGCTTCCCACATATGCAGAAGACGGCTGTCCGCAATCTCCGGGGCGTTATCACCTTCGAGCAATTTTGTTGCCTCTCTAACGTCCGATTTGAGTGCCGTCGCCCATTCCTCGATGCTTCTGATGGGCTCTAGTTCCTGAGCCCTCCTGATATCTCTAAATTCATCCCACTCAACGACGGCCGGCACGCGAGCCCGGCGTGTTTTAACGCCTTTCCTCAGTGTGGAGACAATTCTGTAGTGGTCGCTGCCAAAATTTTGATCCGAATTATGCCATTCTAGACCTTTTACGTTTTTCGAGAATGTCAGGCCTGGGGATGTATCCTTACTGACGCTATTGCCCACCCTCGTTGGGCTCTCGGGGTCCATATGCAGAGTGAGCCATAGGTCATGCGTATCCTCCCACAGCTGTCTACTTTTTGGACGTGCATTAAAGTCCCCCACTATCAACAGTGGCTGGTTGTTTGAAATCTTGAGGGCCTTGCGAAGCAGAGCTCTGAACCTCACCTTCCTTTGCCTGGGTGAGCTGTATAAATTTAGAATGAATAGACTAGGGTCTTTCTGTTTTCCGGTTAAAACTTCTACAAACACGTTCTCGATCTCTCTCGACTCTAGATCGTGTTCAATGGCTGCAATGTTTCTTTTCACGAGTGTTGTGACCGAGGATTTCTCTCCCCTGCCACTATGAAATGCCTGATATCCCGACAATTTTGTGGCCTCCCCGGTTTCTTGGAGAGCAATTGCCAATGGAGTCTCATCTAATAGCAGAAGGTACTGTTGCAGAATTGGCCGCTTGCGCCGGAAGCCGCGACAGTTCCACTGCCAGATTTGATTTTCATTTGCGCGCCTGGCCATTTTGCAGTTGCGAGACGACCTGTTCTATATTTTGTTGCCACCCGTATATGGCGGCCATCTCACTCCTTAACCTTTGGCATTCCTCGGCCTGTTTCTGAACTGCCCCGAGGACAGCTTGAATTTGGATGTTGATATGGTTCATAAATTCACTCATCTTGGCATCTAACCTTTCCAAATTTTCCATCCTTTTCTCCACAGCCTGAATAGGGTCGGCGCCTTGAATTTTGCGTTTCACCGGTGGTGGGAGGGACGCCTCTGTGACCATCTTATCCTGTCCCTGCGGCTGTTGACGTACCGCTTGGGAGGCCGTTTATCTAACGGGTTGTTGCGGAGGAGGTGTTGCCTGCCTCTGCGATTTCTTTAAGTTTTGGATCTCGGACCGCTGCGATTCTACTATCCCCGTTAAGTTTTCGATCATTTGCTTTAATTTCTCAATTTCCTCGTCTCGTTTACCCCTGTGATTATTTTCCTGGGAGACCTTGCCCGCAAAACTCACACCCTTACGTTCCTTGCTCCTACCTAGTCTCCATGCGTTGGCAGTATGCCTTGAGCTTGAGCGTTCCCTGGACTGGCTCCTGGCACAAGAATCGGAGCGTTCTCTGGGCGGCAGCGGTGGTCTGCCTTGTTTCGTTTCCAGATTCGGGAAAGAGTCCTCGCGGAATTTGAAGTCTTCTTTTACTTTCGGTTCGCGTTTTCGACTCTGATGTCCCCCACCAGTCGTCACTGCATGTTCCATCTTCTCCCAATATCGCTTCTTCACTTCGCAGGGAGTGCGGAAAATTTCTCGACACTTGGGGTCTCCTAGTGCATGGCCTTTGCCGCAGAGCTGGCATGTTGGTTCACATTTGTGTTCTCTTGACGGGTTCTCGAGGCCGCAGCCACGGTACTTGACGTTCGTCGGATCCGGGCACACGTCATCGCGATGACCGAGTCGGCCACTGGCGACGCATACTTCGTATTTTTTGCGGTACAGCTGGCACATTTGCGGCGTCCCGTTGAGATAAATCCATCTTGGCACTTCTTTCTCCTTGAAGAGAATGAAGATTGACTTGGAATCTTTGCCCAGCCTGCGGGCGCCTCGAATCTCGGGGTTGTCCTTGCGAATTTGGCGGTATAGAATTTCTTCGACAGAATATCCGAGCGGAACCCTGTGGATGACTCCCTTGCCGCAGTGCTCGCGGTTGGCCACGTAGGTGGAAGTCTCCACTTTTTCCCCGTCGAACATGAGGTGTTTCACGCTCACGTACTTCAGCTTCCTCTCCGCACTTGTAGTGATGACCAGAACGGAGTGCTGCTTCATATTTGGAATTATTATATCTTCCTTCTCTTCGCGTGGATTGATCCCCGCCGACATTTTGATGATGTCAGTGAGATGTGCTGTTCCATATTTGGTAAGCCTAAGTAGGCCTCCACGAGGTCGGAGAACAATTTTCTCGGCGCCATCTGGAATGCGTGTCTGCTGACGCTCGATCGACTTGGCCGCCATTTTCCTGCGTGCTTGCCTTTCCTGGGCTCGCTGTTTCGCAGTTTCCAGCCCGCTCTTCTCTAGCGGCACGTACCTTCCTCCTTCGCTCGTGAACCATTGTCCTGGTAAGTATAAACTAATTTTCTTCAACACAGGCTGCATTAAATGTACAGCATTGTTAAGTTTCAGTACTGGTATCATTTTCGATTTTTACGTTCAATGTATTCTTCCTTTGTCGACTTTAAGAAATTTCTAACAAATTTTGCATGTTTAGTATCAAACCAGGACCGCGCATATCGTGGAAGGACCTGATTATGGCTTACTCCAAGGTTCCGCTGTAAGTATAAATTTAAGACATTGCAGTACAATTTGTATATCCTAAAAAGGTACCGAATGACACAAAATCCCACATTAAATGCTGTCCAATCAGTTTTACTCATTATGAAGCAGGTTTTTGTATTGTATAACATGGTTCCGTAGACACTTTCCGTGTATTTAATGAGAATAGTGTTCCAGATATTTTGCATCATTTCATAATTGACTCATAAGTTGTAAATTGTAATCATATATTGCAAATCTTTTCAACTCAAATTGTTCGTCGCTATAATTTTTCTGTATGCACTGTTATGCCATTTCATTTCTGTTTTGCACTGTTCGCTCTCTAACTCGATTTTTGCTTTCAAATTCCATGTTTTTATGCTTTGTTGTTACTAAAGAGTTGTTGTACCGTCATCTGCCAAGCGATAGGGTTCCACTACCTCATCAATCTGGTAGAACAGATTCTAGCTGTGGAACGTCCAGAATGTTTTCTCGGGATTGTCGTTACGCTGGGGCTACGGCAAAATGTCGACCGCGTCGTTGTAGCAATCACCTGATGCTTGCAGTCCGGCGATAGCTGTGTTGGCCTCCCCTGTCAGCAGTGTGTTTAGGTTTAGGTAATTTAGGTGATCTATGTTGGAAAGATCTGCGTTCTTGTGAACTGCCACCTCGAACTGTTCCCAGAATAGTTGCCAGTTTTTCCGTTTGCAGTCGAATTTTGCCAGCTTCAGCTACAGAAGTTTAATTTTCTGAGCCGCGGGATTGGTACCAATTGAAGCTTGATTCCGGATATATTGAGTCCTGATTGCGTGTTCAGCTTCATTTTTTCTCAATTTTAGACGGCAGGTGCAGGTAGTCACTCTGTCGCTATATTCGATGAATTGTTCAAATTCAGCTTCTGCTTCGTCTTCTTTAACGGTAGGCTCTATTGCCGCATCCACATCGATAAGCTGTCGCTTTACCAATTGTAAACGTTCGATGAGAACGCTCACCTTTTCGATGGTGGGTGGTAGTTCAGCGCCCAAGATGTCGTCCGTTTCTTTGTTCAGCCGCGTCGCTTGGCTTCTGATGGTCTTTCTCTTTTTCCTTAGAACATCCATGTCGCTGCTGTCGTTTGTCGTTTAGTCGCTGGGTCCGGTCTATAGTCCTGATTTCCGTTCCCGGGTTTCGGCACCAACATTTTTACTGTTGTAACTGATTCATTTCGTTACGGCTGTTGTATATTTTAAGAAAACTTCGTTTATTTACAACAACAATTGAGAACCAAATACAACATCGTTAAGAGGGGAGCAAGAGCTCGGAAATACACATGCTTATCGATGGGGCTCCCCGTTCGTTCTGTCTCCCGCATTCTTTTTCCCTCCGGTCGGAGGGGTCCGCGGTCCGCTTGTCCCGGCGTTGGCCCCTCTCCCATGACATCCCGCAGAGGGTCACCCAGGGAGGAGCTGTCGCCGGCCATAAATTGCTGAAATGCGCCTGTTTTGTGTCAGGCGAACAAATTTACACAAAGGGAGCAAAAAAAGCGAGAAAAACGCAAGTTTCAACACTCACAACAGCCTCCTCCCCCGCCAGAAGAGTCACGGAGGGCAGCAGTGGCAGCTGCTGCATGAAGAGGCGACTTAATGGTCCGCACATGAACGCTTGAAGCTCGCTGTCGCTTGTCGCGTTGTCTTGATTGTCGTAGGCCAAATTGCTTGAGCTGTCTGAAACTCAACCACATGTCTAAGCAAGCACTCGGCTCCCGTCTGAAGAGACCAGGTCAAAAGAAAACTGCCATCGTTGTCCGAGAAACGCCCACACTCAAGACGCTCGGGACCTACGTATGCCTAGAAAACCAAACGTGCTGCTTTACATAGTAAAAAAAAAAAAAACAACCTGAGTATCAATTTGGATACATGGTGAGGAGCACCTCGGACCGCATAGAAACAGCGGCTAAATTCCCATTTAACTTCCCCTTTTTGTATCTTATTTCAAAATTGTACTGCTGTAAAATCAAGCTCCACCTCAGAAGGCGACTGTTCTTCGATGTCGCAGTTTGCAGCCAAGCCAGGGGACAATGGTCCGTCTCTACGGTGAATTTGGCCCCTCCAAGATAGCACTGCAATTTTTGAATGGCCCATACAATGCAAGCGCACTCTTTCTCTGACGCGCAATAAGCCCTCTCTCTAGAACTCAGTTTTCTGCTCAGGTAGAGCACGGGGTGCTCATTACCGTCGTCATCCCTCTGCACATAAGGCTTCATAACATTGCAATGATAAATGCGCACTTCTTTACGCCTACCGGGGATTTTCACTGCGTAGTTAGTGTTAGAAAGCTTTGCAACGACTTCAGCAGGTCCTTCCCACTGTACTTCGAGCTTATTCTGCCTTGAACCTGTCAGCAACATCACCTGGTCCCCGATACGAAACGTCTTTTGACGGGCTGACTTATCATAGTACACTTTGGAACGAGTCTGGGCTGACATCATGCTGGCCTCAACAAGTTCCTAGTGTTATGTAAGTGATTCAGGAGGTTCAGAATGAATTTTACTACTGTTGGGTCTTCTCCGCGCCCTCCCAGGCTTCGCGCACCATTCGCAAAGGTGAGCGCAGTGACCTTCCGTACATCAACTCGGCTGGGCTAAATCCAGTGGAATCGTGCGGAGCGAAAACTGCTGCAGGCAGGCAGGTATCCCATTCGCGCTTGTTTTCATAGCACAGTCCCCTCAGGACGCGTTTGAGAACAGAATGCCATCTTTCTACGCTGTTGCTCTGCGGATGGTGGGTCGAGCTGTGCACTACCTTAATGCCGCATCGCTCGAGAAATGAGGTGGTGAGGACACTTGTGAAAAAGCTACCCTGATCACTTTGAACCTCGGAAGGGAATCCAACTCGTGCAAACACTGACAGCAGCGAATCCACTACACTCTCGGACGTCACCTCGCACAGCGGAACAGCCTCTGGAAGCTTTGTGGCTGGGAACATAGTGAGGATATAACGGTACCCTGACTCTGTCACAGGAAGGGGCCCAACTACATCTATTACTAACCGGTGAAAGGGCTCGGTAATGATTGGTACTAACACCATCGGAGCTTTCCGCTTATCTTGCGCCTTTCCAACCCGCTGGCACGTGTCGCATGACCGTACAAAATTTTCCGTGTCCTTAAAACATCCAGGCCAATAGTATTCTTGCAACAGCCTCTGCTTTGTTTTCCTTATTCCAAGGTGACATGACCACGAGCTGCCATGGGAAAGTCGCAGTAAGTCTTCGCGGTACTTTTGGGGAACGACTAATTGGTCCCGCTCTGCTCCGCGCTTATCCTTGAATAAGCGATACAGCACTCTCTTTCTCATCTCGAAAGATATATTCTTTGCCGTCTTAGTGGCGCGGTGGCGCTCCCTTATCTCCTGTATCTTGGGATCATTGGCTTGCTCCATAGCTAAGTCCTCTGGGGTTCCACTTAGAAGTCTCGTGAGATTACTAGACACTGGCGTCAAGAGGTTACTCTCAAGAACGTCCTCATTCCGCGTCTAATCAAGCTCACTTTCAAGTTGACTTATCTGAGATGCCTAGCTCTCAAAGTTTTCTGACCCTCCATTTCCGCATCGACCACTGTTTTAACTGCCATTTCCTCCGCTGTGGAATTTTCTGGAATGAGCAGTGTAGCTAGTTCTCGCGCCTTTGAACGTGTTAAGGCTTGCACAACTCTGTCTCCGAAAAGGATGCACCTCTTTCGCAGCAGCATGTCCGATTTGTTGGAAAACAAATACGGATAGCACTTAGGAAGCTTTCCTGAAACGGCAGCCTCGGTTGTTAACTCGCCGAAAGGGCCCTCGATGACCCCGTTCGCGATTGGCAAGCACACACTCTGTTCCTCCACTACCTGGCGGATCCATGCACACTGTCCTGTATAGTCGGAAGGCGACACATACGCCGGATGGACAACATCCATCGTTGCGGCCGTATCGCGCAGTGCCTTGCAACGCTTCCCGTTGCAAGGCACTGCGCGACTACTAGGTCATGCATGTAGGGTTCCAAAAGCTTAATGTTTTCATCGCAGTCACTGACATACGAGAAAGCAATCTTTTTTTTTCCGGCAGTTGACGGCAATGTGACCCTGCTCATTACACCTAAAGCATGTGAGCGGCTTCCTAGCCTCAAGCTTGCTCTTTGTGTTCTGCGCGTTTGTCACTTCCCCACTTTTCTCACTGCCGTCCTTTCTAGGGAGTTTGCCTGAAGAAGCCTTCCTTTCTTCGTTTGCAACTCTAGCAAAGTGCCTTTCCTGACGGTTATTCACACTCAACTTGCGATTGCGGGGCCTATCCACTGCCGAGTTGCTGAATTGTCGGCGCGAAGCGTACTCCTCAATAAGTTCTGCAGCTTCAGTTGCCGACTTAATGTCGCCTCGGTCCTGTCCCCAATTTCTTTCTTTTTCTGGGAGGCAGTTATAAAACTGCTCCAAAAGAATTCGCTCGACGACAGCGTCCCTATCACTGTAGGAATCAGTGCTCTTTAGCCACTCGCCCAAATTGACTTAAATTGCACAGGAATTCAGGGTAACTCGTGCGTTCCGAAAACGTAGTAGTTCCGAAAACGACTCAGTAGCGTTCCGAAAACGTTGTCTGAACGCCTCGGCGCTAAGCCTATACTTTCTCAGAAGGCGAGCCTTGACCTTCTCGTAGTTGTCCGCGTCCTCCTTGCTTAGCCGCGCGACAACCTCCGCTGCCTCGCAGGGCAGAACCGTCAATAATAGAGAGATTTAGCTTACCGGAGACGTATGACGTCTCCCGGAGACGTACAGACGTAGACGTATCGGACGCCTACTGCGCATGCGTGAAAACTGCCGATACGTTCAGGCGCTGGAGACGTATTCCGGAGACGTATGCCGCGTGACGTCCAGCTTGCCGTAATCTCGCGAGATCTCACGAGATTTCAGCAGCCATGGAGCCAAGCCGCCAAGCTAAGCCAAACGCCGATGGGATGGTACGGGATGGTGCTACGAGTGCTTGTAGAGTGCTGCTGTGCGCAACGGGCCACATAGTTCTCCCGTTTTCACATAGTTTTCCCAAGCATCCCGAAGGAAAAAAAAAGGAATGGCGTCATCAAATGCTGCAATACCCTTGCCCGTGCCAGAAAACATTATGCGCAAGCGTTACAGTGCGGCGGACGACCAGCAAGTAGCGCGAGATCGCCATCATCCTGTACATAGACTGTACAGCGCAGGGAGAAGGCGCCATCGAAGGAAGTTGCAACGATTTCTAGGGATCCGCCGACGGCGAACGAGCGCTCGCTCCGCTGCGCAATGAAGGCGTTCGCAAAGGCCTTTGCAAGCCATCCAGCGTCAGAAAAAAAATTATCCTGGTAAGTCACTACCCACTACCTTCTCTGTTCAGACGATCGGACTGGACAGCGGACTGTCCGAGCGGAACAATTAGTTATCATATGTGATGAAAACGGCACTTTCGAGTAGCTCGGAATGGCAGTGACTCGGCGCCTGCTGATCGCGTGCGCTCCGAGTAGGAGTGGTGGTGGATGATGCTTTCCCACGATACATACGGCCCGCCCGTCTGAACACCACCTAGTCGATTGCTGTGGAATAGCAGCGCAAAGTAAAAAGCCACTTACATTGCGCGAATTAGATACATGATATTTCAGCATTTTTGCTAAGCATGACTCGAGTTGCATAATATAATACACGTCGTGTAGCTGCTTTCGTTTACATGTGCATGTAAATGTGCACAGCCACCAGGAGCCATAATAAATGAAAATTTTTTTGCAAGATGATTTGCGTTATCTTCTCAGACAATTGTCTGGCACCATTAGCTAACAGCACATGCTGAATGCAGTGTCAAAGCCAAACATTGCAAGAGGTTATATTTTTGTTTTGCTCCAAGCTTATGAACTTGTGTCCCTATGTTAGCACGTGAAATGAAGTGCGCCAATATTTTACGCTGTTGGACAAAACGTTCAGGCACTGGAAGTCCTATTAGCATTTATAAGTCGCAAAGGCTGAACTGGTTTGCTCCTTGTGTTATAAAAACACCTGAAAATTAAAAAAAGGATCCTTGTTAAGGACCATTGCATTGAATGAAGGCAACAGTGTCTGCGTCGTGGCACTTTTCTAGTGTCCTGGCGCAACTTTCAGCTGCACAATTAGATCCTATATTATGTTGGCAAGTTAATTACCAGTCATCTGTGTCTCATATGGTTATTCCCTTTCAGATGAAAATGAGCCTGCAAGTGCCTGAATGACATGGTGCCCAGAGAGACTCATGATGATGAAAGCAATCATGACAACTCCCGGAATAGTAAGCGACAACACTTCTTATATTACTTTCTTCAATGTTCTTGTTGAACATGTTACAGCTATTTACAAAGCACTGCAATGTTCAGTCTTGATTCTCTTACTGCAGTGTACAAAGTGTAGCCAGAGTGCTAAAGTAAGCTCGTGCATGTTGTTATGCACCGGAAAACAGCCCAAGATCTCATGGCTGCAGAAATAATTATTTCTTTCATTTGTTTGCTTGCTTCCATGGCATAGCCACAAGTCTGCACAGTGTGGAGCCGCTGCCGTCAACACCAAGCCTGCAGTCAGTGCCCTTGAGGGGTGAGGACATATTTACGTTATTTTGAGCAGCACCAATTTGTAAAAAGTTTTATTTATCTCAATGCCTTAACAACTTACTATAGTTTAAAAGTCAAGACTGCTTAGTACAACTGCACTAGAACCTAGTTGTTAGCTTTTGCATTCATGCCAAAACTATGCATGGACCAGCAGCAGCAACAGTACATTATACAAAATGCAATGGCCTATGAAAGCAGCGATAAATGAAATAAATGAGTAGGAAAACAAATTATTCACAAATTTTCGTGTTCATGGTGCACACTCACGAGACCATCGCAATGCTTTGTGCATTGTTATGCTTGTTTCAGACTGTTTTGAACCTACACTCCATTTGGTGGCATGACTGAGTCTTCGGTTTGAGAGAAGAATGACGTTTCGAAGATGAAAGAACAAAAACAATGAAATGTGATTGCACTTCTGCAGACTTATGTGCATACTTCAAAGGTCTTAACAGCAAAAGGTCAAAAGCAAGTTCATAGCAATGATAGACTATTGAGCCTCTTGCCCAGGGCCAGTATTGTCTTTTTTTTACTCCACAAGAAACCTTTGAACAATCAATCCAGCCCTCTCACAGAACTTTGGCCAATAAAACACGGCACATCTCTCCGGGTCAATCAGCTAGTCAATCAAACAGTATTGGTAAGCAATGTTTCTGCAGTCAGACCTTGGGAACAGGCGAGGAGACATAGAAACTCCCTTTTTCACTTCGATAGCGTAGCAATAGTCGAACTAGGAGTCTGTCTGCCAGAAAAACACAGGGCATGTCTGATGTCACATACAGCGGATCAAAACAGCATCTGTAGATCTCAACTCCTAATGAATCAGTGTAATGGTTTTATGGCCATGTCCCTTCTCCCAAACAGCCACCGTATCTTCCTGTGCGGTGTGCCCTCAGGCACCCCTCTCCAGAATGTATTCATCATCGGGCAAAGCGTGGGAAGTTTCCACATGCTTTTTCTTTTTGCGGCTTCACACTTTTGTGTGATGTTTGCCTGGACGCGTGATGCATTTCCAGCTCTTAGGTCATTGCAGCATGCTGCTGTGCATGTGCATAATCAACGCAAAAGCTCAGAAGTAATATTTTATGGAGACATTTCTATCGCAATAGCCCATTTGGTGAATTTTATTTGTCCTCAAGAAAAGGATGGCAAAATTATTGTTTACTCCACCCTCCACTGTGGTCTTAATGCATTGGTTGATGTGAAAAAATGATTCAATTTGTTTTCAATGTGCATCAGAAGGAGCGCTCCCACTGACATAAAATAACATCAAATACCATGGAAAATATTTTGCATATGCCAGCAATAGGCAAGTCCCAGTATAGATTGCTGTTAAACGTGACACTTAGTATTCTCTGCGAGCCTACAATTGTAATGTTCCAGCTCTCATTGCTGACAGCACGATTAATAAAAATTCTGTTTTCCTGGGAAAATAATTAGCGTTCTCTTTGAACAATTTATATTAAGTTTGTTTGATTGCACCCACAACAATAATGTTAACAGGAAGGCTTTGCTTTGCTTTGTCAACGTGTCTGCATCTGTGCCCGTCATAATAGAACAGTCATCTGCATGTGGTGGTGGCAAAACTAATATCCAACAGGTGCAAGATAGGTGTCAACTTATACGCAAAGATGACGGCCTGGAGTCCTTGGACATGGGCGACATCAGCTAGTCGGATTAGACCTAGCAGAGTTTCAGGGTGTGAGCTCGACAGTAGTCCCAAAATTATTTTTTGTCTCTCAATTTATATTTTAGAGTTCTGGACACGCCCATATCATATGTACCAGATCCACCCTATATATGTACGACAAATTTAATGAATACGTCGATGTGGGCAATGTCTTTGATGAACACTTTCAACAACAGTGGCCAAAGCAGGCTTCCTTGTGGAACACTGTTAGTGACTGTTAGATCGTTCAAATGGTGATTACTCAGGCATGCTATTTGTGTTTATTCTCCTCTCCTTCGGGGCAAGTGCCAAGGGATATACCCTTCAACTTGTGTGCAATTCCGTTCACAGCTATATAATCACACCAGGTAGACTGCTACAATGAGAATTCACTGCCTTTTCTTTTTCTTTCTTTTTTTTCATGAAATTCTGGTTTAAGACTCGTGATTATCAAAATACCCAATTGCTTGTCCATGAACCTTTTGTACCTGCTATATACCATGGCCTATTCCCCGCCGTGGGTATGTGCCATTACCACTAAAGACTGTCATCAATGGGTCTGATACATAGGTCAGGGGTGGAAGCAGGCTCAAGCATTTTGGAGCCGCTTTGGAGCAGTGAGACAAGAGATTTGGAGCAGCTTTGCAGCAATGAGACAAGAGTGTTGCAGCATTTGAATTATGTTTTGGAGCAGGTTCTTAAGGTCAAATGCCTCTGATAATTGTAGTAATTGTTTTTCTCTTTCTGAAAGAAAAAGATGAGCTCTTCCTTTTTATGCAAGTTCAATGCCTCTCCAACTTCGCACTCATTTCTGACAAGACAACGGCCAACAGAAACAAAACGCTTGCTGGTGTGCTTTATAACTGAACACCTAGTGTGACCTTGTGACCAAACGCATTTGCCTATTCTGACTTGACAGATTCAAATGTCGAGTTTATCACTTCAATGCACTCAAGCAATGCCACTAATTTGGAGCTCAGATTAATGGGCATGACATTTTTGCTCTCTCTCTTGTGCGTGTCCCTTTTTGATCCTATGCCTGTGCTGATAAATTCCTGCGCAGTGGTCAGTAGTGCCTTCAGGAAATGTAGATGACACTGAAGGGTAGCCTTTTCATCTTTCAGCATTTTTACTTCACTACCTCCTTCCAATAGTTCTATCATTATTTGCTTGAGCAATGCTGGGGATCATTTTTTAAATCTTGGCAATAGGCCCTGTACGGCTTTCCAACACTCTTGAGACGCTTCCAAGTGAGTGACATCTTTGGAGTACCAGCCCATAACGATTCAAGTATGATTTTATCTGCCGTAGGCCCGACGAGCTTGTTAGTGAAAAAGAGGCTCGATAAGTGCCTGCTTGTTCTTAGACCACAACCATTAGAATAACTCATGTGGTTTTCCCAGTCGGACAAGTTTCCTTCCGAACGACTCACGATAGTTTGCGCCTATCTGCTTCGCTTGCTGCTCTTGCTTCTCTCTCCACCGGCGATTCAAAAGGCTGAGAGGAGGTGCTACGTCACATGCACAGTGCATTTTTTTTGCAATTATCTGCAATTGCCAGTGACTCATATTAAATTTACTTGCGAACAAATATTAATTATGCCACATGCTTCCTTCCCTTACAAAAATTTCGTTTGCATTAAGCCCAGTGCTAGATGCGTTATATATTTGCCACTGGTGCAAAGACATTGTTCGCATGTTGCACTAAATTTTATTGTAGAACATTAAAACAGCCAGTTTCTAGCAGTTTTGGAGCAATATTGCATTTTGGAGCAGGATAGAGCAGGAAAAGCAGTTTGGAGCAGAATGGAGCAAATGGAGTGGCACTTTCACCCCCGATAGGTGCATTCACAAGAGGAGACTGCTGCACTTCTGTGCCATGATATAGGGGTATGCCATATGCCCAGACATTTCATGAATAATAATGTGCATAGTTATTCACTGGAATACCAGCTGGAGAGCAATATTAAACAACCTCCAGCTTTCTCATAACAGCTTTAATTTTACAGTAATTTCTGTGAACACTGCACCTTTTCATTCCAGGAAGGTAGGAGAACACGGATGTTTTATGCAGCACATGGTGACGAACACTGCCCCGTGTGAAGATGGACATGTGAAGATCAGCTGGTGAAATCTTGGCAAACAGTTGACAAGATGCTGATTGCGCTGATGAAAGAATGAAAGTTATTTATGTTGGCACTATATCACATTGCAGATAGCACCAGTTTATTTTCTCCAAAACTCTCTCGACCATGTTCATTTTGCGAAATAAATCCCAAATACATTTTTGCAACACAAATGCTGTCGGTGTGTTTCTGTTCTTGCATTTTATGGTGCATAAGTAGCTAAGGCTACAGTTTCGCAAATACAGGTCCAAAATTATCTGCAAAAGGCATTATACTAATTTTAAATTGCATATTTTAAGAAATATTTGCATTGTTAGAATTGTAAACATATGCAATGACTCGAAAAAAAAATATGTGCACAACCTCTCTCAAGTGAGCCTCAGCTACAACTTTGAAAACACTGTTAGTGGCCTGTGGTCACCACCAAAAGGAATTCAAAATGTCGCGTCACATAGTGGTAACTGCTAAAAGCATATCATAGGTCAGTGTTTCTCAAATAAGGGCTCACGAAGCGATTTTCAGGGTCCACGAAACCCACAGCTGCAAAAAAAAAGAAAGAAAAGAAAAGAAAGATAGACGTGATAGCTTTGGCCTGACTAGACACTGTTTTGCAGGGTTAAAATCTAGGAGATTCAAAGGCGGCTTTAGTTTATGAAAAAAAAAGAGTGCGGAAACAGAGGGAGAGAGCATCTGCGGCATTCGTTGATGCCAACGTTGGTAAAACTCGAGCTCTGGCTGCACTACTGGATGGGGCTACAATGCAAAGCGTCTCGGGCATGATGACAACATAACAGCTCAATGAGAGTACAATTAATTCAGTAATGTACAGAAAACTCTGAATAATGACTCTAGCAGTACATGCGATCAAAGAATATATGAGCTGTGAATTAGCGGCATGAAGTGAAAATAAAATGGCATCATCACTTCTCGCATCTGGTAGCACAGGTTTTCACTGAAGCCGTCAGTCGGCCTGACAAAGACAGGCTGTGGTGGTTCGCCGTCTCGTTCGCCAGGGCAGATGGCACTTCACACATGCAGACACTTTTATAACTCGGATGCCACCTCTCCTTAATCTAGACAATACACAAACGCACAAAAAACCGTTCGGGTGAAACACTAGAGACTGCCCACACGGCACAACTCAAGTACAGCGTTCAGACTGGTGGTCTAGTGCATATTTGCGGTCACAAGCATCTCGTGCCACTAACAGTTCGAAGTCAGCGTTGGGAACAAGTGAAGCCGTTGGTCCAGAGCACAGCTGTCAGGTGCCCACCGGTAGACGGTCACGCAGTCGAAGGAGCATGGGAGACGACGCCGAACCAAAGTCATCGCGTCCTTTCAGTTCGCCAAGTAGCGAGATGGCGAACCGAAGCTGTCATATCGCTGCACACAACACTCAGGCAAAAACCCCTGCATTTGAACACGAACAGTATCACACGCCACCCTAAACGCCACCACGCACACACCATGTCATGTTCGCCAAACCTACCGCTGCACCAGTGCCACGACCACCACATAGGCCCAATAAAAAGAGTCGCAGATAACAAGATCATAGCAGAACATAGCAGAATTGCATCATCACATGGCACAGTTAGTTCGGCGCACGTGGTAGAGGTATCGACCAGCGTATTGCCAAAGGAAAGGGCTCAACTTAAGTACGAGAGCAATCGATGAGGTCATGACAGCTCAATAAAAGTATGATAAATTTAATGGTGTACAGAAAGCCCCAAATAATGACTTTAGCAGTACATGAGGCCAAAGGCTTGAGCTGTCAATTAGCAGCACTAATTGAAAAATCACATAACGGCATCATCACTTTGAATCTGGCAGCACAGGTTCTCATTCTAGATGGACATAACAATACCAGTATCTAAAAGGGGCAAGAGCATCAGTGCCCTCCACAGGAACCTTCATCACATTTGATGGTATAGGCAAGTGTCAATTTATCAATGAAAAGGCAATTGTTGCCTCTGGAACTGTGATCACTAGATTTCCTGTGGCAGTATCGGATGACAGATCATGGAAGAAATCGAGCGGTGACGCGGAAATAAGGAACAGTGGCAAACAGATGGCGGCTGTTGTAGTCCAGGTGCTCAGGAGGTGAGGGTGAGGTAAAGTTACGAAGAGGGTCATAAGCGTATGATCAATGGTCGGCTTTGTCAGCAGCAGGCAAGACACGGTAATGGCAGTGATGCATCACGTGTCAGGCGATGCTGAAGGTGTAGCAAATAGGCACATTGTCCAGAGTCCACCATGGTCTAAAGCATTGAAGAGGTGGCAGAGCAGCAGGAACAGGGGTTGACCGAGGGGACGTCAAACTGACAACTGCTGCCAATGCTTGTCAGGCAACTTCAGTGTATGTAAGCAGTGCAGCAACGGGAGGCAGGTTGAAAACTGACTGCATGACCTCACGCACTTGCTCCTGGACCATGTGCTTAAGGGTCAGTGCCATGTTTAATGGTCGGCTCGGGAAGGAGCAAGAGCTGTCAAGTGACTTTACGGACAAGCATGCTTTAAGTGTATTGTGAGTAAAAGGGTGGCTTCCATCAAGTCAAGGTTGGTAAGAGCCTTGGTCTGCCCTGAGGGCAGCTATGAGAAGACAAGTTGTCGGTGCAGCTCGTCGTAACCCTGACATAGAAGGTCTCGGCAGGAGAAGCCTGGCGAGCGAGATGGGCGGCGCATGGAAAGAACGCCAGCGGAGACTGATGGACCAAAATGCAAGTCGTAGATTCAGGTTCACACAGCTGGTGGTGTCTTCATTTTCAGCGCCAGCACACTGGACTCAAGCTATCATTAGACACTACTTAATGGCACGTAGTCATCTTGAACTATTACAATGTTATTGTTGACACCACCGTAGCAGATGCACCATCACCATTCGTCAGCACATCTTTATTACTTCACTGTGAAGTAACCTCGTCTCCATAGCTTGCTCTCTATAGTTTCCTCTACAAGGAGTGTGAACCTTCCTCAGACAGCCACAGTAGCTGTGGCCCGGTGACATAGATTGTGTGCTGAACGGTGATGGAGAATGAAATATATTGCCTGATGACACATGCTCCCCTGTGCAGGTCGTCAATTTTCTGTAGTCGCTGGCCGGTGTGTGGTTTTGGGGCAGCAATGGCAGAATTGAGCATGCCTATTCGTTTGCACATAGATTCATCTGCAATGCCACGAAGATACCATATAACCATCGAGTTCGCTGCCTACCTGTTCTCCTGTGTCCCTCACTCTTTCCCAGAAAGATAGTGGAAAACTGGAAAGCTTGGCGTGATATGGTTTATAAGGTCACACAGAGTTGGACACGACTAAATTGAACTGATTCGTCTGTAGAGGCATGGCAATGTGGCTAGCCTCATTGCAATGGAAGCACAAGAGGTAGTGGCTTGAAGTCCTCCGTGCTCTGCTTTCCTGGGGCTTAGGCATCGCTTGTATGATGAGAGGGTGGCGTCCCTTCAATTACTGGTTCAAGTCAATGAGGGCCTGGAGTGCAGATATGCGAACCAGGCTTTGTACTATAGAGGCATAAGTTATGGCTAGAGCTTCCACTACAGTCAAAAATGGCCAGTAGGCAAATGCATGCTGGACTTCTTCATGGACGTCCATAAGCATTGCCACCTGAGGCTGCTGGAACAACAGTAGCAGCCAGACAGCACACGTCTTCCCGAACTATCTCGCAAATAAGATCCCGCAAATTATCTCTACTTGTAGGTGTGCCATCGTGGTGGCTTGCAGAGTATTTGAAGTGGTTGGTTGAATGCCGAGGGTTACAACATTTTGGAACAACGAGAAAGTAGTCATGCACTGCTGCATCTCGCATAAAAAAAATTCATAAAGCTGCATCTCGGCATAACAGCGTCAACAAATGAACAGCATAAATCTTTGGGTAGCATTGTTGTATGCAGTGATGCTCATCTTGGCAATGGAGTAACTGTTTTAGAAAACATGGACAACAGAAACAGAAGTGGACATGGACGTACACAGGCTCACAACTGTATTTTACTAACCGAAAGAGGACATATATACAGCAAGCAAAAGTATAGCGTTGAGCATGCGGTTTTGTGCACTTTATATGTGTCATCTTTACTTAGTAAAATCCAGTTGTGAGTCTGCAAGCCTCCTGTCCACTTGTTTCTGATGTCCAAGTTTCCTAGTGCACTTACCCTATTTACAAGATATGCACCACTGCATGCTGCAATTATTGCTGTAAGGGATACAGAGATGAATTCTGCAACTGTTGACAAATGCCTCAACTATGAAGTTCACTGCTTGCCATGCTTGTCCATATTTTACTGAGAAAGGCAGCCTAAAAAAAATGTTCCAAATTTTTTGACCGCAGGACGTAGGCCGACTCTTATGTCTGAAAAGGCGCAAGGTACTGACCAATTGAGGCAGACACAAGACAAAGTAGATAGACACATGACAGCTGTACAAAGATGTTCGGCAGTTCATTGCAAAGTGGCAACTTTATACATGCGCCCTACCTGTTACCATCTCAAAGTTTGGTTCTCGAAATGGTCAATAAAAGCAAAATCCCGTGCTACGCTGCCAAACCCCCCCCTCTACAGCTTTCCTAACACTGCTCATTGCCTTATTGAAGGCAACATGATGAGGCTGCAGTACGGCACCTCCAAACAGCTTGTAGAGTAGAGGCCATCGGGGGTAGGCTGTATCACCATAGATCGCATATTTATGACCCATGGTGATCTTCTGCAGGTTCTCAAATTGCACCGTCTCCTTGAGGATCCCTAAAAGATAGCAATTAAAAATATATACAATGCGGGTCTACACAGGTGCCTCTGTTCTTTTTGTATAATGAGATGTAATTACAGTGGCAAGTTTTTAGATACAATTTTTTCCTACAATTTTACAAAATGCCACATGCTAACACAATCTTGCATCACATACTTAAGTGCCACGTTTCTTTACAGATGAAATGCTGTTTTTCATGAGGTGGGTCATTGAGTACCCTTTCCCAAAAACCAACTCAAAAAATATAAAAGTACTTGTAAAATTTTCGCAGCGGAGATGTTAGGCTTTAATTTGGAAATGCCCTCCCCTGAATATGAAAAACATATTACAGCTAGTTACTGCAATGAAGACATGACTGAGCAGGCTTACCTGCATCGTGACGCCTGCCTTTAAATGGCCCATCCAGCTGGCAGACTATGGCATTGGCACACATTAGTGCCTGATATTTCTGCACAGGCTCCACTTGTGCCCAGAGAAGTCCTCCTTCTGAGCCACAGACGGTCGACAAATTTGCCTTGCTGTGCCATGATGAAGCCCCAGCAGTTGAGCACGGGGGCCTTCCTTTGCATGCGCCGCCTGAGGAGGAAACAATTGAAGAGGCTGCAAGCAACGATCGTTTATAGAGTGCCTATAAAGTGGTGATGAGAAAATAATCTTTCAGTGTGCACCTTCTTTACTGTGCCGTAGCATAATACTTATTGCATTGCTTTTGGAAGAGTTCACTAGCGTTACCTCGTACAGGCCCATCAATTTTAAGGTGAAAATCTTTAATGGCTCATACTGTCGGCATTCGTTTGTTTGGTCACACTATAGCTGTCAATCAAATGACGTCATGATGATGCCATCAGAAAAAATTAAAATCCTGTTTCCACTGGGAGCCGAACCTCTATCCCTCGCATCCCCATCCGAGCACTTTAGCCAACTGTGCAACGCTCGGGATCGTGAAACACACATCAAAATTCTCCTTGTCTACTGTAAGGATAATAGATAGCGATGACAATGAAATTGGAATTAGCAGTGATGACATTAGCAATGATAATGACGGTGCATTTAATTCATAATGATGATGAGAGCAAACGTGATGCACCGTGTGCACCAGCAACGCTTAGACTTTCACATTTCTGCAGTGTGGATTCCGCAGTGCTCCCGGATTTTTTCAACACTATCATCGACACTTGATTTTTTTTTCAAAGCAAGCGAAATTCAGAAACCTACACTAGGTTATTTTCTTTTCCTTTTTTTTTTGTAATTGAAAGAACTTATATACATCTCACTTTTGCAAACGGTTTGAGACAGTAAGGATGTAAATAAAGACCAGGAATTGCACAGAAATCATGTGTCAAATCAAACATGACCCAGATTCTGCTGATTTGCAGATGAAAATGAGCCAAATCTATTTTATTCTTGACAGCTTTCTCAGCTTTGGCATAATAGGGTGGACTACTGAGAGTGTAAATTCAATTATTGCTTCTCCATAGCTACTTCCTTATCGCTGCCTAGGATACGAAGAGATGAGAGGAAAATCTGAAGCCAGAAGATAAAACACTGGACACATAGCCTTGCAGCAGACAAAGGAATTTGTGCATAAAGCTAGCAAAATAACTTATAAAAGACTACATTTAGTTTAGCCTGTTGGCAGCGGCTTTCTGCATTCAGCAACATAAGCAAATAGCTGTTGCGTCAACAGATACTGCGGCAAAAAAAAGGAATTGCTTGCCCCAGGGATGTAAATACTCAGTTTTTTTCTACTGATAATGGGTCAGGTCGCTAGGGATTCTGCCCTCTTAAAAAAAAATAAGAGTAAAATATAAATTTCGCCAACCTTCCTGCGCTTCAGTGTCAAATGAAGTTGAGAATCTACACGGACGACGGTAATGCGATAATATAAATAATACAAAAGGGTGTAAGCTCTAAATTGGGCTCACGCGCGTTAATCCGGCTGATCCCAGTGAGCTACTGCCAGGGCCATTACTCGTGGTGGTGAGTATCTTGAGAAAAGAACAGCAGTAAAAGGTTTGCAACCTCCATAATGTATGAACTTCTATAGGCTTGTTGAACTAAAATGTAGGCACCGATTGACGTGAGCTTTCATTGCTCAGCCGATGAGTCACGTTACTTTTTCGATCGATGCGTTTGCATAAGTGCCTGTCACCCCTGTCACCATCAGCACCGCGTCGCATTGTAGCCACCGTTGCCTGTAGCCACCGGATGTCGAATCTTTGGTGAACCTTCTAAGGAGTCTAGAGGTCGCATTCGAGTGAAACGCGCCGAGCACAACCGCCGATTCGCTTGCTCGTGAATGTGCAGAGCTTCCATCCATATTCGCTTCCGATGATTCCGAGGGGGAAATATACGGAACGACAATCTTCCAGCGCCTTCGCTGCTCGAGTGGCGTGGTACTGCGTTACGGTCCTGCTTATGGCAGCGCAAAATTCAACGAGATATCGCGAGCGAGAAACTAGCAGCACAGGCAGGAGCTTACAAGTGCATACAGGGTAGCTATACCTGCCAAAGCCATTCGTGCTAGAGAGACAAGAAATTCTCTTAGGCGGCGCAGAATACTGAGAGCCTCAAGAGGTGTTTTCTGTGTAATACAATTGATTGCTTTGACAAAAGTAAGCATGTTGGTTTTTTGCATATAATAGAAAAGTTGAGAGTATGGAAAAACATATATTTACACACTCCTTTAGCTCTGATATTATTGTTCGTCAAATCATCAAACTCCCATCCAATGTAATTTTACCCACTGCCAAAAAGCGGCCGCTCTGTGCTGATACCATCCGTGGCATGAACTCGCTTTGCAGAGCAAATTAATATACTATTTGCCACAATGTACGAGATACGACCATTGCCAACAGCATCACTATAACGCAATCTATGCAACAAAAAGACAAAATAATGTGTTTAAAACGCTTTCGGGCCTCTTTAAGTTTGGATAGTCTATTGAGTTGATGTTTGTCTTCCAATTTCAGTAGCATGTTGTTGCTAATACTTTTTGTGGCCTTGTTGCCGGGCCCAAGAACTTCCATGAGGCCTTTTGCACCATGACAGAAGAAACGTTGTGTGGTGAGACAAGTTCATCTTCTTAGTGTATGAATTGATACTTCTGGAAGGGTTCTGGTTTGCTGGAGCCGTACAACTGAAATACGTCTTCGATGCGTACGCTTTTAGGACGACGGTCACATTTTCGGGTGGGGAAGGGAACAGCCATAAGTATGTTAGCTATACTTCAACGGGGATGCCAACCACCTACTATCGAGACCAACTGGGGGATGTAGCATGATAGAAATTAGTCTTCACGCCAGGTGTATGTCAACACTGTAACCAAATATGGTGTTATCGATGTAGATTACCTCACACAAAGTTACCCCAACCCCCTCGCGAAAAAGAAATGCCGTGAAAATGGAGGAGATAGGAAAGATTCGAGGAAGTGATAGAAAAGTAGAAGATGGAAAGAGGACAGGAAAGGACAACTGCGAATTCTCTCTATCGGGTCTGCCTGGAGGTGCCGTGTATGGGAAGCTGGGACCAAAGTGGTGTGTTGCCTCCTCCAAGGGCATTTACCAGTCTTCGGATTGTCTACCAGAATCCCCTCTTCCTCGGACATGGCGATTCCACGTACAGATAAGCATGGGTGCTGGGACAATGGTGGCGCGCTACTCACCAACATACGTTTTAAGACATGCCTCTGCGAACGTTCCAATGGCTCTAGGCTCTTCCATTCTGGTGTGCTGCATGACGACTCCACTACCGGTTATCTGGGAAAGACTTACACGCTCGACCGAGCTCAAAAGCAGTTTTATTGGCCAATTAATGTGTTCTTCGACAGAAAGATATGTGGCCACATGCGAGTGGGGTCAGCGCCACAGACTCCCTGTTATCGCTCCACCTGGCCTGCGTCACCCAGTGACGCCTCCCAAAAGCAGTTCGAGCAGGTCGATATTGATCTGCTTGGACTTTTTCCCAGATATTTATATGGCAATCGGTGGATCATGATATGTGCGGACTGCATAATTACTAGATACTGTGAAATAGTTGCCCTATACATCGGCTACCAGTCATTAAATGTCGCTGCTCCTTCTAAACCCTGCCCTTTTGCGGTATGAAGCATCACGAGTGGTAATCATTGACTTAAGCTGCCAATTCACGGCCGATATTGTTTAGACCTGCCACATTTACGCAGTCACTCACAGACGCTAAATGCCATACCACTCACAGACAAACGGTCCCACGGAACGCAGAACAGGACAGCCATCAATTTGTTTGCCGTGTATGTCGACTATGATCATAAGAACATAGACACTACTACCATACATCACATAATGTTTCAATAGCGCTAGTCAAGAAACCACCAGATACAGCCCATCGTTTTGAACGCTAGCCCGTCGCGCTATAGCCCTTTTCACAAATCTTTGTTTCAGTGGCACCATTACCCGACACGGGCGACGTCTAGCGTCGAAACACGTTATGCCGCCATTTTGGGCTGCGCTTGTGAAAGCTGAACTTGAGACGGATGGCCGCGCATCTGTTTTGTGCCCTTCAAGGCGCCGTATTCGTACTGCTTTTTCCTTCCATTTCACCTCTGTTGTGCCGCATGACCTAATACGCGATTCACATGCTCGCATGAACGACCAATGTGAAGTAATTGTCAACGCAAACCCAGCCAGCGGATCTGGCGCTTCGTCGTTGGCATTGGTGTCAAACGCATCGTGTTCGTCGAGGTCAGGCGTGCTAGTCAGCGGTAGGCATTTTTTGTTTACTAACGCGAAAGCGTCACTTCGCTATGTTCACAGATTTCTGTCCGCCCACCGCGTCCTCAAAATCGTGTCCGCAGCAGCTGCGAGTAATTGAGAAGAGGTAGAGGTTAATGAGTGGTGTCAATCGATAGAGGTTGACGGAATGTTGTGTCCGAAATAATAATCAGGCCAATAAAATAATTAGGTAATTAATTAGAGGCAGAACACGCAAAATAGTGCCCACAGCAGTTGTGAATAATTGAAAAGTCGTAGAGGTTATTGAGTGGTATCAAGCGATAGAGGGCGACGTATTGGGTGCGAAAGAATAATTAAGCCAATAGGCTATTTAGGTAATTAATTAGAGGTAAGAATGAAAAAGTAAGGGCGAAGATGGTCTCATTAGCGAATGGCCTGGCGCCATATTTGAATATATCAAATACTTTAAAAGTTAATTAAATCAGTCAATTAGGGTTGTTGTTGAAAACTTGCTTAGCTGGGAGGCCTCTCATTGCTATGTTGAATAGAAATGGAGATAACACGGCACCTTGAGGGGTTCCTTTGCTTCCTAGCCTTATGCTGGGAGACTCTGCGTCCTGAAATTTAATCACTGCCCTTCTGCCCTGAAGAAAGTTCTTAATGTAATTGTATGTTCTTTTGCCTACGTTTACCTCCTCAAGACCTTTTAGTACCGCGTCATGTCTGATATTATCGAAGGCCTTCGTGAGGTCTAGGCCTAGGATCACCTTAGTGTCTAGCCCTTTCTTGTCTATGATATCATGTCTTAGTCTGAGCATTATGTCCTGCGTGCTGAGCTTAGGTCTGAACCCTACCATCTCATGCGGCCATAGGTTTTCATCCTCCATGTATTTTGTTAATCTCGCTTGCACTACGTGTTCCATGAGCTTCCCCACACACGATGTCAGAGAGATTGGTCTTAGGTTTTCTAACTTTGGTTCTTTCCCCGGCTTAGGAATGAGAATCACTTCTGCCTTTTTCCATTCGTCCGGTAATTTACTTTCTTTCCATACTTTGTTTATGTATCGTGTGATTGCTTCCACCGATCCTTCATCTAGATTTCTAAGCATGACATTTGATATCTTATCTGGTCCAGAGGCCGAGCGAGTTCTTAACCCCGCAATAGCTGCTCTGACTTCTGCTACCGTGATATCTGCATCTAGTTTACCATTCTCTGGACCCCCATATTCCGCTTGTTTAATTTCTGTTGTTTCTCCTATGTATATTTCTTTGAGTCTCTCCATTAGTTGCTTATCCGTCCCATGGAAAGCGTGTCTCACCTTCACTTGGTTGATGCTAGCTGTCTGTTTTGATTTGTTCGGGTCTAGGAGGTGCCTCAGTAGGTTCCACGTTTTGGCTAAGCTCATATTCCTATCCATTTCGTCACACGTGCTGCACCAGTTTTGCTCGTTAAGTTTTATCGCGTAGGTTTCCATGTCTTTCATATGCCTGGCTAGCGTTCTTTTTAGGTTTCTGTTCCATTTTTGGGATTTCAGTTTTTTTTAAGTCAATTAGGGTGGTGTTAAAGATGTGACGTCAAGCAACCTGAAGTCGAGCTAAAAAAGGGCATAGGAAGAATTGGCGCGCAATTCGAAAGTACCAAATACTAAAGTAGTTAATTATGGCAGTCAATTAGGGTGACATTAAGGATGTGACGTCACGCAACCGGAAGTACAGCCGAAAAAGGGCATGGAAAGGGACTTGCGCACAATTTGAAAATACCGAAGACTGAAATGGGTAAAGAAGTGAATTATTGTGAAGTCAAGGATGTGACATCACGCTACCGGAAGTAGAGCCAAAAAAAGGCATAGGAAGAGATTGGCGCGCAATGTGAAAGTACCAAAGACTAAAATGAATAAGCAAGAATGTTGTTGTTGTTATGAACTTTATTTTTCCACCGATGTAGGAGGCCCCCTACTCCCCGCCCCCGGCACGCAGGCCTATGGGACGGAGGCCGGGGCCTCCGCGACTAAAGACTGGCGAAGTGACAGTGTTTCTTCGCGGCTTCAGCCGCCAGGCGGACAGCTTGCTGCTGGTTGGCGGGGGACTCGCTCCGCAGTAGCAGTTCCCAGGCTTCTCTACTGTTTATGTTTTCCTTGGCGCCAGGGGAATCAAGGCATTGCCAGATTATGTGATCAAGAGTACCCCTTTCTCCGCAGGTTTCGCATTTATCGTCCGCCTTTTCCTCCACTTGCGTGTGGAAAAGCCAGACGGGACTTGGGAAATTCCCAGCTTGCAGGCGCCGCCAAGCGACGGCCTCCTTGTTAGTTAGCGTTCGGTCCGGTGGTGGCAGGGACCTTCTGCTAAGTCTGTAGTGTTCTAAAATTTCCTTATACGTTTGCAGCCTCTCGTCCATCCCATCGCAATCAGGCGGCTCTACGGCTGCCCGGAAGTAGAGAGCTCGGGCTAGCTCGTGCGCCGCCTCGTTGCAGGGGACGGACTCGTGCGCGGGGGTCCAAATAATTCGAATCTTTCTTTCAAGTTTTCCTTTCTCTAAAATTTTGGCTGCCTCCGTCGAGACCCTCCCTTTTCCAAAGTTCCAGACAGCTGTTTTGCTGTCACTAATAACTATGCTGGCTTCCGTTCCAACGCAAGCGAGCGCTATTGCAACTTCTTCAGCCGTGTCTACATTTCGGCTTCTAACGGACGCGGTGGCGGCGGGCACGCCGCGGCCGTTGACGACCACAGCCACCGCCGCCCCCGACTTCCCGCTAGCCGCGTCCACGTAGGCGACCTCCCCCGGCTTCATTTTCCCCGCTTTCTTTGCGAGCTTCTCGGCCCTCTTTTGTCTCCTCTCCATGTTGTACGTTGGGTGCATGTTTTTAGGCAGGGGGGGGGGGGGCACTATTATATATTCGCGACACTCTCGTGGAATGTCTACTTTGTGGCTTGTTCCTCTATCTGACTGCAGTCCCACCCAGCCGAGGATGGTTCTGCCCGTGATGGTTCTGCTTAATCTTTCTAGTTGCGCCATGCGCACAGCCTCCGCTAGTTCCGTCCAATTGTTGTGCACCCCCATTTAGAAGAGGCGTTCAGTCGAGGTCGAGATGGGTAGTCCCAGAGCCCTCTTCGCGCATCGTCTGATGAGTGCGTCTATTCTCTGCTTTTCTTCTGATCTAATGTTTAGGAATGGTGTGGCGTAACATATGCGGCTAGTGATGTAAGCCTGCATTAGTTTCAGGAGGCTTCGTTCCTTAAGGCCCCGACCCTTTAGTGCGATTCTCCTGAACAGACCCGTGACTTGCGTGGCGTACGCGTTCAGTTTCTTTACCGTTGTATCGTTGTACCCATCTGCTTGTAGAAACAGCCCCAAGATCCTAATTTGTTCGACTTTTGGCACTATTTGGCCGTCTACTGTTACGCTGATGTTTATCTGGCGTTTACACCTGAGCGCCTTCGGGTTGTAGATAAACAGTTCCGATGTTTGTGGAGAGCACGAGAGGCCCCTTTCGGCCGCGTAGGACACCACGGTGTCCGCCGCCGCTTGCAAGCGCTCCTCGATGCTCGCGTCACTCCCCTGGGTAACCCACAGGTTGACGTCGTCCGCGTACATGCTGAATTTTAAGTTTTCCACTTTCCTCAGTTCTGCTGGGAGGTTTCGCATGGCAACATTAAAGAGGAACGGGGACAGCACCGAACCCTGTGGCGTACCCCTGCTTGCTAGTTTGACGGTGGAGGATTCAATGTCCTGAAACTTTATCGTTCTACCCGACAGGAAGTCTTTTACGTAGTCGTACGTTTTCTTTCCGACCCCCAATTCTTGGAGGCCAGAAAGAATTACCGCGTGTTTTACATTATCGAACGCCTTTGTCAGGTCTAGACCTAGTATTACCCTCGCGTCCCTGGTTTCGCTTTCTATGATATCGTGTCTCAAGCGGAGCATTACGTCCTGTGTGCACAGGCCGGGCCGGAACCCAACCATTTCGTGCGGCCACAGGTCGTTAAGCTCCATGAAACGCGTTAGTCGCGTTTGGACTACCCGCTCCATCAATTTCCCTATACAGGATGTTAGAGAGATTGGTCGTAAGTTCTCTAGTTTAGGGGGTTTGCCTGGCTTCGGTATCAAAATTACGTTTGCCGTCTTCCACTGTTGTGGGAGGCGGCCTCTGTCCCATACGATTCTCATGTATTTGGTGAGCGCGCGGATGGAATTTTCGTCCAAATTTCGGAGAACCTTGTTTGTGATTACGTCTGGGCCAGGAGCCGATTTTGTTTTTAGGCCTAATATTTCGGCGCGAACCTCCGCCTCCGTGATCGGCGCGTCTAGGGCCTCGTTTAAGGGTCCTTCGTAATCCGGCAGGGGTAAGGTTTGTGTGTCGCCTACGTACATGTTAATCAGTTTCGCCATGAGTTCCCCGTCCGTGCCCTCGAACGCGTGTCTGGCTTTCGTCAGTCTTATGCCCGATTGAGTTTTCGAATTGTCAGGATCAAGTAGGTGTCTGAGTAGGCTCCACGTATTAGAAAGGCTCATGTTCCCTTCCATCTCGTCACACCTACTACACCAGTTTTGTTTGCAAAGTTTTACTGCGTAATCTTCAATCTCTTTGTTATATCTTGCTATCCTTCGCCTAAGGTTCCTGTTCCATCTTTGTGACCGGAGACGCCTCTCCATGCCGCATTTTGCTTCCCACATATGAAGGAGTTTGCTGTCAACCGTCACCGGCGCATCGTCCTCCCGTAGGGTCGTGGTTGCTTTCTCTACTTGTTTCTTAAGCGTCTCTGCCCATTGCTCTATGTTTTGAATTTCATCTCCCGATTCGCAGTTTTCTCTGATTTGCCTAAACCTGTCCCAATCAGTGATTTTGGGTTTTTTGAGGCGACGCGTTTTGACGCCCTTGCTGAGGGTGAGAGCCAGAACAAAGTGGTCACTGCCAAAATTTTCAGCTGTGTTTTTCCAGACTGCGTCTCCCGTGTTTTTTCCTAAGGTAAGGTCCGGGGTGGTGTCTGCACAGACGCTGTTTCCCATCCTGGACGGACAGCTAGGGTCCGTCAGCAGGGTGAGGCCGAGCTCATGTATGTCCTCCCACAGTTGCCTACCCTTGGGGTCGTGTCTATTGTAGCCCCATTCTTGGTCGGCGGCATTGAAGTCTCCTAGAATTATAAGAGTATTGCTTCCTGCTGTTTTGATCGCTTTGCGGAATAGGGCGCGGAAACGTACCTTTCTCTGCTGGGGGGTGCTGTACACATTTAAGATGAAGAGACTAGCCTCTTCCTTGCGACCAGTGATAATTTCTATTAATACAGCTTCGATGTCTCGCGAGTTGACCTCATGCTCGACTACCGCTATGTGTCTTTTAACTAGAATGGAGACGCGGGATTTTTCTCCCCGGTCACCGTGGAACGCCTGATATCCCGATAATTTTGGTAGACCTTTTCCTGTTTCCTGAAGGGCTATAGCTAAAGGTTTTTCTGCGCTCTGCTCTGAGTGCTGTTGCAAGAGCGCTCGCTTTCGTTGGAAGCCGCGGCAATTCCACTGCCCCACCAGAGAGTCTTCATTTTTACTGCGCCTGTCCATTTTGTTGAATTGGGGTCACAGTCTTTTCTAATGTAGTTAGCCTCTCGGTGAAGGCGTTCTGCATCGCGGTGAATTGCGTCTGCATTTGATTTACCGCACCCAATAATTGGGTGAGGAGGGTCTCGATTCTTTCAAATCTTGCTTCGTATTTAGCGTCCAGTCTCCTTTCTAATGCCACCAGCGGATCCGTCTCGTCCCCTTTACGTTTTTGCGGGGGTGGCCTGATTGTTTCAGTAATCATTTTCTCCTCTTCATTATCCCTCTGCTCAGGGCGCGCGACTACGACCTTTGTAGGCTGGGAAGAGGGCTTACCAAGATACTTTGTTGGGCGAGTTGGTACTTATTCATTATTGATATAAACAGCGCGAACACGAAAACAAGGGACAAGAAACACGAAAGCCACAGTACATGCGCTGACTCACAACTAAGCCTAAGCCGTTTACTGCAAGGCCCAGAAAAACAAACATGAAGAAAACGAAACAGTCACGTGAAAAACCCCTGGGTTCACCTGCTGCATAAAAATTACTTTAAAAAATCACTTAAAAAAGACACTTCTTTCCTTGAAAGAGCAAGAGACGTCTTGCTGATACACTTATTGTCCGTTGAAATAAAATACGCTTCCACTATCTCTCTCGTTATCTTCTCTTTGTGGCGATATAAAATCTTAACACTGTCAAACTTAGGAGTGCATTTCTTCTTCTCCTTCTTCATTATTTCACATGACTGGCAATGGGATACTAGAAACGTTTTGTCCTTTCCAATTTCCAAGTTGTTACAGTGTTCCTGTAGTCTCTTATTTATACACCGTCCGGTTTGTCCTATATAACTGGCCCCACAAGAGAGTGGAAGCCTATATACAACACCTGTCTTGCATCCAACATAGGGGTTTCTATGTTTCACCCCACATTCTTGCTTCTTCTCTTCTCTTTCCCTTTGAACAGCCGGGCAGATCCTCTTCATCTTGAGCGGGGCGGTCAGTGCGACGTCCACATTATACCTCTTGCCTACATTTTTGAGGCCATGCGAAATCCTGTGCACATACGGTACCACGGCAACCTTCCTCTTCCTCTCACCCATGCTAGGCAGGGATTTCAGTCTGTGCGTTCTTTTAAGGTTCTTCAGTACCCGGCAACTGGCCTCAATAATAACTGACTCGCGATAACCGGCCTTTGCAATTCTCTTCACTTGTCTTTCAAAACTCTTGGCCATGCCGTGGTAACAAGATTTCGTCAACGCACTTAACAAGCAAGTGTTTATCATCCCATTCTTCACTAACTTGGAACGTCCTGAATTGGCGCCTAGCAACGGCTTCATCGATCTCGGGTTGTATTCCCAACAAACATGATCATCACCGAATTGAATCAAAATATCTAAATACTGTAACTGATCGTCCACTGGTTTCTCAACAGTAAATTCCAGGCCGGATCCACACTCAGTAAAAACATCCATAATGTCCTTCATTCTTTGATTGAATCCCTCACGGCCTGTTAATACTAAAAAGTCGTCCACATACCTGAAGGTGGAATAATGCAAGCCCTCCAAGTTATCCTTCAGGTGTCTGTCCACGTACATTAAGAAGATGTCACTCAAGACCGGTGCAACACTCGATCCAATGCACACTCCAGCCTTCTGTGTATATAGCTTGTTCTTCCATCCTATGAAGGTGGATTCCAGGTAGAACCTCAAAAGTTCAAGGAAACTTTCAACACTAACACCTGAGGCGTCAATGAAGTCACATTCATTATTGTCTTCTGTAATGCACATTTGTACTCGCTTAAGGAGGCAGTCATGGGGAAGACTATAATATAAATCCTTGACATCCATGCTGAAGCCGACACAATTTCTTGGGTTGTGTTCTTTGAGGAACACGACAAGGGCTTCAGAATTAGGTAGCCTTAGAGGGTCTTATAAAGTCAACGAGGAAAGGTGCTTCTGCAAATATTTGGACACCAGGTGCTGCCACGTGCTCTTCTCAGATACGATGGCTCTGAATGGAACATCTGGTTTGTGGGTTTTTGCCGAAAAGAATACTTCCAAATGTAGTTGCTTGCATTTCTTCACCTGTTCACGTATTCGTTCAAGCCCCAGATCATCTAGAAGAGCCATAGCCCTCTCTTTTATCTTGGTCGCTTCCATAGGAAACCTTTTGAAATTCTTCTCAACAGCAGCCTCGGCTTTTTCTTGAAACTGATTCTCAGAAAAAATAGTAAAATACCCTTCTTTATCTGATAGTATAACTCTGAGGTCTCTTGAGGCCATCCATTTAGCAATATAGTTAATAGGGCACCGTTTCCCCTTTAATCCTTCTTTTGTGTGCTCTAGCACTTCCATGCACTCATGGATGCACCGCGACCTTTCAGAATCTTCAACTCTATTTGCAATACAGCGTGACATGGTCACCTGTTCAGCCTCATCAACTCTAGGTTCAAAAGCATGTTTAGGACCCAGCCTCAGCATCTTATCAATACCTAGAGGTATATCTTCATCAGCGAAATTCAATACCTTGCTTTGCTGATCTTTGTTCATCTTCTTCCTTGGAAGCAGAGGTAGAACCACCTTCCAAAGGAATTCCGTCAATCTCACTCAGGGCACACCACTCTGTGTACTTGCGAAACGCACGCTGCTTGCTATACATGCACTCACACACGAGTCGTAGACAATCCTTGAAATGGCGGGCTTGCCTCCACATCTCAGACACCATTATACGGCAGAGTCTCCTGCAATGACCAGTAGACGGCCTCAGGAACCCAAAGGTCTTCGGGAACTCCGGAGGCACTGTGCCGAGCTTGAGGTACCAAGAGGCCTTTCTTGCTTGGCAGATACAAACTGCGATGGCAGGCGCTAACACCTCAGGGTCATTAAACGCAGTCGTGGCCGAGTGGTTTGGGCGCCCGTCTCGGCTGCGGGAGGTGGTCAGTTCGAAACCCGCCGCCGGACACCCACCGGTAAAATTGGGTACAAGCGTCCCCCGGCCCGGCGCCCGGCTCTTTTAGGGGTGTGCGTTTGGAAGAGGCTCTGCTAACCCTGCTGTGCCCCCTCGGGGGCTTAGTTTCGAACAACCATGGCCTGCAAAGGCCATGGCCACGCAGGCCATGGCCTTTCGTTTTGTTTCTTATTTCGTTTTGTTTTTTTTAGGACTGCTGCAGCTGAGGCTCTAAGGGAGCACTTCAGGTGAGGGTCAAAGGAAGTACCTTTGCAAGACAAACAGAACCACCTTTGCAGGCTGCGAGGTTCGAAACTGGGTTTGGGCCCACTGCGGAGGAGGGGCGCGCAGCGGGGTTTACGGAGCTTCTCCCAAACGTACACCCCTGTAAAAGCCGAGCACCAGGCCGGGGGACGCTTGTACCCATTTTTACCGGTGGGTGTCCGGCGGTGGGTTTCGAACTGACCACCTCCCGCAGCCGAGACGGGCGCTCTAACCACAAGGCCACCGAAGCGGTGGCCTTGTGGTAGAGCATCCGCCTCGCATTCGGGAGGTACCGGGTTCGATCCCTGGTGCCGCCGGGTACCCACCGGTTTTTAAATGGGTACAAGCTTTCCCCCGGCCTGGTGCTCGGCTCTTCTGGGGTGAAATGCTTGGGAAAAGGGGTCATGGCCCAAATAGTTGCGCCGATGTGGCAGTGATTCGTTCCGCCATCGGACAACAATAAGTCCGCCTTGAGCGGCAACAGCCCATTATGTGGCCCTTTTTTTTTCTCGCAAAGTCAGGCAGGCCGGAAATCCGGACTTGCCGTGGGACTGCAGTGATCTCTGAGAAGTGAACTTCATCAGTGACAGTGAACCTTTACGTCTTTCGACACGCTGGCTTAAAGCGTTTCGCACTTGAAACAAGGCATTTTTCTGAGTTTTCGCGTGTGCAGGACACGACTCGTTTTCAGTTTTGAACCCCGTGAAACACGGTAACTCGAACCACCTTTGCAGGCTGAAGTGTTCGAAACTATTTTGCCCCAGAGGGAGCGCAGCGGGGTTTGCGGAGCCTCTTCCAAGCGCACACCCCTGTGAGAGCCGGGCGCCAGGCCGGGGGACGCTTGTACCCATTTTTACCGGTGGGTGTCCGGCGGCGGGTTTCGAACGAACCACCTCCCGCAGCCGAGACGGACGCCCTAACCACTAGGCCACTAAATACGCTTCCACTAGATAGTGGAAGCGTATTTTATTTCAACGGACAATAAGTGTATCAGCAAGACGTCTCTTGCTCTTTCAAGGAAAGAAGTGTCTTTTTTAAGTGATTTTTTAAAGTAATTTTTATGCAGCAGGTGAACCCAGGGGTTTTTCACGTGACTGTTTCGTTTTCTTCATGTTTGTTTTTCTGGGCCTTGCAGTAAACGGCTTAGGCTTAGTTGTGAGTCAGCGCATGTACTGTGGCTTTCGTGTTTCTTGTCCCTTGTTTTCGTGTTCGCGCTGTTTATATCAATAATGGGAAGAGGGCATTTGTTTCTGTACCTGTTTTTGGGGTACCAGTGTGTTCCTCGGTGGAGGAGGGGGGGTACTCTTTTCCATTCTTAAATTTTGAATCTCTGTAGTGAGCGTGCTGAGCATGCTCTTGAGCTCTCGATTCTCTTTTTCTAGTTTTTTAGTTCTCTCGTCTGCATCCCTATTTACCTAGGAACTGCTAACCGTGAAACTTACCGTTTTTCGATCTTCGATCGGACTGCGTCTGCGTGCAGGTGGTCCCCACGACGTCTTGGGGTCCCGTGTAAAGCACCCGGAGCTGCTGGCAGTGGATGAGTCGGCCAAGGTCCTCGAACTGGAGCGCCTTCGTCCAGAGCTGGAACGGTCCCTGGTACCGGAGCTCGAGCGGCGTCGCGTAGAGTAGGCGGTGGCTCCTTCCTCCAGCCTCGGGAAGTCCCCCTCTTTGGCTGTGAAGTGGTGGCAGTCCTTGCTGTTTGATCTCGATCACCTTCTTAGTAGCCGGGGGTCCTCTTCACCATTTCTGGTTCTTGAGCGTCCCTCTCTCTCGCAGTTTTGCGTTGCATCAGCCATTTTCAGTTGTCCCTGCTGACCCAGTTTTTTCTTCCAACGTCTTTTTTTGGTAATGTATGGGGTTCTATATATCTCCCGGCATCGCTTGTCGCCGAGGAGGTGATTCTTTCCGCATAGCTGGCACTTCGGTTCGCACAGATGACCTTCTTTCGGATTTTCCATGCCGCATCCGCGGCACTTTTTATTCGTCGGATCCGGACAGACGTCGTCTCGGTGTCCCATGCGCCCGCACGCGTGGCAAACTTCATATTTCTTCTTGTACAAGACGCATCTTTGCGCGAAAGGAGATAGGTACACCCAGCGCGGTACCTTCTGATCTTCGAAGAGGATTAGTATTGTCTTGGAGGTTGCTCCCAGTCTGCGAACACCGAGCACTGAAGGGTTCTCCTTTCTCCTGCGTATTCGCTCCAATAGCTCTTCGTTGGAATAGCGTAGGGGGACGTCGTGCACGACCCCCTTGCCGCAATCTTCAGGCATAGCGGGATAGGCCTTTACTTCTATACTTTCGCTGCCGCAAAGAACTGCGCGCAAAGCCGCGTACCTTCTTCCACGCTCTCCGCTAGTAGTGGCGATTAGTATGGACTGTTGCTTTATATTTGCCGAGAAGATGTCGTTCTCGGCGTCCTTGAGCTCCATGCCGGCGGCGCGGGCGATCGATTCAGCCAGTTCAATCATTCCACCTTCTATTAGACGGCTGACTCCGCCCCGGGGGCGTATTATTATTTTTTCGGCGTCCTTCGGTATCTGCACGGACTGCTTCTCTACCGATTTTGCCGCTAGCTTTCTTCCGATGGCGGCCTTGTGACCTGTAGTCCGCCGCTCTTCCTCTTTGGTCGCGGTTCGCGTTTCCTCTTCGAGGGGCACTACGCGGCCTTTCTTTTTCGTAATAAACCACGTACCCTTAGTTAGCTCCGCGGGGTCGATAGTCTCTCCCTCCACCAGCTCCATTGCGTTGCTCATGCTCTTCTGTGGCTCCCGCCGCCGAGAACGTCTTTCTTCTGCTAGGCCTACGGGTAGGCCTAGCGGTCCCGCGTGGGCCGTCGAAAAATAGGCAAATTAGCGTGCCTACCTCCGAACTTGCGGTCTCCTCGGACTCCACTTCGCGTGTGTAGTCGAATCCAGCGGTATAATACACGCCGTAGGTCGAAACTTGGACTTGAACGGCTGCGTTCGACGGAGCTCATCGAACGCGCGGCCGCTCACTCCCAATAAGCAAGAAGTGAATTAATGTGACGTAGAGGATTTGACGTAATGCAACCGGAAGTAGAGACGAAAAAGGGCGCAGGAAGGAATTGGCGCGCATTTTGAAAGTACCAAAGGCTAAACTGAATACAAATTGTGCGCCCATCCCTTCTTATGCTCTTTTTGGCTCGACTTCAGGTTACGTGACGTCACATTTTTGATGTCGCCCTAATTGACTGATTTAATCAACTATTTTAGTATATGATACATTCAAATGTGGCGCCAAGCCATTCGCCAATGAGACCATTTGCGCCTTTGTCATTTTTTGCCTCTAATTATTTACCTAATTCCCCTATTACCTGATTTATTTTTTAGTACTCAATACATAACCCTCCATCGATTTGCACCACTCATTAACCTCTACGACTTCTCAATTACTCACATCTGCTGCGCACACGATTTTGCAAATTGCGCGTTAATTCCTTCCTGTGCCTTTTTCCGGCTCTACTTCCAGTTGCGTGACATCGCATCATCTACTCTATATTATTTCATTTCTTGTTTATTCATTTTAGTCTTTGGTACATTCAAATTGTGCGCCAATCGCTTCTTATGCCCTTTTTCGGCTCTACTTCTGGGTGCACGACGTCACATCCTCTACGTCACAATAATTAACTCCTTGCTTATTCATTTAGTCTTTGGTGCTTTCACATTGCGCGCCAATTCCTTCCTATGCCTTTTTTCGGCTCTGCTTCCGGTTGCGGGATGTCACATCCTTGACGTCACAATTACTCACTTCTTGTTTGCCCATTTTGGTCTTCAGTATTTTCAAATTGCGCGCCAATCACTTCCTATGCCCTTTTCGGCTCTACTTCCAGTTGCGTGACGTCACATCCTTCACGTCACCCTAATTGACTGCCTTAATTAACTACTTTAGTCTTTGGTACTTTCAAATTGCGTGCCAATTCCTTCCTATGCCATTTTTGGCTCGACTTCAGGTTGCGTGATGTCACGTCTTTGATGTCACCCCAATTGATTGATTTAATTTAATCAAATACTAAAAAGCATTTGATACATTCAATGTGGCGCCTAGCCATTCGCTAATGAGACCATTTTCGCCTTTACTTTCTCATTTTTTACCTCTAATTAATTGCCTAATTAACCCATTGCCTAATTATTTTTTCGCAAACATTACATCTCTTTCTATCGATTGACACCCCTCATTAATCTCTACGACGTCTCAATTACAGCCGCTGCAGACAACCTTTACATTTTTTGCCTGTAATTATTTACCTAATTAACTTAGGGCCTTATTATTTTTTGGACAGCAACGATCGAATAACACCACTAATAAACCTTTACCACTTCTTAATTACTCGCAACTGCTGCGGACACTGTCTGCGGACAGAAATCTGTGTACACAGCGAAGTAAAACTTTCGCGTTAATATGAAGGACTGGCCCGAAGGAAAGGAAAGCCTAAGTGCAGTGCGGGCGCAGCGCTCACGTCAGTCTTTATTCCGCCGACGAAGTGTCGGGAGCCATCCCACTACCACGAACTCACTGTAAATTTTTTGCAGTTGACTGCAGCTATCCAATGCCTTCGCAGATCGGGTGATGAAGGAAACCGGTGCAGCGTAATCATATCACACCGGCAGTGCTCTCGCCTGGTGCTGTGTTGTGGGCACACTTAGTCCCCAATATCGTTTTCTTCCGCTGGTTGTTCATATACCCATACACAGCTAAGTGCTGGCCTGATGGCTTTCGATTGGCGTATGCCATTATTTACGATGGTAAGTCATTCGCGACGAAAATAAATGCAAACATCAAGCGCGAGGCAAGTAACAGTCCAGCTCAAACAGGCAACATTGATGCATACTCTCGACGCCAGAACGTCAGAAGCGCCCCGTGAAAAGGCCAATAGCCTGGACACAATACTCATGTGTTCTACTGATAGCAACCTGTGCATCGCCAAGATCCTCTCTTTGGAGGAGGAGGAGCAGGAGAAAGCATTTATTGACGATGATTTGATTTGGGAAGGCAGGTGCACTTTGTTGTGGAGCTGAGTGGCAGACCCTATTCCGGGACGCCATTGGCCGCCGCCGCTGCCAGAGCTCTCTAGACCAGGACAAGCTGGGCCTCCAGGTCCGAGCTGGACAGGGCCGCCTGTCAGCCCTCCCTAGTTGGCTGTTTTATAGCTTTTATTTCTGTATTTTGCTGGGAGGCCCACACCATGTGATATAGGTCAGCATACTGCCCGCAGAATTTGCACCTATCCGTGAATGTCGGGTCCATGTGTTTTAGTATGGCGGGATTTTGAAAACACCCGGTTTGGAGCCATCTAAGATCGCACTCCTCAGATGTGTCGAGACCTTTGGCGGGTCCCGGGAGTGCCCTCCTGCAGAGGCGTAAACAATTTGTAATTTCCGCATAAGTTATGAGCGGGATTGGTATGGTTACCTCGGTAGAACCGGAGGACTGAGCGGAACCCCGGAGGAGGAACGCTCGGGCAGCCGCATGAGCGGTCTCGTTCCCCTCCAACCGCTGGTGACCGGGCACTCATATAACCTCTTTTTTACTAGTGGCCGAATCTGAATTTTTCGTATGTGCCAATAATATTCTGTAGGCGAGTGCCGCTATCCTATCCCACACGTAATTTCGGCAGGCCTGTTGTCAGTCCGAAATTATGTAGGATGCGTCGCAGTGGGTGGCGGCCAGTGCAATCGCCACTTCCTCCAACATTAGCGCGTCGTCAGTTTTTACTGAAAGCCCGCTTACCTGCCTTCTTTCGTGCACAACAGCAATAGTGCAGATACCATCCTTGCTGGGACTCGCTGCATCCACGTAATATGTGCCAGCCTTACTGCCATAGTTATTTTGTACAAATTTTGCCCTGGCTTCACGCCTCCCCTGGTTATACTCCCAATTCATGTTTTTTGGGAGCGGCTTAACCGTCAAAGTAATTTTCCACACTTCCGGGATGACCACTCTGTTTTCTGTGGTGGGGAGAAGCCCTAAATTGATTGGTTGGTTTGTGGGGTTTAACGTCCCAAAGCGACTAAGGCTATGAGAGACGCCGTAGTGGAGAATTCCGGAAATCTCGACCACCTGGAGTTCTTTAACGTGCACTGACATCGCACAGCACAAGGACGCTACTCCGTTTCGCCTCCATCGAAACGCAGCCGCCGGGGTGGAGTTCGAACCCGGGTACTCCGGCACAGTAGTCGGGCGTCTTACCACTGCACCACCCCGGCGGGGTTGCGGCCTCGGAGGACGTGCCTGCCGGTGCTAGTCACCGACAGCCTAGCAATTTGGCTTAGGAGTAAGAAGGTAATCGGTTTGTCCGCTTGCGAACCACTGCTTCACAGGAGTGTTCCAAAGACCTTGCGGTGGCCGACACGTTACACTTCGGGAGATATGGTCTAGATTTGGTTCCAAGTCAGGCGCCGCGTATTGGACCAAAAGCAACAGGCCCACTCCGGTGACCCTTGCGTGGTCATGTGTCATTGTGATTCACCTTATACCAAAACTGTAAACAGGCACAACGTCAGAATGTTCTACATGAATAAAATCACGAGCAAGGTCAGTACGCTTTTTCGAACCTCGAGTGCTGAATATTTTTGCTCCACACACAATCCACATATCCTATGCGACGAAGACTCCGGCCAGTAATTCCCAAATATTGCACTTTTTCCCGACATTATTCTTGAATTTGTATGAGCTGCATTGGCAGCCGACTACGCGTTCAATATGTCAAATTTTCCATTAACGGGGGCCAAAAACGCATGGACTACCATCCAGACGTTCATGGTGTTACGTTTCTCCACCGACAAGTGTGACAGCTGAGGCGGCCACCGCATAGCAACAGGCAGAACCGCGAGCGGATCGGCCATTTCGGCGCCGTTCATCGGCCGCCCAACGCTTCCTCCCGCGGGCAAGTCTCGACGTGATCCTGCCACGCGCCAAATGTGTGTGCGTGCGTGTGTGTGCAAACGCCGGCTAAGCCTGGAGCTCGAGGGAGAATGCGTCGCCCTCGCCCGTCTGCAGGAGGTGGAGGAGATGCGGTCGGACCACCTTGTCCGACCGCATCCAAACGTCTTGTCCAAACGTGTTTGGCTCTCCCTTCCCTGTGAGGGCTTCCCCCTTTCCCTGTGAACTGGCATGCCTATAAAATGCAGTGGCAGACTCCGCTGAGACAGAGACTACTTTGACGCGCCTTTGACACGACGCTAGACACCAGCTGTGTTAGAGTGTCTGTATTCTCTCCGGGTCAGCTTCTCTGCCCGTTTCTTCATGATGTCGTAGTAAAGGTTGTTTTGTTAGAAGACGCCTCGTCTTTGCTGGAACCGTTGATGCCGTCCGCCGAAACACGGAGCCGCCAGGCCAACGCTACCGAGGGCCCGCGCGCCGCATGTAACAACTGGCGTCAGCGGTGGGCTGAGCACGCAAGCCAAGAACGTAATAACTGGTGGTAGCGGTACGATACCCTGGCACGCGCAGCCCAAACCTAATAACTGGTGGCAGCGGTACGATACACAGGCGCGCGACTCATATCTAATAATGGTGTATGTTAAGAGGACTGAGAGAAATGCGCGGCTGCAATTCATGTTTTCAGAGACAAGAATATATTGCTGCAGCGCTTCCCAGTTTTCAAGCTTTTTAAAAAGACTGAAACATTGCACACTTTTAAAGGGAATTGCCGTGTTGTCACTACGCGTGGGTAATGCGCATTTTTCACTGGGGCAGATGACTGAGTTTTCTGGGGACAACTTTCTGGGTTTTACACCTTTCGTGCTTTATCTTTTTTTCGGCCGTCTAAAAAATTACGGTCCCGTATTTACAGCGCGAGTTCGCTCGTCTTCATCTCATTTGCCTACTCATTTCTGGTTTCTGCTTTTACAAAAAAAATATCAACCGAAAAACGTTGCGCGTTGGTAACGGCCATAAATCCATAAACCTGAACTCGACATCACGCAAAACTAACCGCTGGGAAAAACGGGCAAACAGCGTCAGGCGTGGATGCGTTCTTATCTAACTACGCACCGACCGACGAGAACGTGCTTAGCAATGCGTGCCATTGCTAAGCACGTAGGCGTGGCCGTCACAGACGCGCTTGCCGACGTGCTGAGCTAAAATTCTAAAAATGCAGCATGTTTGGTAAGAAGAGAACGTTTTTAACTTTACCGCTGGTTGGAACGAGTGGAGTTTGACTAACCAGACCGGAACAGCTGGCTCGCCACAAGGCGTGCGAGATTGCACCTGTTCACGAGCTGCGCGATTCACAGCATGGTCAGCTCAGCATGGTCAGCTTGTAGCTCGGCTAAAAACAAAAAAACTGCAACAAAAAACATCGTTCCTCACCTTGCCGTCGCCAAAAACCACAGTAGCTAAGAGAGAGACTTAAAAATACGTGGTCTATGTTCACGAAAAAAGACGCTGCCTATACTGAGGATCGTGCCCTTTAGCAAACTGCTTTGTGCCTTTAGCAAACTGCTTTCGTCTGGCTTGGCGGTGCCCGCGCGTGCGACCATTGCGACCGCGCCGGTGGCGCTATCCATTCAATGGAAATCGAGCTCGGTCTACATCATTTCTTGGGTCCGAATGTTGCCGAGTGCCGCTTTTTATCATTTTCTTTTCCTATGGGTAAAGTGCAGCCTGTGAAATTTGCGTGGAAAACTCGGTAATGCACACCGAGTAAGATCATTATAGTCAAGGACACAGCATGGGCGAGTCACGGGATGCAAGTGACCAGATTGAGTACCTGCTACGCTACTGGGTTGATGAAGGAGTTGAACTGCAACAGAAGAATAAGTAACATATGCACGAACGTTGCCGTTGTTAGAGCAAGCAGAGGGTACATCACGGCTCGTTTCTGCAGCTCAAGTCGGTCGCGTTGCTTGAAATTTGCCGTCGTCGCTAGCAGCGTCTCTGTAGCAAGCTGGGTGCTATCATACGCCAGTGGGGCGGTAATCAATGGTAAACTGCAGTAATGGGCCTCAAGTAGTTTATTAAAAATGCACTGATGGATAAGTTCTATTTTATAGTCCTGGGCTACTTGCTGACAGGTTAAGGCTTCCAGAAAGTAGCATTACGGTCGCATGACCTTGGAAGCTCCCGGCATCGTGCAGACGATTCCAAAAATCAGTCACCCCGACGCAGTTTTTTTGCAGTGATGCCATAATACCAATGATATATAACGGAGATGCGATCAATCGATACTTTTGTGACCGCCCGCTACACGCCTAAATGCGACGCGTCTGACAGAACTCAGTAGGACAGGGTTTTCTTGCTGCTGTAGCTCGCGAAGTTCTTCAATGTGCCCAGTTCACTGCGCTCGAAAGCAGACGGAAGCGCTTGCAAAATCAATTACAAAAAGCATTAACTGCTCCTCCAGACAGCGGTTCGCTTGCGACGTTTTCAGGCCTGCTGGCTGAAAAAATAGCGAAACGGGTAAATGACTTCTGGACAACACGAGATAACACTCCGTGGTCGGGGCTCTGGATGCTTCCGCGTGCAATAATTTTCAAGACAAGGAAGCGAAGATTCGATACATATGCTAACTAGGGCTAAAGAAAGGGACAGAGGAGAAGCAGACACCACGAACGCTAGAAAAAAAAACTAGCGTTCGTGTTGTCCGCTTCTCCTATGTCCCTGTCTTTAGCTCTAGTTACCATTTGCATTGAATATAATGATCCCCAACTAGCCCAGCTTTCCGCTTTAGAAGCGAAGATCCATTATTCAAACGTCTTATAGCTAGCTGTTTATAGAGCATTATACTGAGCTCGTGTCACGGTGTAAGCAGGATTTCGTATGCAGGAACATGAAAAGTACCCCGAATTCGCAAGTAGTCTAACTTAATTAAAGGGAAACGGCACCGGTTTTAGATTTAGATTAGTTTCAAGGAGTCGAACGTTTATTGCCTGCAATTTAAGCATGCGAAATATCTTGGCGCTAGCATTTGAATCAGTGGCGCAAGGCTTCTCTGCATCGCACAGCTACGGCTGGGGGTTGCACGATGACATCATTGACGGTACCAGCACATTTCCCGCATACAAACGCTTGGTCTGAAAAGTAAAAATAGCTCTAACGAAAGCAAAGCCTTAGAGACGTTGTTTGGCAGCATCAGAAATGGCACCGCTCGAAGTGAGCGAAGGCAAGGATAATAATAAATGTTACCGTCCGTGACGTCATCATCAAGCTTCTCTGCAGACCTTGAGGGCTGTGAAGAGAAGCTCAAGGTTTAATCGTCAATTATGCCATCAGTTTGAATGCTAGCGCAAAAAAACTTGACACGCATTACCTACAGCCCCTAGAGATTTGAATCTTTGAATATCGAGGAATTATCGAAGAGTGATGCAGCTGCCCTTTAATACACCGACGGCACGGCGCTACTTTCTCAGGAGCTGTACTGGTGGGCGGGACTTCTGGGCTGTCCGATAAAAACTGAACGCCGTTCTCTTGTCAGCGAGTAGTCGGGTACTAAAAATAGAGCGTGCCCAGTGGGTAAGTAAGGTGCAAAAAGGTGATATTAAGGGACCGTGCTACCAGAAGCGGTTAAAATGATGCGCAGAAGCAACTTCTCGCAAAGCCCATGCTCTGAGCCAAAATGATGCCGTTTTTTATTTTCATTCTTTTATGCAGTACTGGCGGCTGCCTTTTTGTAGCCAAGACAGGACTAGGTGCGCGGCATGTACACTGCTTGGCCCACAACAGATCACGGGTAACATAAAAAGAACGAAACCTACGGGCGCAAAACCTTTATGGAAGGCCGGTTGGTACTAGGAGTGCAATGTCAGCTTGCGATAGCGTCCAGCCAATCTAACTTCCACAACTTCTCTACACCAAAAGCTCTGTGCATGTCCGTCCTGCGAAGAGATTTTGAACATCCTTCCCATAGTTTTGAACTTGCCCCGAGCGACGGGAAGCATACAGTTTACAGGAACTTAGCCATGAACTTAGCCATGGAGAAGCTCTGTGTGAGCCAGATTCACCTTTCACTAAAGGTGAAACTTGCTCCCCCTTCAGCGCCAGCTGATCGATTAGGCCTGGAGGGCTGTATGCACCAATAGTTTCCCAAATCTGGTTCAGCCACCCACGCAATTACTTTGCCGTAATAAACTTTATTCTCTGTCTTCTACGTCGTCTTTGCTCGTCTTAGACATTTTCTCCCTAAGCAGCCGAATTTCACCGGGCGAGTTATATTGTCTCACGTGGGTGGCATGGTCATAGGTGAGCGATGTGTGACAGTTCCGTTTTCGTGGAACAGCGACCAGTTGCGGTGTAGCGCTCACTTTCATACGTGATGTCACTAATTCTGCCCACAACCATGTAACGATTATTGTAGTGGGCCAGTAGTGTTTGATTCAAGCCGCGGCGTCTGTCTGGGCTCCAAACCCAGATCATATCGCCCGGCGCATAAATAACATGCAGGTAGGGGCCGTCGTAGCGCTGTTTAAACTGCTTTTGTGAAGCGATGTATCGCAGGCAATTCTTCAGCCAAGGACAGGATCTCGACGACACACAGGTGGTCGCTAATAGAAATGACAGGATTCTGCTGAGGGAGTAGCGCGGTGGGCGAGCGGACAAGAAATAAAATGGATTGTATCCGTTCTGCTTATAGAGGCGGTATTGAAGGCGTATGCGGTGAAGGGCACTACAGCGTCCGACTTTTTATGGTTAGGGTTCACAGACACACGGCGAGTGTGTTTGTGAATTTCCTGCTTGTACATTCCACCATTCCCTTTTTTCGATAGGTGATATGTCGTTGAGTGCCTGTGACTGGGCACAAACGCAGCTCCTCAACGTCGTCACTTGGCGGCCTAGGTTACTCATAACTGCCCACCGAGGTCCGTAAGGACTAGCGACACTTGGTGCGCAGTATAGTCGATGGTAGAGCAGCACTTTCACAATGACATGCAAAGCTGGTTCGTTTGGGGCGTTTAACGTCCCAAAGCATCTCAATAACGTGTAAAGCACTCCGCGCATACCACCGTCCAATAGTTGCCGATTGGAGATAATCTCAACTCATGGTCGCATATTTTCGATGAACAAAAAAGGTTCAGTTAGCGGTTTATGAAGCACTTCATGCGGTAAAGCTGTTCTCCAGGGAATGGCGGACGGAAAATGCATAGGTACATGAAATACGTTGACGTATAACTTATGTTTTGTTCTCAGCAAGCCTGGATGGTGCGACATCGGTAGTTAACTAATCACCGCTTAGCATCCTCTCTAAGCAACATCAAGATGCCTGCTTGTTCCGATTGCTTCTGTTCTCTTTCCTGTGATGTAGCAGTAGCTCGTTTTGGAATTTTTTTTTTTACGACTGGGATGTCTAGGCGGTGATCTTAGAAATTATTTTCGCTAGCGGCGCTCTGTTTGCATCGCGGACCTCTCGTCGCTACAGAGCGGTCAACCGAGCGCCGCCGCAAGTCTGTACACCAGTCGACTCCTCTGTTCTTTCCGTTAGTAAGCGTTGTCAGGGAAGCAACTCTTGAGCCGCTTTTGCTTTGAAGTCAAGTCTGAGCGTCAACATACGTGGAACCTTTGACAGCTCGAAAGGAATATTCGCGCTTGTATGCTTTTTTTTAAACTTCCAATCAGAAAATGAGGTCAGCGTGCGTTCCATGTTTGACCTCTACTTCGTAATTCTCCGACGAGCAGCTGCAGCTACGTGTTTTGATGAGTGGCTTAAATTATTCAACACAATAAAACCAAGAATTTCAGTACGAATGAGACATAGATAGCGAAAAGTAAAGAATGTAAACCGAAATAAAGCCGAAATCGAGCGCGCTCAGCAGCAGCGCTGACGACGCGCCTAGCACACGGACGCCACCTGGGCCGCGGCTCGGTCACGTGGGAGAGCTGAGGCACGCGCGAGGCGCGCCGCGGCACCGCCCCGGCAGTCGTCTCGGCGCGCGCGCGCGCTGCCACCCGTCCCGGAGGAGTCTATTTATTGCGAGGACGGTGCACGCGTCTTGGACCACGTGCTCCACCGCGCCCAGTTTCAGGTGAGCGCTCGCTGTGCCCACCGCACGGCCGCGACGCCTTTCGTTACCTTGCACTTGTTGTTTGGGGAACTTTACGGGCGTGACCTCTGTATTCTAGCTTCTAAACGGTAGCAAAAACTTTGGGAAGACCTTAATTGCCACCTTGTCCAAGGTTTTGTTTTTCCTTCTTGCAAAAGTGCCAATTTTGTCAAAACAAGGAACCATAGCAACCATACTACGTGCTGGATAGGTGATTACTCTCAACGAAGGACGATACATAAGAGCAACATTTAAAGAAAAAAAAAAAAAAAAACGACCTGTTCACCATTTTTATGAAACCTTTCTTGTACCTGTATTTGTCTCTCAACATTGCTGGACCAAGAACGTGTTACGCCACGCTCTTCCAATCGATTACACCAATACGTTCTGTTGGCAAAATATTCAAAGCCCTTTTTTACTGTGGGTTACTCATGACTCACGAATTACCCTTGACTTTTCAAACCTGCCACCTGGAATACTTGTAAGCGATTAATGTCAGCGTTGCGTGTTGCTGCAGGTGCAATGTATCTTATTATTTGGGAGGGGAAAAAAAGACTACAAATGTGGTGCGCTGAGTGCCGCTTTTTACTCTTGAGCGATTCTGTCCGTCCGACGTTTTCTCTACGCTGTCACCGGGTAGGGGCCGGCGGCTTTCGACGGCATACCAAAGCCATACTTCAACAGTGTTGTGTTGACTGCTCATCTTCTACCGACAAATATGCACTGTGCAAAGATGGATTACATCTAAGACTTGGGCAAAGCCCGAAGTTATGCAGGGTCTATTCCGGACCGGTGAGGCACCTGAGACTGCAAGGTTGCGAATCATTACACGCAAGTCACTCTCCGGAAGTTGACGTCCGAATGCGTTGCCAAGAAACTGGGCCGAGTGGCACATTGCCAGGAGGAACAATTCAGCCGCTAGGCTTACTCGAGTTTCATTGCGGAAGCACCGGATGTGTGCTATTGTTTGACACTATAAGTGGATGCGCTGAATGCGAAGCCTTTATGTTTATCCAAGTGACGTATCATTCTATGGATAAGCCGTCTTAGTAAAGCTTGAATGGTGTCTTGCTTGGCAAAGTTGACTCTGGATTGACAGTCGAGATTTGTCTTGTAGAGTGAAACGACTGGACTCTTGTGTCAAAATCAACTGCGTCGTTTCTACGAAAGATGCAACAAACTGCGCATTTCAAAAGAAGCTCAGATTTGCCAAACGGAATTAGAACGACGGAGCAAAGATCGAGAGCGACGTTCGTAATGTGCATGCACAGCGCAGGTTGCTCTCGATGAATTCTCGCTCCACGAAAACTGTAATGCGCTTGACTCCCATTTGAAATGATAAACCGTCTGAACAAGTGATAATGGATTACATTGCCACGGGTGTGCTTAACTGTTCACCGTCATACGCTGTCGCCGTGCTTCTGGCATTTGATGTTTGTCTCTGAAGACTGCGTTCCAACTGAAACGCAAATGAACTGCTTTGAAATCTTGGGTCCTCCTATATCTCGCGGGGTTTGACAATCCAAGGACCTGGAGAATTCACATAGTGGAAGCAAAGATGTACAGCAGACTCACAATGATAGACTGTACGCCAACGTCCCTATTTGTGGTCGCAGTCTTAAACTTTCAGCGGCCGCAGTATTCGTGTCACGAAATCTTTCATCGTATTGTTGAGTGTAAAGCGATTCCGGCCGGAGTGGCGACTTTTCACTGAAGGCGAAGAACAAGGCGCCCGGGTACCTATTGACATCGGTGAACTGTAAAGAACCCCTGATGGCCGAAACTGGCGGAGCCCTCCACTACTACATTCCATACGGCCTCAGCTGTATGCGAGACTCAACCTAATAAACTATATGCAATATTAATATTTTCTGACAAGTGGACGTTTAAGATGTGACTTCCACCCTGTTGATGTTTTTTTTTTATTTTGAAAGGCAGCGACGTTTTAGGGAAGAGTGCGGTAGAGAGCCTGTTATATTAATTTTTTATGAAATTTTGTCAGCCCAAAACCAAAATTAGGACAATCAGTACTTACTCCTTCTATCTCTGTAGCATTTACCATGTGCTTTTACATTCGTTATTTTAGATGTGTTTCACGGTAGACATATACATGAACTGTGTCATTACGTAATAACCCTTCGCCTCCGTATTTACGTGCAGTTTCTTATGGATGCATTAATGCGTTCTACCGCCGCCGCCAGTAACAGTGTACATTTGTGACATTCGTGACAGCGTGACATTCAGTAGACCTCTCCCTGTTTGTAAACATTGTGACGTCAAGAAAACAGGTGGGTGAGTGGCCGCATTCAAACAAAACTGCCTTGGCGGAAAGAAAAACCTTCTTTTCATTCTTTTCTGCCCCCGTCTCTCTGTTTCACGCATGGTCGTCGAGCTCTCCAGCGATGTGCATTTTTTGCCCCATTTTGTTCGTGCCATGTTAGGTGCAAGATCAAGTACTCGGCACTTCCCTGTGCGCTGTCCAATAGCGATTCACACCTGCAAAAATTATCAGAAGTGTTCGGCAAACAAGCACTTCGGTGATATCTTCGCGTTCGCAGAAGTGTGGGGTCTACTAAGGAGGCTTTAGTACCCTGCCAAAGGATTGGAACGCATAGGCCGTATACATGAATGGGCTTATTGTGGATGTCAATCAGCATCGGATAATTGTTTTGTTTAAAGCGTGCCCTTCGCGAATATGACTCTAAGCTCCACGAAGTGTGGGCAGTCGGAAGCGAAGACAGCGGCGCACCCACGAGCTTCGTGCTTGGCTGGGATAGTTCTTTATCAAGTAGAAATAATATTTTGTGTGTGTCATTTAAATTGCTTTCAGATAACGCAACTTGCAGGGCTAACTGCCCAATACGAAGCTCTTACAAGACTGCCAGCGATCGCATGCCGGTCATCATTCCAGAGCGATTCGTTCCGAAGGACAATAAAGCAAACGAAGGGCTTGTTCGATCGCCCAAACATGTGCGAATGCACGTGCAAGCACGTAATGCTCTCTCTACAGTCAAGTAAACAGCATTCCACTGGGTCACTGAGAAAAGAACAGGGCAAACTCCCCTCATCACGAGGCCTTACCCATTGCACCGCGCCACCTGCGCCCACATGTAGACCAAACCACTCCCATCTCACTTGTACCCAGTATGTCATCTGCGAGGCAGGTTTGGAAAGCTATATTTATTCGAACTAATTCCAATTTTACCCCTCAGGGCCATTGATTACGAGGCAGCGCACCAGGAAACACAGACAGGAAGAGGGACGAGGGAACAGGTGTTTCCTGGTGAGCTGCCTCGTAATCAATGGCATACCAACAAGCCCAGTTATCCTCATTATCCCCAGGGCCAACCGGCTATCACATCGAAAAATTTGAACAATCATATGTGTGCATGCCTTTCTTCCTCCAACTTGTTTCAACCTTTATTGATAACCTTTCAAGCAAATATCGCGCATCCCCAATCTAGCTGAGCGTTGATCATTAGTACTTGTGAACTTTTAGAAAAAAAAGTGCTGCTTCTGAGTTCACTGGCACCTTACTCTTAGTAATGCAAACATCAGTCTTGGTGTCAGCGAACCGAAGCGATTCTTATTTTTGCTTCAATACGAGCCCAACAATGTCCTATTATAAAAAAAGCAAACAAGAACGACTTCCATCATGGTTAACACTTACCGCTTTAAGCTAGCTGTTTTTTTCTTTGTTGCCAAATTCATAATCAGATTTTACATATAAAGCATATTAGTCGACAAACACGCAACATGGGTTAAAAACCACGCGAGCTCGGGCTGCATGATCCATTAAAAATCAGGTACGTGTACACTTCCATTCTCGGAAGTCACTCAGGCATTCGGTCTTGTGTCTTGAAAACATCAATAATGCCCGCAACGGCTTCTAGATAATACTGCCGTATTTTACTCGCATTGTCTGCATGCCTGATAGCCATTCTGGATCGCCAGGTACTGTTCAGGCCCAATAACATGATCGAGTCCAGCGGTAGCCCATAATCATTTTCAATTGGTAAAAATCGAATTCCGAATGCATCATCGGGTAGGCCTTTTTTAATCGTTCGTTGTAGAATATTCCAGAAGAAAAAGGCTTCGCAACAGTCTAAGAAAACGTGTTCGATAGTTTCCGGCTTGCAGCATATGAAGCAGTGATTTCCCCAAGTTACAAAAAAATCATTTCTAAATAGGTCTTATTTTCTAGTGTATTGCTATGGAGCTTGAAAAAGAAACTTTTTCCTCCCCCTGGCACAGCCATATTTTTTACTCGTTTGAAGACCTAATTCCATGGACCTGTACAATGGAATTGGGAGAAAGACATCGCACCAGTTCTTATAAGCAGATAAATGAAGGGGAAATGAGGGTGCTCGTTAAAACACATGAAGGAAAGAGCAGTCGGCGAGGCCAAGGCAAGCATTGGGGATTGTACTTTATTTCATTTTCTTTTTGAATTTTTACCTCGGTATTCACCTAAATTAGTTATGTAATCTGTTTAGGGGGAAAGATAATTAAATACAAAGTAGAAGGAAAAACAACGTGCCGATGGTGCACTCCTAAATACTTCACTGGGATTGTTACCCAAGGCATGTTCACGAAATTCGCCAGGGTTGTGGGCCACTCTCCATGCCCGAAACCTATACACTTATCCCAGTTGACAGCACTATATACGCTCACAGAACAAAAGTCCTTCACCAATATGACAACACTGCGAATGCTTTCGTAGTCGGCACAGAAGACGGCAATGTCATCGGCATACGCGAGTATGCGGACCTCTGCTGCATGCAAATGAAAACCTAGGACACTGCTGCTCTCGATAATGTTCAGACAAAAAGGTTCAATATACAAGCAAAAAGGCAATGGCGACAGGGGGCAGCCTTGACGTACAGAGCGTTGCACTTTGATGCGCCCCACCCTCTTATTTACTATTAGCCGCGTCGTGCACCCTCCGTATGCCATTACTACTCCTTTGCAAATAACTGAGCCCACATTCACATCCTCTAAAACTGATAACGAGAAATCAAGCTGGAGCATGGGAATGCTAACATGCAAGGACTCGCAACACTCCAGCACAGACCTTGCCTTGGGGATATTAGTATATATGGTTCGGCCTTTACGGCCTTTATTGCCGCAAGTCTGATGTGGAGATAAGGTAGCCACAGCTAGCTTAAAGTCCTACTAATTCTACCGTAATAGAAACATTAGTAGGACCTTAAGCTAGCGGTGGCTACCTTATCCCCACAAACTTCAATTATTCATTCTAGTTCACCCTCCGACGCCTTTTCCCGCCTGTTCCCCTTTCTAGATAGCAATTCACTACGCTAGGCCCAGAGCCGTATTTTCTTTTCCTTTTTCAGGTTAAGGCTCTGCCAACTTCCTTTTATTTTAGCTAAGATATTACTAGCTTACGCCTGTTGCCGAACAAGCCCTGTTTCCGCACCTTGACTCTTATTGAGATAAAATGGAATGTTCTCTACGCTTTTTTCCTCTGTGCGCGCTTTTTCATTGCTCAGAATCTGATGACGCGTTCATTATTCGGATGACGGAATTGAGATTATTTTGTTAATGTGCGTTGGACTTATGTTTGCGCCGTTCATTTCGGGTAGCTTCTCGAAGAGGGAGTCCTTTTTGGGAATTATCGCGCCGTACGCTACGATTAGCTGGGTTTTTTTAGGCTGTCGTGTACAGCAGACGCCTCACAAAAAAAAAAAGCGGCAATTTCTATCGAAAGTGCGTTAGCAGAACGCTAGCACGTGTGCACAAGGACGCTTTGCGCTACCCTGAGCTTGACTGCAACTCTATCTTTCCCTCGGAAAAGGAAAGCGAGCGAACACAGCTTTTAATGCAAGCATGCACGTGCGTACTTACTGGCTCTTGCGGATTATTCTGGAAAGTGTTTAATTTTACGGTCTTGTACGACAATGCTAACGAATGTAGCAGAAATCCTCTGGAAGCGCTTCCGTCTGACCACATTGCGCCGGAGATAACCGCAAATCAAACCCTGTCTAAACCGAATCTACGACGTTACATCGATTGACATCGTGGTCATTGAATAGTCTGGAAAGTGCTGTTGCTGAAGATAACTAGTCAGTCGTGCCCCGTTAATATGATCTTTGTTAATATGGACGACCCGAATTATGGACAGGTTTTCTGGGGACGAAACGTTTTCAATGTATTTATGCTTCGTTAATATGGAAACGCGTTGTCTGGGCAATGGACTGGGCAAGAATGCACACTGCCCACTTGAGCCCATTTATTTTTCTCCCGTTAATACGGACAGTGCTTGAGAAAAGTAGAGGTGTCCGAACGCAAATTAAAGAAGGACGCGCCGCCCGCGAACCTACGCGACAGCCGATACGGACGGATGCTTGAACGAGTACTGTGGGGTTGGAAAGAACCAAAGCCGGCGTGTCGCCGTTTTAGGGGAGGGGGGGGGGGGAGGGGGGAGCGCAAGAGTGCAGAGGAACGTCCACAGCAAACCGAGGGCTGCCGCAGTCGGGAAAACAGCAACATGTGGTTGTAATAAACTCTGCTGAACGTGAGCAGAGAGGCCGGTAAAAGCGTAAGAAAGAAATGACAGGAAGAAAGACAAGTGCCTAAAGTGGCGGCGGGAACTGAAGTTTTCTTCCCCAAAGCGCACGAAGCCGTTAAAGCTTTTCGGTCAGAGTTAAGACACACTCTCAAAGTAGAGCGACAAAAGATAGGCGACGAGCACGCAACCGGAACTGGGCGTCCCGTTTTGGACGCGCTTCCCTCTCATGACTCCTGGTTTTCGCTGCCGAATTGCCATATTTTGCTCCCCAGGCGGTTCGCATGTCGGTTTCGCTTTGAGTCAACGATGCGGCCTTGACAAGGTCTGAGCTCTTCGTAGTCGGCTAGCTGTAGTTCTAAACTGTACTTCAGCTTGCCGTGTTTGTTTCATAGGAACACATACAAACGGCACCAGGAAGATGGGATTTCGATAGCCTTCTGCATAGCAGCTTGCCAAGCTGTCTCCCTCGCTTCCGTGCGGAAACAGTACAAGACAAAAAAGTGAGAATCAGAAGAACGAAAAGGCAGAAAGGTTAACTAAGCAAAAATGTGCAAAGCATCATGAGCCTGTAACCCTCAACTTGAGTGTGGCTTTTGCATGGCGGGAGTTAAAACGCAAAAGAATAGAGCTGAACGTAGGCGCGAAAAAAGCAATCTGTGAATACTAGCGGCAAAATCCATCTCAGTCAATCCAAGCAGTGAGGGACTGGGCCCAAGTTAAACTAGACCGCAGCCTCGCCAGGTCGACGGTAGCATTGATACTACAAGACTCCGATAAATGACTTAAAGTCAGGATCACAGCGTCAGCCACAGTCTGACAGCGCCCAGCGCAGTTCGAAGAAAGGGAGTCAGCCTTGTTAATATGGTTTGGGAATGTGCGCGCGAATGGTGCTGTCGTGAGCGACAAAATGCTTCAAGAGAAGGCTCGTTGTTTCGGCAACATTAACAGGTATGTAGCGCTCCTTATCCTCCGTCTTGATAGGTTTTAGCTGTGATGAATTACGGAATATTTTGTTTAATAAAACAGGGTGATGCTTACTGAGAAAAATTATTCTACGCTCTGTCTAGGCGTGACTACTTAAGAGGATGACTGACGAGTTTTAATAACAGACATGGTATCTCGAGTCGAGGGATTTATAGAGAAGGGGTTTGTATCTACAAGTTGGCTGTTTCCTCGCCTCAGGAGAATCTCAAGCAGCTACTTGGCGGATACTTTACTCAGTGACGAGGCCATTTTGGAAGCAGTGTTGAGTAGAGAATCGGACGCTGATTCATCAGCCAGTGAGGAGTTCGTGCTGGAAAGTTCGATCAACACAAAGCCCACCATCACGCGTGTCATGGAGCGCGAGTCGCTTCAGACTGCACTACAATTTTTCGAAGGCCGAGAATAATGCACGACGAGAATAATGCACTGAAAGTTGCCGGTGTTCTGTCAAATTTTCAGTCCAGTGCACACCATTATGTACAAAAGCAGTCATTAATTACCATTTTTTTCTGAATAAAAATCCTTTTTGTATTTCTTTTCATGACTCGTTGATCGGAAACTAAAGTGTCCATATTAACCAGGCACGGCTGTAGTTACAAAAGCTGGTTTTTCCAGTGCCACTTTTATTTTGCTGTTTATGAATAAGAAGCACAGCCGCCATCTTCATCTACTTACATGCCTGGGGCGCTGCAAGCGTGGCATTAAGGCCTGACACCTTTCGCTGTTTTTCTCTATTATCGTGCGCTGATTTTTGCTTCAGGCATCGCCAGGTAACCTCCGCGCGCTCTTCCGGAAGTCCTCTTTCTGTGCTTCGATGCCTTTCTTCGGAGGCTCCACTGAATGTCTTTGTAAAGCAGCTTCAGTCATGACGTCGACCTTCGGGCGCATGCTTTTCGCAGAAGCGTCGCATGGGCGGAAATTGATGTGCTTAGGTCTATACCAAGAAATTCTGGGCAGGGGCGGCATCTTTAACCTCGATGCTTTTGCAATGTTGATCATAGTAGCCAATTCTCTAACGTGTTAAACCTGAATCACGCGTAAGTGGTTGCCTGGTTGGCCCCGAAAACAATAGTCTCCGCTGCGTTGTAAATAGACAGAAATACTACTCTTGAGAAATGACCGTAAAAAATTCCTTCTCTTCACTTATCTGCAGAGTCCCCTTTTTAACCCTTCCTTACTTTGTTAGGTATCCACAATGACTCCCCTGCGAACATGACAGGTGTGCATCTGCCAAGTAGGAGAGAGATGATACGTGGCATTGCTATGTGACTATACGCTACTTTTCACCTGACGCGTGCGCCCCAGGGTTGGTATAGTTGAAGGCGAAAATCGCGCTTGGTTGAAGAATATATCTTCGCGACGTGATGCTCGGCACAGTGTTTGCTGCACGAGAGATGAATTTCGAGCTTAGAGTACACGGCATGTGCTGTAGTTATTCTATAATGGTTTCAAGTTTATTTTGTACATGAAATAGAAACCTGGTTCTGTCGCCGGGGCTGCAGAGATTTTCAGGCATACCAAAAAAATGAACGTACATGGATATTATATGTTTCAAGAGGTGAAGCAAAACATGAAGAAGAACGGCTGAATTAAAATTTGTTTTCTTTTTTATTACGTAAGCAATAGCACGCGACGTTTCAGCCCGTCGCGTAAACCCAGCCGGTAGCCATGCCGCGCTGAGACGGCGCGTCGTTGCCATATCAAAAAGATCGACTGCAGATGGGGCCCCTCTTCAAGCTGTCGGGTAAATGCGGTGGGTAGCCACGCCGCGCCGCAGAATAGAAGAAGAAGAAGAAGGATAATATGAAGAAGAAGAATAAGAAAAAGAAATAGAAGCTATGTCTTCTTTGCTTACGCAACTTACCGGGTTTAACTAAAGCTAAACCCCAGCTAATCTTTTATTTTTTTGGTAGTCGAGCGAAGAATTAGTGCGGGAACGTGATCTGAGTTTAATGGTGCATGGAATCTAATTGACGTTCGTGAAGCAAAGGTGGATGCGGAAACGTGAGAACGGCTTACAGAAAGATGCGCACACGGGGCAGAAAAGGAGAAAGACGACCACAATCGAAGTATGCCAAAGTGAACTGTGTCTCTCTGGATGGCGGGAAAAGAACAAGGAAGTGACCAGTGAATTCTCTAAAATCTAAAACATCCGAGGAGCGAGTGAAATCTCGTGAGCGCACAAAGGGCACCTGAAGATTTCGAGAGCGCTCAGGTGGCACCGTTCGTGGACAGTGCTGTGATGTGAGGTCGAAAGTTAAAAAGGATTTGCTGAGGCGCCGGTGCTCGCAGCCTTCAACCGCTGAGGGAACCGAAAAAAGCAGACGCTGTCTTCACCGCTTTCCTTCACTCTGTGTCACCGTAGGATGTCTGCGTTGGAAGCGAGGGACCTGTCTGACGTACGCGAAGCTCTCAGCGGAGACGATGGCGGTGTGGGAGCTTGTCGAACTGCCCGTCTCGTGCCTGTTCGACAAAAACGCTGATATCAGTATATGAATCACTGAGAAGTTTATTACGCCTTTGAAGGTTTCCAGCAGGAATGTGCGCGCAATATCCCCATCTTTGGCGAGTGATCTTGGCTTTACTCATGTTTCCTTATCTTCATTTTTTCAACGCTTGCTTGTATGTTTTTCGTGTCCACTCTTTGGCTGCTTTTTTTTTGTTTGAACCAGTGTTTTTAATTTTAGGAAAGTACACTGGTTTCTGTTTCTGCGGCGCTGTCTCAGGTGACGAGGCCAGATGTTCGACGCGCTCCTTCAAAGACAACTGGGAAGCAATAGCACCCATTTCGGCAAACAGCATAGCGGAGTGACGATAGGGACAACGTGCATGATATTTACGTGGGCCCTTCAAGCAAGTGCATAAAGATTATGCTGTTCCGTACAGAGCTCGACTTGCCAGGGTTTCGCTGACGAACTCAACAATTAGACTGAAGTTAAAGCGCACAGGAAGACAAACACAAGAGAAGAAGACACAGGACACACAGGACACCATCTAGCCCACTTCAAGTTTTGTTGAACTCAACAATGCAACGCGGAGTCGCCAAGTGTCGCGCATCGGAAGTGCTGCCCAGTTGAGTGAGTGCTTATAGCTCTGCTGGAATGTTGAATCTTTGGTAATTACTTGCGACGACCCTCAGCCATGGTTCGTTTAAAATTAACGCCAGCTGACAGCTAGTTGCAGCCTGCAGCTGTTCACGTCCCTTTTCCGGGCTTCTCTGCAACTGTTTTTCTCTTGGATGGATGGATAGTACGAGCGTCCGCTTCGAAACAGGACTGTGTCAGGCGTAGCAAGGCTAACAATTAGTCATCTAATATTTTGATCCTTCTCTTTAAGCTTAATCATTATTTTGGAAACTACCGTATCCCTAAATGCAAGCTCCAATTTATTTCGCGATGTATCGAGTTTCCAGTCCTAATTGAATCGCTCTTTATACCCTCCCCTGACTTCAAACCCACAATTTTCCAAACGTTATCTTTCAAAACACTGCCCCGGTCACGCTCACTTTATCTTCATTTTACCTACATCGTAGTGATCCAGAGGTGCTTCTTTGGCAAATATCGACATCCGAATAGTGTGACGTTCCAGCATGATATGTTCAGTTGCCTCTTTGGACTTACCAGACCTAGTGAATGAATCACTGCCACTGCCTTGTCTACAGCACTTTTTTCTGCCATTTGGGCGTTATTATACACCGTCATCACGTGGAATATCATCTTTTTATTAATCGTGATGCGATTGATTTTTGATTTCGCAATTTGGCATATTGGCATACTGCGTGCGTCCATGGTCGACCTATTTCTTTTAAACATAACACAACTTCAAGTATAACCATACTGACATTTTCATTTTTACGGGAGGTGCTTAAATTACCACTATCTTACCTTTTGCCCTTACTGCGTTTTGTGAGAGACAGGTAGAAATAAAAAGATGAAGAATCTTTTTCTAAAAGTTTATGCATTATGTTTTAATAAAAACAACCATGATCAGATGATCGTCCAATAAAAGCAGGAAGCAGGCTTGATAAAAATGGGCATCACAGTGTAATAAATATAAGACGTTATAAAATAGGATTATAATAAGAAGGTACAGATTATCATAAATAAGCATATGGGTACATGAAAGTATATCAACAAAACAATGCTCATGATTTAATAAACTGCTGCTTAACGACATGTTTTTTGAAATAGGTTATTTATTCTAAGAAGAATATTATTGTAATATAGACTTAAAAGTGCAGCAGGAAATCCTGTCTTTCTGAAGTAAATTGTTTTCTTTTCAGAAAGCCTAATATGGATATGGTTAACTCATGAAGCCTGATATAGATATGGTTAACTCATGAAGATATGGAAGTATACATAACGATTTCAATCTTAATAACCCGGCAGATATTTATAGCTACGTTTCATGGAAACAGATAGCACAAAGAGAGCGTGTTCACGGAGCTGAATGTCAGAAATTAATGTGTTTTATTGTTGTTGAAAATATTGATACTATAAGCGCTTGGGTTTGTAATCCTTGACGATGCTTAGTACGCATAGCGTAGGTATTGTCCCGTGATAAGAGACAGTATTCAAGGGACTAGTATAAAAAAGTGACAACATAACTTATTACAAAAAAAAATTCAAGCTTGTTTTACGGTTTCTCTGTGTGTAAATGCCATTAAAGATATTTGAGCACGTGAATTTAACTTAAGGTGAGCACCCATCATTTTTACCTGTTATTACGGAGCGGGTTGGGAGCAAGCCAAGTGACCATTTTTTTTGCGAAGTTTATTAATCGTATAAATAGTTTTGCTTGAGGTTTACACTTGTGGCTATGGAAATGCAAAACTCTTCTTTTGATGAAAGGGGGGAGGGGGGTTGTTGTGCGGTAACATACAGTTCACTTTGTGTACAGGGCCGCCGTAGATGACAGAAATATGTGTGTAATTATTACATAAATTTCTGGTAGAACAATGAATCATAAATGAGTTGTTATCGTGAAGTAATATGGAATTTAGGTTTAGTAAAACTAAATAAAGGTAGACCGAATAGTGAGTCTTGCTGGACTCTTCTGTTGATGAGCCATTCTTCGAGAGCGATTCATTTATTTCCAGGATGTTTGATACCAATTATGAAGTAATGCGTCGTGAAGCAAATAGTATAAAAAGTTGCGTCAATAATACCTCCGAAGGCTGCCGCTTTCTTTTTTACCAATAAGCGATACAAAATAGTAATATGTGGGTACTTCTTATCGGTACCGTTAATATAACATAGTGATTAAGTTACTGTGCGCTTCTCGGCAATTTTCTGCAAATAGCAATAAGCAAATGCGTCTCCTGCTTATATTTAGTTCATATTTTTTGTATTTTTGGAAAAAGGAGATATTTAAATATTTACAGTTAATCAGATAAGATGCCTTTTATCGAGGTGCAGTTTATGATATTGCTGAATGCAGGAGAAATGTTGCTAGAAAATAGTTTCATTCTGTCTATAACTAGCCCGGTGATTTCCAATGACAATTTATACTTGGTGTGATCAATGGGAAAAAGCTTGAAATACGGGTAATTCGGCAAAAGTTATCGTATGACAGTATTTTGAAGGGTTGGACACTGAGTACAGGAAAATAATTGTTTGAATATGTTAGAAATGACTGTTGCATTCGTCAACATATATGAACCAGTGTTTACATTCTGTAGGTTTTGCTTTGATAATAGTGTATTCATGAACTGTTTCGTAAGCTCTCAGTTTGTATGAAAATTGTTTCAATGCTCTCGAATGCCTCTTCTTTGTCTCCTATACAACTGAGTTACTGGCTGCCTCTTTGTTCTTTTATATTTTGTAGTTCGTTTTTAATTCACAATAAACCGCACGTCCCCGCATGTTTTCTTAGATCTGAAAAAAGTGTGTGTTTAGTTTTTCAAGGGCAGTTCTTTAATGAGAAATAAACTATTCGAGAGCATAGCTTGGAGCGTTGCCAGAAGAAAAACAAGCCACCAATCTCTGTTCGCAATTGTATTCATAAAGTTTGTTGTGGAAAGTGCTTGCACCGTTTTTGCATGTGGGTATTGTATTATATTTAAATGCAGTGAGAATAGTATAATGGTCTTATTACGTCATTGATTACACTTGCAGTTTTAGAATGCCCTTAAGAAAACATGGTCAATTAGTGTATTAGATACACTATCGGCACATTTGAAATGCTTGTAAACCATGTCAGCTGAAATACGAGTATTTTGTTTTCGGGTAGCATAAGCTATTCCTTAGGATTATGTACTGTGATTTATTCCCCCCTCCCCCCCCCCCTCCCCCCCCCCTCCCCCCTTCTACCTTAAAACAAAATTGCTTCTGGCTTCCGTTATTTAGTTTGTAGTGTTATCAAGCTTCAACACTGAAAACAAGGATGAAGCTGGACGATGCCGGACCAATAATTGTGTCGCAGTTCTCAAAAGGGAGAACGTAGTCAGACTGTAGCTACACGGACACACTCTCGGTGCTGGTTAACGAGATGTCGGATCGCTAACGAGTTTTACCAACATGAATGTGCATGGCATGTTGGACGCTTGAGTTTACCCCGCTGACACAAACTTCTGCATAACAGCGGGGTATATAAAACAGACTGGTTAGCCAAGATTGAGATATGGAAGCAGCAGTAAATGAAGAATTTAATTGCGCAAACAAATCGCTAAATTCCTCATAGGTTATGAAAAGTTGCGCACGCGTTGTTTTGAGTACGAATTAAACTCATCCATGATGAAATAAGACATCATTAAATTCGAAAACATCACTGACTCACCGTCCGTGCACTGGTTATTCATTGGGTATGGATATATATTTGATGCTAGCAACGGTCTAGACATTATCCTGAGATTTCCTGACACATCGAAGTTGCGTGTTTGTTGCTCCTTTAACTAAGTTCATCCTCTTTTTCATGCTATTTAGTTTCTATTCTCTGATACAATGAGTAATAATTATGTAGTTTTGTTGTTTCTTTATTCACTGTGAGTCAATGCTGTTTTTGCGCACGCACCAAAATACCTTCGCAGGACATCGTTTTCCCTCGATCTTCTGCAGCCGTTCTTCGAGCAAAACTTTACCCTGCGCTTGCACGATGTTCTTCCCGTGCACCGCCTCATTAGTGGTTTTCGGAGAACAGCTAATGCTAATCTGTTAGCCGCTCTCTGGTTTATTTTTATCCCCGCTTGTTGATACACTGAGTTTAGGCACATAACCGCATTTCCAAAAGTAAACCCCGACACTAATACTCCTTACCAGATATCCCCCAAAATTCATACCTAGCGTTTCTCATAACGCCGTGTGCTTAATTACTGCGGCATGAATCTTCCTTTTGAACATAGTATTCTGTTCGTGTTTATCACTTATACAGGTTGCCCTAGTTTGTCCGTACTGCGAGCCTTTTGCGCTCTCAAAAATTGCGTATCAGTACTTTCAAATTACCTAGTCGCTCATCCCTGTTATCATAAAGTATGACTAGGCTGAGTTTATTTGTGTGGAATGCAAAGCAAAGAGCGTCTCCACTGCTGCCACAGCACTCTCAAGAGACTAGACTTATTTGCTGGCCAGGTTAAAGCACAATATCGTGTGCGCATTGGAGTACCATAGCCGCTGCTGCACAATGAATAAGCCTAGATTAGAAGAAAGATCATATGCTAAATCGCGTATTCGTAGCCCTCTCTTTCCTTTTTTGCCATGAAATGCACTAATCATCGATCATTTTTTTGCCATCGCGGGAACGGTGGAGCCACGCGTTCTCATTGGTGCTTCAAGCGAGTGCGCATGAAGAGCTATAAGGATGGTTTCAATCAATCAATCAATCAATCAATCAATCAATCAATCAATCAATCAATCAATAAATAAATCAATCAATCAATAAATCAATCATCAGCTGCCTGGAATGAAGTTTATGAACATTCGTTTCATGCTTTTAGCGACACCATGCGGGGTGGGACGTGGGCAGCCTCATCCTTTCGTTCTGAATTTATCTGGCGAATAATGCACTTCCACCGAGCATGCCTGAGCAAGGATGTAAATTGAGAACCTTACAAGAGCTGCAACAATATGAAAAGAGAAAGCAAGCCGTAGCTGTCCCACTGAACTACACTTGGTTTTGTTTTACTCGAGCGACGGAGCCGCGTTGCTCCAGAAGATCTATTCTCTAGCACTATTCTCGGCTAAAAAAAACGCCTGCTATATCTTCTGCGCATTGCCTCTGCGCAGGTCGGCCGCCTAAAAGCTGCTGGACCAAAGCGCCTTCAAACAGTCATCATGCAAACGTGGGCCAGAACATTAAAAACAGGATCAATGCCGGCAGCAGCTTTGAATGTGTTGTTTGAGTATGAATGGCCGAGAATGCAGAGTGCAGTAGGCGAACGCTGTTTTGAGACTAACAGCTTTCAGGGAACGTCGAAGAAGACGTCAGCCTTTGATGTGCCCGAAAAATATCTCATGTTCGCCCAGATTGAAATTGGTAGCGACGCGCGTAGGTCGAGTATTCTGCTTATCGTATACATGAGGTTTATGGCGCAAGAGCATCTAGGGCTTTATTGCGCTATACCGTATACACGAGGCTATACGGTTGTTATCGCGATGGTGCATATGCACGATGATCCTAACCGGCATTAGTATGTGCTAAGCCCGGTTACCTGTTGAACGGCAGCTACGTTACAGCCTTGGTAGGTTAAGTTGGATTGCCCCAGATTCTCTACGCGTCATCAGTGTAGAAAGAGAGCTGGCGTGAAGGCAAAGCACAGAAGCGCGCGACAGCTCAGAATGCGGATGCATTATGCGCGTGAAGGAATCCGAATGCGTCCCCAAGCGGAAAAACAGATCAAGAGCGCACGAACGCTGACCTACCGTAAACTCAAAGCCTTGAGAGTATGCAAATGTGTGGCTGTCAGCATCAGCGACCAATGGGCGATAAACTCAGTCAAAGGGTGACCTTTCAAGCTGTCTGACAGCCATAATTGTAGCGTATACAGGGTGGCCAAGTATGTTAACCGATTAATATTTTCGGTGCATCCATGATTACTGCATACAACCTTGGGTACACTAGGTGGTTGCTCTAAGCCTCTAATATATTTGGTTTGGTTTGGTGTGGTTTGGTTGGGTTTAACGTCCCAAAGCGACTCAGGCTATGAGAGACGCCGTAGTGGAGGGCTCCGGAAATTTAGCCTATCTGGGGTTCTTTAACGTGCACGGACATCGCACACCACACGGGCGCCTTGCTGTTCGCCTCCATCGAAAAGCTGCCGCCGTGGCCGGGATTCGATCCCGCGTCCTTGTGAACAGTAGTCGAGCGCCGTAACCACTGCGCCACCCCGGCGGGGCTCTAATGCATTTGCGTGGAAAAATCTAAAACTGGGCGTTGTTTTCTTTTTCTGCACAATTTTTATTCACAAATATAAAGATGCGTCCGGTCCCTTTACACGCATCGAATCATAAATGCCTCCTAATTGTTCTTAACTACCATCTTCTGCTTTGCGTAGTTGAAGTCATCATTATAATTATAATGCGAGATGGAGGCCTACTTTGTCCCTGTTCCAGCTTGGCTTCGGTTGGCTTCGACGGTGCAAGGCGACGATGGAGATGAACCGCGCCTCCAACCAAATGTTACGGGGTGGCATGACAAGCGATAGAATACGGCGACACAACAGAAACTGAACGACGTGATGACATGACGATGAAATATGTTTTAATGGCCAGCGGGCCTGGCGCGAGCGCTCCGCCCCGCGCCACTGCCCGCTTCGTCATCTTCGTAGCAATAGCATGAGTGAATTCTATCATCTGTGGATTGTAAGGAAGACAAACGTCATAAGGAGGTTTGCTAGGGTTTACACAAACGGTCGATTGAAAATGTATGTGCATCTGTTATGTATTTCGTGAATTTGCAACCTGTAGTTCCCATCGACGATTCTATCATCCTGATTCTGAACGGCGTATCAGAAACTACTACTACGTATTAGAATGACTCGTTCTAATCACCAGTGAAGAAGTTTTATATTCTAAAACAACCGGGTGAAGCATAAGAACAGCGCTTGTGTAGAAGCTCCAGTACCAACTATGGTAATGTCATAAGGACGGCATATTTTTGCCATTCGTAACGTCGTTTATGAGTATAAAAACACAATGAACACACTATATTATTTTCGGCCTGCAGTCTATAGTGGCAGGCAATGTAAAGGCAGGAGAAACTGGAACTAAGTGGTGAGGTCAACTGACGCACCGGTTGCAGCGACGGTCTAAACGGCGCCCGCCTGCGATTCTCTGAACGCGGCAGGGCTTGGCACTGCGGGAACCCGTCCACCAATGGCAATGCACAGGCGTGCGAAGTTCGACAGTTCAGGCTTGCGAGCGTAGAGTAGTTGTTTTTATGCCTCCCCACTTCCCCCCTCGTTATCCTGAATAAGACGAGCGTCATTTTTTCAAAAGGGAAAAGTCTGTGCAATTATACGTGTCACCAACATTCCAATTTCTATGGCACATCGCTGGCGAGCCTTTCACATAGACTGAAAAAATATCCATGGTTAACACTTAAGCTCCGGCTTTAAGGGCACGGCTCGAAGGCGTAACGGCATGACTGCGCCTCCACTCACGAATCCTCGTTAGCGCTCATGCACTATGTTAATATCTTAATAACTACTCCCGCAGTTGGTCCCTTTATTATTTAACAGCTTACACACCCCTTAATTACTTCATTATGTCAAAGACCACCCGACATGAAAGCACTACCTTAACGAAGTCGTAAGAACCCGTCTGCGTGGCCTAAGGGCAGCGTGTCTCTCTTTGGCTCCGCAGGTCCTGGGTTTGAATCCCACCTCCGTAAAGGGCTCCTACCAACCCGACCATGTAATGTGGTCTGATAACGTTACATAATCGGCCGACCAGTCAGAGTGCGGTGGTGTAACCTGCCAACTACATCACGTTATATGCATGCTCATCATTTTGGCAGCCGGGTTTTATCCAGAACAGCATCCTCAATGCTGTCGCCTTAAAAAAAAAGAAAACATCAGTCGGAATATAACTCAACTTAAGCGGATTAAGATGTTCGAAGACACTGTTTGCGATGGCTTGTTATGGTTTCGCTTTGTGGTTTAGCAACGAGAGATTTGCACAGAGTTTGGAAAAGGACTAGACTTCGTTAGTTGGGTTTGGTCGTTAGATAGAAAGCTACACAATCAGTGAGCGGCATGGTAATGGGAGTAAACATGTCGTCGGTTTTAATCCCTATCCCAATTTAACCTCCACCTTGACTAGCAGATGGATGCTAAATGAGGAGCGAAATGATGTGACACCATACTGAATCCTGCAAAAAAAAAAAAAGAAAGGTTGCACCTCAGTGTTTCATATATAAGGTTATGTGTTTATCAGAATGCTGTTTCTCCTGACGGCGCTCATGAGTCAAGTAGCGCTTTTGCATGTTTGAGCAGCAGAAGTGTTCAGTTGTGTCGGAACACTGTTAGAATTCAACGTTCTCTGCTCGCTAAATATCCCGGCGTTTTGGAGGCACTGCACGTGCACTCAATAAGTTGATGACTTGTGGCTCCACCTGTCGTAACAAGTGGCAATATAGGCGCACCAGAGGCTGGAGGAGTAGGTTCGCTCGCTCTTCTCGGCGAAACATCTGCGCTAAATTGTTCGCGGGAAGGTCGTGAACGAGTGTGGAATTCCTTCTTGACACCTGCAGTCGTAAAAATAGCGGGAGGCGGATCGTTGTTTCCTGATCGTGCTCTTGCCGCATGAAGGCGGGCGCTCGGGTCTTTGGAAACGGTGCACACGACTGCTTTTTTGTTAGCCCGGGTATGCTAACAGTCTATTTATTGCGAGGACGGATAAAAATTTCTTAAAGTGGCAAATAAAACTATAATTTCCTGCTTGACTCGCCTCAGGATAGAGTATTTCTGGCAGGAAGGTCGACTCATGAGTATTTGGCCGCCGGCATATCGTAAAGGATCCGGTCGACCAAGTAGAAGCTGGCCATTTTCTTAAACAGTCTGCACGGGAGATGTGCAGTCCGCGTTAGTTCTTGCTTAGTGATCTGGGGGTAGAACCCAATTCACATTCATGAATAAATGGGCGCGAGGACGCCTGCCTGTCGTTTCAAAAATTAGAGGATACTTTGGCGACTAAAGTCTTGAAAGGCCAAAGCCTGAGTGCTGCTCTCTGCTACGCGACTGTTGCGCATGTGGCGATGAATACGAGTACAACGAGCGACTACTCTAACATTCTGCGAGTGCATTTATTCAGTGAATTCTGCTTGGCAGTGACGAGGTCGCGCTCCTTGTTTTTCAATGTCTACTGTTATGTGGTTGATTTTATAGGGTGTACTGCATTAATTAGTAATTAATTATGCAATTGTCACTGATCAGTAATGATTAACAATTAATTCCTAATTATTTAGTCATTATTAGTAAACCGTAATCTGTTATTAGTAATTATTTAATCATATAGTCATTTATTAGTATTTGATCACTGCTTGCCATATGGCCATATATGGCACGCATTCGCGCATACTGTGGTGGTGTTCTGTGATTGGTCGACACTTCCATGACGTCATCCCGTCTCGACCAGTCAGATCCGCCGCAAAAGCGTGGCACTTTTACTGACAACAACGATGAGGCAATAAAGGCTTTCGCCTTAATATTTTTACGAGCGGCACAGTCATTAAAGCGGAACTAACAATGTTCATCGGGGATGGCAGGGTGAAGTTTAATATAGGTAACTATCGGCAAGTAAACCATAAAGATTTTAACGCGACTGCGATAAGGGCTCCGTTCTTAAGAAAATTTTAAATGATTTTTTGTGGCTCTGGACTAAGGGCCCACTTAAGTTACCTTTGTTTTTGTCTTAATTCAATAAAGTTTATTCACTCACTCACTCAAGAACATCCCGCGAAACATTAGAGGCTCTGACGGGTGGTAGTTAAAGGTGACATGTCTGGGCACTCATTAGTCGATTGGTTGTGTGACGTCACCAGACCACGTGCCAGAGTGCAGGTGCTGCCACCTTGGGCTACTCCTTTGAGAAAGAAATCGAACCCACCCAGACACTCAGACTCTGAGGCAAATGGTCCCAGGCCGTGCAGGGGCCATAATGCGTTTGGAATCAGGCGGGGTTGTATAAAATCTTTGCGGCGTGACATTATAAATAACGCTCTAGCTTAAAGGGCACATAAAAAGTTTTTCCCTAAAACAAGAAAACGCGTCCGAGCATTAGGCATCCCATTAATCGTCTCCGCAGGGAAAAGGTGCTCCTCCTCTTCCATCTCGCTCTGGCCATGGCGGCGTGCAAGAGAAATAAAAATAAAACAAGCCATGCTGGTGTCCCATAACGCCCCGTCTCGCCCCTCCCTTCCACTCTATTCATGCGTAAATTGCAAATGTCCAACGAGCGTCCGCGCACGACGTCATAGGTGAGGTCTCACGCGCGGTATACGCGAGGTTGTGTCGCCCAAATCGGTTTCGAGCGGTCATTAGGATCACTATTTAAAAATAAATGTAAATTATAGGCTAGACGCAAAGCGTTCTAATTTGACTCGAATACTCGCAAAGACCACCTCCATAATTTTTCATTTAAGAATAGCACCATAGGTAGCGTTACAGAGGCCATTTAAGAGTGTGTGCTAAAGGGTATGTGCGAGTGAAAGGTGCTAAAGAGGAGCCGGCAAAAGGGAGGCATCGGTTGCGACATCATCGCCACTCGCGCATGGGAGCGGCGCTGCTCGAGTACGAGCAGCTCACCAATGCAACGCCCCCCTGCGACCTGTTCTCGCCCTGGCCCGCTGCTACGGATTTTCAGCGAGAGATTGTCGGAATCGCGGGGAAACGCACCACACCGCCCTGTGCAGTGCAGCAGCTGACCAGAGCCGTCATCTACGAGGAACTCTAACACCACCTCCTCGTTTACACCGACGGCTCCGTGGCCAGAGACAGTTGCTCGCTAGCAGCGGCGCACAGACAGCTGCACCTGTTATACCTGGGTTCTTCCACCACGGCGGAGCTGCTGAGATTACGCCTAGGCCTGGATCTACTGCTTGAACTGACTCCGCCGCCACCCAGGTGTGCCGTGCTATGTGACTCCCGCTCTGCCCTCAGCCGCCTTCGAACCACCGGCCGGGGAACTCCGCTGCTGTGTCAGATTCGCGCGCGTCTCAAGCGCTTGGCGGAGCGTGGCTGCGCTATACGGGCACAGTGGATCCCCGGGCACTGCGGCATAGAGGGCAACGAACGTGCCGACGAGCTCACGACCGCAGCACATGAACTCCCTCCTAGCGACGAGCAACTCGCTTTGGAGGATGTGCGTGCGGTAATCGACGATCACCTACGGACGCAGCACCCCGACCCACGCATCGCAAGAGGTGAGCGCATTCACAGTGTCAGCGGCCGCTCGCTGACTCGGCTGCAACGCGCAATGATCCTCCGTGCACGCATTGGATGTGTGTGGCCTGGGGAACGACGGATGCGCCACGGACTTGCCACTAGTGACGAGTGTGACGGCTGTGGCGCGGTAGAATCTCTCGAACATCTTCTACTGCGCTGCACCGCGCTAGCCGAACCACGACGTGAGTTGCTGGCGTCTTACAGAGCGCAGGGGGTAATCCCGGACAGCGTAGCTGTGCTCCTGTGGCCGCCGGGTTGTGCGCGCGTCCGCGAGCGAGCTCACGTGAGCTTGTGTGAGTACATCGAACAGGCGGGCTTGATGACCCGCCTATTTCACCTCGCCAGATAGTGCGCGCTGGGACTGAACGCTCCAAGTGTGCTATTTCCCACAATAACGGCTGATCGCCCACGACAGCCGTCAGTGCTTTGTACAGTTGGCCAGTGCGTGCGCTGTGAAAGTTGCCTGGACGCAGAGCTATTGCGGAGGCCCGCCCGATGTGCCGAGTGCTCAGTGACTTAAGACATTTGCGGGTGGGCCTCAAGCAAACTACTGTATACTGTACCATAGTGTATATATTTCTTTTATTTTTACCTACCCCCTTTCTTTCTCCCTATCGCTCACCTCTTTGATTTCCTCTACCTTCTCCTCGCTATTCCTTTATGTCCGCCGCCCCAGTTCACGTGCTTCAGATATAAGAAAGCAGATAGCGGGGCTGGCACACATCTTTTCTTTCCTTTTGTACATATAATAAATAACCACTACAACAACAACAACAAAAAGGGAGGCAATAACGCTGTCTCGTCTAACCCTTAAATATGCGTACTGCCCCCCCCCCCCCCCCCTCATACACCCATATTTTTGCTCTCATGTATACCATGCTGTGGAGAACAGCAAAACATTTACTGCGTTTAGAAAATATCGTATGCGTTTTGCTTATTACCACATTTTGAAACAAAAGAAAAATAAGTTTTATTTTTTTCTCTCGAAGTTGTTGCACAATGTGTTAAATGCGTATTTATTTTTGTGCTTGCTTCCAGGAGAGGGATTTCCGCTAAAACATCGCCACGACGCCGCTCCAGAGCAGCGTGGCTGAGGAGGGAGCAGACTTTGCTGGCGGAGCGGAGCGCGTAGTGCGTGAGCAATTTGACAGTCGTCGGATCGGACTGTGGCGCCACAGGAGAAGCCCCGAGGAGACTCACCGACAACATACTCAGTGAGTGTAACACCGCTTCTTAACACCCCCCCCCCCCCTCTACACACATACGCTTTCGCTCTTGTGTGCCCTACCCCGGCCCGGATCAGAGTCTTCCTTTGCGAGCGCAGCAATAGCTCGAAGTTCGGGCCGGTCTATTATCACTCTACTAAACCCTGCCCAGTTTTCTCCAAACTGGCCCACTCGCGTAGCAATTTAAATTTATTAGAGTACTGTGTGCATAGGAACGTTTACTGCGCAACTTAGAAAGCTTTCCGTGAAGGCTCTCAAATCTCCATAACGGCTTGAAAAAAGGCTTGGCAAACACGGAAAGAGAGTGCATAATTAGTTTCGAGACAGGTAGATGCTGATCGAGCAATGAAATGAAGTCATTCTGCTAGGGTTCTAATTACGCCTCGTATATTACAGTCAGAACTGATAAAGAAATCGAGCGATTTTGGTCGCCTTTGGGTACACATGACAGCGGGCGCTCGCTTATAGCTGATACAGGGCAGCCTGGCTGCGCTCTTTCAGGCAGTAGGTGAACGCGCTTGTAGGTGAGGCTGAAGTCAACGTTTTGCCACGGCAGTCTAAGAACGTCGTTTTATAAGGCAGTCCACTGCTGGAATTCACTTTTTGGATTCAGAGAACACGCGCTTTCGCTGCTCTTCAACGACTGAAGAATTCCACTTAATCTTTTTTCTTCTATCGTACAACGCGACCGGGTGTACGCTTATTATTCTTGACGTTTTAGGAAGTAGGTAAAAAAAGAAAACAGTTTTTTGTAGGTTTATTGCGAAAGCCAGGTCTAACCGCTCGTCGCTGTGTGTTGTGTTCGTGGTCCCCGAGCCGGCGCTGAGCCTAACAGAATAACGCTCGGTCACCCGCAGCTAATGCTTTCGCTCCATATTCGGTTCAGCAACGTGGAACCGTCCTAATCTTCTTTCTCGTTCGAAAACCAAAGTGCAACTGCAGCCAATGCTAAGGAAAACGAGAAAAATTGCACTGCTTATCTCTGTTAAATCGATCATAGCGTGTAAGCACGAGCTTTTTTTCGGAGTTTTAACACTGTGGAATTGCGGTCTTTTTTTTTTTATTCGGTGCTTACGTAATATAAACTTTTTGTGGCTACGGCCCTAGTGTTCTGCAGTTTCAGCAGTACATGTGGCGCAATTTGGAGCAGCCGCATCAAATGACGCAGCTTTAACTCTGTTTTTAGGCCTGGTTATGGCAATCGAAAGCACACATCGCGGTGTCTCCTCGGTTAAGACCCTGGGGTGTTGAACCCGAGTACCACGTTTGAACCCTAGTGGTAGCGCTGCGGTGCTTTTCTTTTTTTTTTTCTTTTGGTGTGGAAAAACTCTGTGAAGTCATTTTCAGTAATTGGTCTCCCATGGGCGCCATCACTGTCTCCGTAGGCTGGTAAGTTGAAAGACCCGTCAAGGAGACTTACGTGTTGGAGCCGCTATACCGGACTGAGTTTGAATTTCCCGCGCGAGACCACGTGGTCGTTAACTCACGAATACGAGCGACGGCACGAGCAAGATCGGACACAATTTCGGCCGATGATGGTGAGCTAGGGAGTGCTTCCGCACTGTAAGAATCGAGTAACTTTCTTCCCTAACAAAACCGTGGCCCTGTATTGTCCGTCTCTGCTAGAGCGGCCGAAGTGACCCATCGGAATTAAATTGAAAGTCGGGCGAAGGCTCACGTAGTTCGTGCAGCTGCAGTGGTCCGACAAGTGTTCGCGTCGTATTAATGGGGACGGACAGAATGCGTCTAGATGTCTTCGTGCGCCAACAGCAGAGAGTAAAAACTCAGGTAGCAGCGCTCTTTGTTCTTGCGCTCTTGTAAGAGCACCCTTTAAACCCCTTACGGCTTCATTAGCCCAGAACTTTGCCCGTGATAATGCATTTATGTGCACTGCAGTCTTTGTTATAAATACAGATTTACTTTTAGGTATGGTTTGGTTTGGTATTTTTTATGACAATGTCGGGTTTCCGCTTTCTTTCGCTATATATGTGCGTGAAGCTCTTTTTACCCGTTGCATATTTGGAGAAATCATATGTGTAGACAGCGCATTTGAAAGAAGACAGGCAGACATAATTTTATATTTTTTTAAAGTGAAAAGGTGGCTGTGTTTTGAAACGTAATGCCAGCTCTGGAGGACGTTAGATAGCAGGTTAATCACATAAGCTCCAGAGGGGCTTAAAGGTTATTAAAATTTTAACTTTGGCGTGAAGGATGCATAAAGTCATTAAGGTACTCAATATAAATCTCTTTTTTAAAAGCTCTGAGCTGTATAAGAGCGGACATTACGGCAAGACGGACATGTTTACATTACAGAGCCCATTGAGCAGATTATTGATTACCTACAAATAAACTCTCTATAATTTCATTTTCTGGGGCAATATTTGGTGTGGTTTGGTTTGTGGGGTTTAACGTCCCAAAGCGACTCAGGCTATGCGACACGCCGTAGTGGAAGACTCAGGAAATTTCAACCACCTGGGGTTTCTGGGACAATATATATATATAAACTTGAAGTAGGTGACACACGGTGAAAAAACAACACTTTAATCCGACGTTTCGGCCGGGGTCCGGCCTTTGTCAAGGAATGTAGGAATGTCTCTACATTCCTTGACAAAGGCCGGACCCCGGCCGAAACGTCGGATTAAAGTGTTGTTTTTTCACCGTGTGTCACCTACTTCAAGTTTATGACCTACCGGACCCATTCGAGCTTCAACCCCCTCGCTATATATATATATATATATATATATATATATATATATATATATATATATATATATATATATATATATATATATATATATATATATATATATATGTGTATATATATATATATATATATATATATATATATATATATATATATATATATATATATATATATATATATATATATATATATATATATATATATATATATATATATATATATATATATATATATCTCATCACTGCCTCTGAGCGGGTTAAACGGCGATTGGTAATCTCTGAACGCAACCTAAAGGTAACATACACTCACTGAAGGTCGGAAAGGATTACGGTGAAGCTAATTGAACAGTGTTACCATTGCATGCCGTCACCTCGTGGTTCTGTTCACGGCTGGTTTTTGCGGCTATTAAGAATTAAAAACATCACATAATGCCACCTAAAGCGGAACAGCCCCCCGGAAAGATCTTGGTAGCTTTTTTTAACGTTGCGCTTTTAACGTTGCGCTTTAAAAAAGAATCAGAAAAATGTTACGCTTAGAGGATTCAAACATGTTCTGCTCGCTCAGCGCTAAGATGAGTAGTGTCAATGTATTGCGCCATTGAAGCTTTTTTGTTTTCTTTATTACTGTCTTGGCAGCACTAACAAACACAAAATACATTTACATGACAATAAAACCAAAAATCACTAAAATCATTTAATCCATTGCGCCATTGAAGCAACCAGTACAGCAGGCTTTAAATGCGCTCTTATAATAATGATTATAAGAATAATAATAATTGGCTCACAAGAAGGGAAATTTCATCTGTCACACTTGTTTCTGTGGACACCTGAACTGCGCCGTAGGGGAAGGGAGGAAGGTGGGAGTGATAGTGGAAAGTATGCTCTGGTATATTGTATTCTGTATATGCATGGTTGAATGAGGCCCTATTGTCAGAATCGACGTTTGACCCTCTTAATGCAATAATTCATAAATCGTACGCCCTTTGCAAGATCCGCCTACCTTGCCAACATTTCACGCCGGGTTTAGAAGTGGTTAGAATGAACGACGGGTAGTCTTTTAGTTATGTTATCAGCCTTCCCGGGCGGCGACAAGAAAGAATAGCTTCAAAACGGTTCTTTGAAGAGGTTTGTTAACAACGCTTGATATAAAGGATCAAAACAAAGGATGCGACGCATGCATGTTTGCTACTACCAGTTATTCCTGGTGGGACATGAATGTCGTCTCAAATTTTTATTCTTATATCGATGCGTCAGAGGATTCATTAGAGGTGCGTTTTACGGCGTGAACCGCTATACGGAGTGTACTTTGAGTAGCCGCGTGTATGAAGTCCGTCCAAGGGCAGCCATCAAAGAAGCCAAGAAAGAAATAGAGGAGTGGAGAAGGACGGCGCTAAGATAATGAAACAAAAAAAAAAGGGTGAAAATGGAGGTATGGTCTTGAACAATAGATAAAATGGCGCAAAATTAAAACTGGTTGCAGCAGGGGCCCATATATAGCATTCGTCTTTCGCTATAGTAGTATCGTAGAGGTATAGCACTGGTAGGCAGTATTTATGTTTATAGTGGCAGTAGTACGATAGTATTAGTAGTGGTAGTATAGCAGGAGTATTAGTAGGCGCCAAGGAGGCAGTAGTCGAGCGTAATCTGAGAGCCGCCGCTACGGCAACTACTGGGAGGGTTTCTAGCGTTAATAATGAGGAAGACGATTACCGCTCAGTGTGGAAGCGATGACGAGCGTGGAGAAGCTAGCTGTTTGTAGTGTCAGCTGAAGTAGGTCTCATTCTGCAAAGACGGCTATCAAGCGCATGCTTTTTGGATTTAACGTCATTACGCCGTTAATAACGCAAGTTACTGACATTCTAGTGGAAATTAAGAAGAAGAAATGGGCATGGGCAGGACATGTAGTGCGAATAGAGGATAACCGATGGTCGCTTAGGGTAACAAACTGGATTCCAAGGGAAGGAAAGCGTAGCAGGGGGGGGGGGGGGGGGCAAAAGTTAGTTGGGCGGATGAGGTTAAGAAGTTCGCAGGGGTCAAGTGGATGCAGCTAGCACAGAACTGGGTTAATTGGAGAAATATGGGAGAGACCTTCGACCTGCAGTGGGTATAGTCAGGCTGATGATGATGATGATGGTGACGCCGTTGTAGTCACAGTGGAAAACTAAAACTTGTGGTTTGTACCTGTATACGTGCTACGGCGAAATTATTTACCTTAATGTATCGTGGAATTAAAATTCAACAGCTGCAGCTTAATCTTACGTTTAAGACTGGTAACCATTCTGTGACCTTTCAGTATTTTTTTAAGGTTATGATGTAGATGAAGTTAGCGCAGAAACATTGACGAAAGTAAGAAGGGACACATACATATGTCCTTTTTGTCTTCGTCAGTTTTTGCCCTAATCTCATCTCCATCTCATTTGAAGTGTTTATCAATGCCGTCCACAGTGATCATTTTTGCTACGAATTCATCCTCTCTGGCGATAACGAAGAAGTTTATGCTTAATTTACGACTTTTTTTTGAGCTAGTCGTGCAGCTTCCGGATATTGGTTTTCCAACAAAAACTCAATGTTTTCAGCCTAGCAATCGGCATGTTCATAGCAATCATCATCAATCGCTGATTACTACAAGATCCAAATTACAGTGCCTAAGTACCATGGTGAATATTTTCTGTGACCTACTCAACTATCGCCGCCACTGAAGCCTTTGCGTGGTATAGAACCCAATTCGCCTTCGGGAAGTGGTTAGTTAAACTGGGCCTACCGCCGGTTGTCCAAATTTTTCCTCAAATGAGTACAAACTATCCACTGTGTTGGAGCTCACCTTTCCGGATTGAATGGCTTGGAAAAAGAGTATGATCGTTGAAATAATTTACTGTCACTCTGCAGTGGCACTTTGGAAGCCTATCTTTGGTCCTCAGCGAACAAGGCGAATCTGAGCTGTAGGATGGAGCAACGAATCACCGACCTGTCGATAAACGAAGTAGAAAATTATTCGGCTGATGCGTTTCACAATGCATTTCGAAACCTCTGAGGAGAAAAGGTAAAAATAAAGGTTGAAGGATACTGCGGTTAGCAAGCCTTATCGTGGACCTCATCTCCTCAAATACAGAAGTATCGATGGCTAGAACTGACAGAGGTGAAACTTTAGTTGCGCCGCAACACAGGTCCGTATTACAATGTTAAAGGCAGTGAAAGCTTCTCAGCAAAGGTATGACGCGGATGCGGCGGACATGAGACGAATGAAGAGGCCGAGCGCGCTAGAGTTAGACGGCGCCAACAACAGAAGAAAGAACAGTCCAAGGAAGTAAGACCAAGTTGTTTAAGCCAAGGTCTGCTACCTGCAAAAATGATGTGACAAGCAAATAAAACTCAACTGAAGACGCAATGCAAGATACGGTACTGACAACGCAGAACGTTGGCCACCGCCGAAAAGAACAAAAACAAAAGTAGAAAGCAGAGAATTGTGAAGATTAATTAACGCAGGCTAAACAAAAAGTACTGAGCGGCGGGGGTACCGAATGTAATATGAAAAGTAATCAGAGAAGCTCTCCAATATAAACGAAGAATGATTGCCAAGTCGCGGGAAAGCCGGCGATCATTAAAATCCGGTTAGGTGTAGTTTGTTGCACTGGGGATGGAACACTGGCCTCTCCAAATTGAGAACTGTTCACATCCACTCGGACACTATTATTGGCGAGTTTTAGCTGTTCTTGTGGCCTCCTGCGTACTTAGTTTTAATTAGATGCCGTATATCAACTTTATGATTAGTATTGAGTAGACATGAGTAGAAGCGGCATGGCAATGCGACGTGTCTGCAAGGTTGAGACTGAAGTCGTTGCCAGGTGGTGGCCTCCTCGCTCGTTGCATTCTTGTGTGGCGCCGAAAGACGGAAACTCTCCTCGACGACAGGCGAGAATTTCAGCGTATTGATTAGGCATGGCCTGCTGTATGGAAATAATGATATGGTCTGCTCTAAGTGGCAGCCTGTGTGTTATGGATCAGGAAGTACAGTGGGGATGGGCTGGCGTGGCAACTGGCACAGAACCGGGTTATTTGGAGACATTTGGGAAGGCCCTTTGCCTTTGCCTATATATATATATATAATAGATGTCTCATTCACACGTGATCTATGAAGTACAGATACGTCTAAAAGCTGGTGAGTACATGTCAAGAATAGAATATCAGAATATCGAACATCATTCCAGCGCTTGAAATGGTCAATAAATGTATGTTGTGACAACACAAACACGCACAGACGCACGCGCGCACGCTCACACACACACACACACACACACACACACACACACACACACACACACACACACACACACACACACACACACACACACACACACACACACACACACACACACACACACACACACACACACACACACACACACACACACACACACACACACACACACACACACACACACACACACACACACACACACACACACACACACACACACACACACACACACACACACACACACACACACACACACACACACACACACACACACACACACACACACACACACACACACACACACACACACACACACACACACACACACACACACACACACACACACACACACACACACACACACACACACACACACACACACACACACACACACACACACACACACACACACACACACACACACACACACACACACACAAACGTGGCCCACGGGGCTGCGTGATGCATCCCTCCTGCTCCAAAATATTCAGCCTTTGTTCCGAAGCACGTACCAGCTTTTCTTGCATTTACTACTGGACTCACTTTCCAACTAAAATGGACTAAAAGTTCTCGTCCTTATTAGCACAAGTCTTCTGTGGAAATAGCGAAGGGACGTGATGCTAAGCAGGAATATTAGAGGAAAAGAAAAGTCATTGGCACCTTGGTATAGATGAACTTCGAACGGGCCTCAGCTGCCTTCAATAGAAAGGCGCCAGACAAACCGTCCATAGTTTACGTTCATTTTTTTGAGAAGAACTCATTGCTGCATTTATTACTCGTTGTACCCTTCAGCAGCTCTCTCTCCGAGGCACTCTGAAGTGGCGCCCGTCTGGCCTTTATGCAATGTCCAGAACGCGCCGCTTTTCTTTTCCGCTAAGAATGTGCGTGGGCTGAGAGCGATGCGTTTTCGGGGATGGTTATTTACTATTCTGTTTTTCACATTTTCCGACTCTTTGTCCTCGAGAGACACATTTTCTCAACGCGGCTCGCATAGCAATGAAGTTTGAGACTCCTGCCTTAATGTATAAGCATTCTATCTATCCAGCGGTAAAGCACCAACTACGCATCGAATTCCAGCTCTATGGTCGTGCATGCAAGTGCGGTAATAGAGCTGATGTTCGAAAAAAAGAATATTAGAAGTGCCATACTTGGAAACTGAGAAGGCCAGAATCTTCCGCAGCTGTTACCTGATTCAGTTTAAGATGCAACGGTATCATCAATAGTGTTTCGATAACAACGATAAGATTTTTAGTTCGCAATGTGACCGTAAATACAGCTTTATTGAATTCAATTTTCACATCCAGCCTTGCACAGCTGTCAAAGCAGCGAAGATGCTTTTATTTAAAACCACTTGGTCATTTGTATTGTCAATACCCTTGAAGAACAGAAAGACATTTCCGTCTCAAAAAAAAAAAAGGAAAACTCAAGCTTGTAAGCACGCAGCTGGTCAAGTCATTGAAATGAATTGAAAAAACAACACGTCCTATCGAGTTTACATTCAGGCAGTTTGAACAATAACCTCCCAAATCAACAAATTGCTGGCGCATATCTAGGCGTGATGATATCCCATTGAGCACAGTTTTATGATTACCCAGCTCGTATACCTTATATAAAAGACCAGAATGCGTAACCCTATGAAATGCTTGACCGAAGTACGAAACAATTACTTATATGGCCAGAATTGCCGAGTACTGAAGAAAGGAAAGGTAATTTTGAAAGCATTTCTGTAATCTTCGACAGCTCTTTGGAATAACCGCGCTGAAATGAAGAGATAGGGATGTTTGATCTGGAAAGCCATATATGTAGTCGAAGCGATATGTTTCCTAATTGTACATTCAGAGCTGGAGAGCGATATCGCGTCGTAGTTGCTTAACTAAGCGCGGCCGCCTTTCTTGAAAACAGGAATAATACGCGCGAGCCCATATTCAGATTAAACGCCAGCACTAGAAAGTGATAAACTAAACACAACAGTAAGAAAGTGTGCAAGTTATTCGAAATAACGTCGCAAGACAGCATGAAAGTGCGGCATAAACACTGCTCCATATTGAGACGCATGCGAAAAATTCGTTCATTTGTTATGAATTCCGGGCTCAAGCTCGCCGTGTTAGTATTATTGCAAAACAATATGTAGTTTTACAATTCCTGCGCCGGCGTTTCGCCCGAGTTAAGCCTCCAAATAACATGAGGCATGCGTGACGTCACTGCGACAGGGCTGTCATTTGATCCCTAAAGCCCGTAGCAAGGAGAAGGAACGCATATAACGCCCTCTTCCCCTCACTCTCGTACTGCCAAGCCTCGGTGCGGGCAAGGGGTAAAAAAGATTGCTTAGCAGTGTATGATTGGCTTGGTGATGCATTCTAGAGTGGAGTGTGTCACTTTTCTGGTATTTTATGTTTTGCATGCTGAGCAGAGAGTATGAGTTCAGAGGCAACATGCGGATGGTGTTTGAGAGTATAAGCCCTACTATATTCAAAATATAACTTCATATTTCGTTGCCCATTGCACAAACGGCCTTGACCTTTGACCTAAAACCCCGTCCCTTCTCTTACGATGCGGTTCGGGTGTGCAGTGAGAGTGGTAACAGACCCTCCACATTTTTTACAATAAATTCATTTACAAATTAAAGTAGGTGTCCAGGGAAAAGTGAGACAGATACTGCGCCTTCTTTCCTATAAAAACCAGCCTGATCAATAATAAAATAATCGCGTAATGAAAATGCGTGGTTTTAAAGGCACTATCATGCCTCCACTTAAGGCGAAGACGAGCCTCCCTTTTATTTAAACCGTGAAACCGTGCACAGCCTTGTTGTTGAAGGGACTAATTACTCCCGTGTTATTAATATTCTCCCCCTTGAGGGATTGCCCTAAAATTAATTGAACAATTTCCGTTGCCGCTTGAAAATATCGATCAGTTCACTTTCGCACTACCTTCTGAATGCTATAGCCGTCCTGGCTAGCTGAAGGTAGGGTGACTGCACTGGACTTCCCGGATTAGAACACCGGACCACGACGAATTTCTTTTCAACTACCAAGTTTTTATGAATGCGGTGTAACTTTCCTTCGTAGCTGTTCGGTTGCGCTCGGGTGGACGCTAATGAGTAATTACTCTCTCGTTACAAATCTATTCCACAATGGGGGATTCTCCTAAATCATTGAGCTGCATTGCTAAATTATGCTTTGCAGAGATTTCGCTCACATAATTAGGTTCAAGCGAAGATAAAGCCTCCGCCATTTTTCGTCCACGATATGTTTGGAGCAGCGCATGTTGGACAGGAGATATTTGCGAGAACATGATGGCAATTTCATATCTATTAGTATCAGCGACTTTTCTTGTCCTTTCAGAACGGCTTGAAGACGTTTTAGACAATCTCGCCGTAGGCATTTTGTTCAGCCGGCGGCATCAAACATAGACCTCACACTTTAAGGAACAACCCAGCTGAATGATCGTCTTGCGTGTAAAGCAAAATGAGCATAATACAGTCTCTAGTAGAATCTTCCACGATAGATCGAATGGTGTCTATAAATAACTAACGTCATCAGCCATACTAGTTATAAATTATCTGCTATATTTCCTGCCCTACGGAAGTCACAGTAACCACCACTCGCCGAAACTTTGTGCCACCGATGTTCGCTTTGAATAGAATGAAATGACCTCCAAAGTATGACAGGTTTGCAAAAAAACAAAAACAAAAAAACTTGCTTCTAATATTAGAAATTTGTTTCCGTGCTGTCTCTCTACCAGCGGCAATTTACAATCGGCTAGCCAAATGCTGCTGGCTGGATCTACATTTAAAAAAAAATCTGCACCTAAGAAAGAAAATACAAAAGGCCAAATGTTTTTGTCTGAAGGTTCACGTTCATCGTGGTAATCAAGACGTCAGCGGTAATGGGAGATATATCGTATGGATGTGTCACTTTTAGAAGCGAAGCTTAGTTAGCATATGCAGTCTTTTTCCGAATACAGTATTGGTGCCAAAATATAATTAGGGAGATCCTAGTATCTTTGAACGTGATTATTCTACTTATACGTCGCTTGAATGGAGGCTTCGAGGATACAGCTTGGCTCCCTAACTCTTTCTGTGGCATCCGGGTACGTCACTTCAAGAAAGAGGATGAAAGGGCACTGAACGAAGGTCGAGAGGGGGCCTCAGTTCACAAGTCAAGCCAACGTTTCGACAACGCACTTGTCTTCGTCTGGGCCGCGTGATCATAGAGGGGGTTTAAATGCGCTTTTGCTTCCAACGAAGAAATGCCGGAGTGAGGGTAGGGAGGAGGGCGCGGAAAAAAAAAAACAGAAGAAGGAGTGAAATAACGTTATCTTTGGCACGAATTTCTAAGCCTGGAACAAGTGATCTCGTGGTGGGAAAAAGAAAATGAAAAGCTTGACATTACACTGGTTCAAATAGATCTTAATGAAAGCTGCGCAGCTCCTAGAAATATTTGTGGTAATGTCATCGCTTATCGTAACGTCTAGGTGACAAGAACACGGATTCTAGCGGAGAAATATCTGTAGACATCGTTTACGACCTCAATTTATGTGTTCGACCTCCAGCTTCAGCCACGGCTATTTATCTGAATTATCAAAGAGCTCAGTTTCCAGGGACTGGTTAGCTGCGCCTAACCTGATGGGAAATTGCTATGGCCAATTTTCTACGCTTATTATGTGAAACACGCAGACAGAAATCGTTCGTCAGCTTGGTTCTAAAATAAGTCATAATGTCAGCGGCTACAGATGCAAGAAACGTGTCACGTGACTTTCTGGTGATGCTATAGACAACATTTTTCTTTTTTGAGATCGCAGCAGCTAGATTGATAACGTTACCTGACATTTTCTAACTTTGCAGTTAAAACAAAAGAACCTTTGCGCAGCGCACTGGATGGCGGAACGGCAACTTATCAGGAACAAGAATGACAGAGACGTGATGGATTGAAAATATGCCCTTCAACAATGTGGATTCTCCTGTGATCGAGTGTATATAGATTGTGTGTGGTCGGTGCGCAATCTGCAGAGCTGAGGCTTTTGTGAATGAAAGTTTCTCAAAGAGACTTCTTAGGCAACAAGAGGAAATGGACAGTCTTGCCCATGAAGAGCTGTCCAGGAATCTTTTAATGAAGGGTCCTCAAGTTATCAAGAGAATCTTGAAAGAAAAATTATCAGCCATATAAGTACTCCGTGGTGTCCTCCCTGCCAATCACTAGTGACTAAGGAGGGTTTTAAACATTTCAAGCCACTTTACTACAATGCTTTCACACGAGTTCTGCTCCTATTCTAGCGTGGATATACCAGAGGTTTCAAGAGAAGGTGTTAGGCAAGGAGACACAATCTCCCCAGTACTATTCACAGCTTGCTTAGAGGAAGTATTCAGAGACTTGGAATGGGAGCAGTTAGAGATAAGGGTAGATGCAGAATACCTCAGTAATCTGCGATTTGCTGATGACATTGCCTTGCTGAGCAACTTGGGGTATGAACTGCAAATAATGATTGATGACCCAGACGAGAAAACTAGAAAGTTAGGCTTGAAAATCAATATGCAGAAGACTAAGGTAATGTTCAACAGCCTCGGGAAGGAACAGCAGTTTACAATAGGTATAGTGAACCACTGGAAGTTGTAAGCGAATATGTCTACTTGGGACAAGTAGTAACCACAGAACCAGACCATGAACGGAAAATAGCTAGGAGAATAAGATTTGGATGGAGCGCATTTGACAAGCACTCGCAGATTATGACTAGCAGCTTACCGGTATCGCTCAAGAGGAAAGTATACAACAGTTGCATCTTACCTGTACTCACCTATGGGGCCCAAACGTGGAGGCTAACCAAGAGAGTTCTACTTAAGTTGAGGACAACCCAGAGGGCTATGGAACAAAAAATGGTAGGGGTAACATTAAGAGATAGGAAGCGTGCAGGGTGGGCCAGAGAAATAACTCAAGTTACCGACATTCTAGTGGCAATTAAGAAGAAGAAATGGGCATGGGCAGGACATGTAGTGCGAAGAGAGGATAACCGATGGTCGCTTAGGGTAGCAAACTGGATTCTAAGAGAAGGAAAGCGTAGCAGGGGGCGGCAGAAAATTAGGTGGGCGGATGAGGTTAAGAAGTTTTCGGGGGTCAAGTGGATGTAGCTAGCACAGATCCGGGTTAAGTGGAGAAATATGGGAGAGGCCTTCGCCCTGCAGTGGGTATAGTCAAGATGATGATGATGATGATACCAGAGGGGCCTGGCGTCCTCTCCACCATGTTCTTAATGGGATGCGTGTGGAGATCTTTCGGGCGGTTATCAGACATGGTAGAAATTGAATTACAGTAATGAAATTACTCTAATTTATTACTTTTCAGTAAATTGTAATGTAATGAATTACTTTTTCGGTTCAGTAATTTAGTAATATATACAATTACTTTTTGGTAGTAATTTTGCCACAAAAGTAATTAATTCCTTTCGAAATTACTTTTACTTAAGTGCGCCACTACTCCTTCAATATACAATAAAGTAGCGTGTCGCGAAAGCAGGAACGATATGCGGCAAGTCGAAGCCAGCGTAACAAATCGGCAAAAGGAGACAGAATTGAGCAGAACAGTGCGTCTGAGACCTCATGTGTAGCAGGGTGACTTAGTGTGGCTATCCCATGACAACAATTCTCCAAGTAGCAGGATACAAGGCGCCAAGGGAATGCCGAAGGGCCAGATGGTGCAAGAAGGTCGGAGCTGAAACCTAGTTGGGAGCGCGGCGCAGTGGCCCTCCCTGTTGCGTCTGCTAGGGCACAGTGGCACTTGGTAACACTCGTCACCACGGGACTAGGGAGGATTGGGGTTGGGGGTGATAGGCGAAATGGTTCATGGCGTCAGCCACAGTGGATTGAGCATTACTGAGCAGTGTGCACAAGTTGCCGACATTGATTCTTGGGAATGCGGAAGCTATAAACAACGTATACCTTCTTCGGGCCTTCAAATGGCGGAGACAGCTTCCGGCAAGTAGGGCACTGGTTCGGCCGCTCATTTCACGATCGTTCGACCATGCTTATGCTTTTTTTTTCATGTCTTGTTTTGGTAATGACAAGTGCTGTAGGAAAGAGGAAAGAAATAGCTCTCTGGGATGGAATTTGGTGGGAAAACGAAAGAATGTGTGTGCTTCGCGTCTGGAGAACAAGTTGCTGTTTTGTTTACTAGCTTTACTTAGCTTTTGCATGAACAGAAACTAGAAAGTAATTTAAAAGTAATTGAATTACTCAGTAGAAGTAATTGTAATGTAATGTCATTACTTTTGGGAGCAGTAGTGAGTAATGTAGTTTAATTACTTTTCTGCGATTTTCCGCAAAGTAATTAGTTATGTAATTTAATTCGTTTTCAAAAGTAGTGTTGCCATGTATGGCGGTTATCTACCCTCATTATATCTCCTCCGAAAGGTGCATTCTGCTCGCTCTCCTCAAGCGCTATAAGATTCATTTCAAGCCGTTCATCTTTACAAAAACAGTCGTGCAGAAAAGAAGCTTCCAACCATCTTCACGAGTTTCTTGGAATCTGTGATCTAGACTCAATATTGTGACAGCAGCAGTCGATGGGTGTTGTGAGTGATTGTATGCAGGATGGCGTATATTTGGCAGATCCTAGCTCAGCGCCTGAACAAGGGTTCCAAGTAATGTCTTAAATTCTCTAAGGTGGAGCGATATCAGTCGAAATGACCGCAAGGATTAATCCTACCAGTACATCACACCCTTTCCCTCTTAGGATTACCTAAATAAGGCTTCAATGGCAATTCTACCCTAGCTCTTAAATGTATCTGTACGTACTTTTCAGTCTAATTAAATCGATATTAGTCCTACAACACTGCGTGTGAATATCCTACTAAACAACTCCAGTCTCAGCTAACCCAAGCACTCAGAAGATTAAAAAAAAAAGGAAGCTCCACGCCGAGTGCTTTGCGATGAAGGAAACACAAACTGCGGCCTAAGATCATTTGTTGCTGTATCATATCCGGTTCAGTGCACAAAATCGCATTAGAGACGTATGGGGAGAAAGCCTTAATGCACGATCGCTTCTGGAAACACTCTTTTTCCAATCGCAAATACTTTCGAAGCAGCACAAACCGAAAATTTGCGCGCACTATTATTAGCAGAAAGACGTAGCGATACATTAGTGCAGTTAATGCACGAAGGGAGGGATGGCTCCCTTCTTCTCCTGTGTAACTATGTCCGTTGTGCTGTCAAATGCACCAACAAAAAGAAACGGTCAAAATGATTAATGACCTCAGCGGTTGCCATAGAGCCGTAACCCCTCCTCGCTTCTCTTGACGCGTTCCTGCTTTCCATGGTTGTAGAGAGGAAATGAAACTGCCGGCACATAGCCTGTCGGTTGACAGGAATGCTCTTTCATTTTACCTTCGTTCCTTCGCGCTCAGGTTTCGCAGAGCTAAGCGCAGAATCTGCGCCGCTTCGATGGTTTTTACGGTGCTGTCGGTTTGGCGAGAATATAATCGGTTCTTCATTGCTCTTTCGCGCAGCACTTGCTGTGCTTAGATAGAAGGACGCAGGATAGAAAGATGATGCTTCGGTTGTAACAAGGCCGCGCGTATCACCAGTACCTGGGCTTCTGCGCCTCCTGCAAAAACAGATGTGTAAAAGTAGCTGCTCCCACATAGTTTCCCAATCTTTTTATTTTTCAGTATTTCAAGCCGTAAACATGTCTCCTGGCAAATTAGGATACCTGTTTACAAAGAGAATTAAGATGCACTCTGACGAAATAGTTTACAAGGCACATAAAAAGCAAACAAACAAAGTAAACAGACTCTACCTAAGGCGACATCGTTAATGACTCTCGTCTCCAGCTCCTCTTCCAGATACTCGTTTACGTAAAGTCATGTCCAGAATTGGAGAGGCCGCGCGAATTGACGCAACTGCATGCCAACGTTTTCTCATTTTGCATCGCGTTATAAATAACCATAGGCAACCTGCAATGGAGTTTGCTGAGACATGTGGTGACACCTGGCGGCCGATGAGAGCTGATACTGAGGTGGCGCAGAAGCTGACGCCGTGTGTGTTGCGGCCGCTGTGTTCCTTCTGCGTTCGCGTTTTGTAATCCCAGTGAGTGTGATTTACTCATTTAGTGACTTCAGGGGTCTCGTGCGAGACTTCGACTACTACGGATGTGAACAAGAATAAAAATAAGCGCAGGGGCGGCGAGAAAGACTGCCACAATCGCGAAAGAAACCCAAGCGTACCGCTTGCTGGGAGAACCTGGAGGGAATGATGAGAGAAGGGGATAGTGGCTTTGAGAGAGTAATGTTACTGAAATTCGTTTTGTTATGGGGCCAATGGCGTACAGACGCCAAGGAGCTAAAATAAGACGATTGCTCGTTGAGCGGAAGAAACGCTATAAACTTCTGACTCGGGAGTCGCACGCTGTTTGGGGCACTCTCCTCAGTACGCGCTCCGCGCTGTAAAACCGGTCGTCGTGTGCTAGTATATGCTGTGCAGGATCGAGCGGCATTGTCATTTTAAAGGACGTAACGTCCAGAAAAGCAACAAAGTCGCGCAGCCGCAGCATCTAATTCCAGCCGCGTTTCATCGGAGGTGAATTTAAAAAAAAAGCTCGTGGATCTGTGAACCGGATTTCAAATGCGGTGTCTATTAGAAACCTCAAAATCAAAATATGTTCAAAACTTCCAATTACAGATCTGGATAAGCCTATTTATCAGTAAAATAGTTCTTAAAGTGGTGAAAAAGTCGAAGTGGCGGAGTGTGAAGGCCCGTGACACTGTGTACGCGGAGCATGGAACTTCAATCTATCGTTCCGCGCCAAACATTTCTTGCACCAACTGCTCAAGCTGCTTAAGAGTTTCTTGTTCCAGACGATATACCGTTCCATCATTAGTAGCAACAGTAAAAAATCCTAACTCTAACGACCTCAATTACGGAAGCTTTGCCGTTGAGTACTAGCATTTCCCGCCGGCTTTCTCCAAGCTTGTGGTACGGAGGTATAAAATGCATGCCAGTTGTAGTTGTTGTTAAGAACTTTATTTTTCCACTGAAGTAAGAGGCCCCCTACTCCCCGCCCCCGACACGTAGGCCTATGGGACGGAGGCCGGGGCCTCCGTCACCAAATGCCAGTTTTCGTTGATGACGCACGCTACAACCGCACAGTGCTTGCAATCGCCACGACATCCGCAGCGAGTACAACACCATGCCTCCTGTAACCTCCACGGCAGTGTCTAAAGGTGCACCACGAAGAAACGTGTTCGTCATGGTATTAAACTGTAAAGCTCAACCGCGAGAAAATGTTTATGCTGCTGTAACAAATAGCAAGAGCATAAAAAAAAGAAGAAACGGTGATCAATCTCTTCTCAGGTTCTCTCTGCACTTTCAAGGTTTTAATTCATTTATTCATTTCTTAATTCATCATCACATATCCGACTGCTGCCTTAAGGCAATGAATATTATTAGAAGAAAAAAATCTCCGTCTACTCACGCGGAATTCAAAGTTGTGCGCGCGGGTGTTCCGTCGCGAGCGGCGCACACTTGCACACTTCGCGGTGACGTCGACACCATTCACGTTCTAAACATGACCATTCTCGAGAAGGCGGTGTCCTTTTGCCAGTAGTGGCATTCGGAAGTAGCTCTGAAGGCATTCGATTGCCTTAAAACCGCAAAAAAATGAGAGCCGAAATGCTTCCCGCCGTACAACGGCGAACGCAACCCGATCGCGCCGGCCGCCTGAGATTAGTCCGCGCCGCCGTTGGCGGCGCTGAACGCTGCACTCCACTAGCGCCGCCTGGCCACTGCAGGTTGCCTATAAAAGGCCGTCTAGTAGTGGACTCCCTTGGATCACCCCTAGTCTTTCTGGTCACCATTAAGTGTAGCTGTAAAGTATGCCACTCACATATGCCTTGAAGGCTGAAGACAGTTATTTATTTATGTTCATGTGCCGAAATACTGCCCTATGCCATTTTTATGTGAAGTAAAGTTTGCTGGCGCACGATAAACATCGTTCCAGGTATTCGGTAAAAAGGAGAAAAAAATGTCAACTGGCCGTAAAAGCAAGCGACATACAAGCAGCACATGGACAGCTAAATAAACTGCCCGCCCGCATTCAGTGCATCCAGTTTGCAGCGGATTCGATACAATGGAACATGCAGGCGCTGCTCCAGTAGAATTATGAGAAATTGACTGAACCTTCAATCGTATACGATGCGATGAACTGCGCAGTGAAAGTGCGCTCTCATGCTGGTGGGTTTCCTATTGCCGAATTCTGATGCCGCAGAGTTGTGCTAATGAATTTGAGCTTAACATGTTAAAATGTTGCATACTAAACCCCGAAATTGTGAGAGTAATCATTTACGTTTATAATCGATGAAAGTTCTCTTCTTTCACTACCTTTGCAATGTGGCACACGTTTCATTTAATGTCAGCCCCCCCCCCCCCTTTTTTTTTGCAGTCTGTGGCAGCTTATTTTAATGCCGCCACAATAGGGATATCTATTTTACAGCGTTCTTGTATGCACGTGCCGAAATTTGACGAAAATTACTCTTTTATTGCAATACCAATACCATCTTTCTAATACCACGTTGGTGCAGAGAGTATTGGAGAAATAAGGAAATGAAAAGAAAATAATACCAGCTACAAGAAAAGTTCTACAAGAAAAGAAAAGACGCCAATAAAGCTGGAACTGAACATCACTACAAAGGCAAGCCAAAACTTATGTAGGTTTTCTGTTTCAGTTTATTTACACAGAGGCAGGTGAACAACATGTATACAGGGTCATACACACTTGAGAAAAAGGCACGAGAGCTCTTTAGAACGTCATTGCATCCAACACGACTGCGTTACGATCGAAGCATAGTGACGAATGCAAAGATGGGCCTGGAGGGGGTGCTTCGCGTCATATGCTACTTCGTTTTTGCGTACGGTCATGGCAAACACAGGGTATGTTCAGCGGCTGACACATAGTGGTGCTGCTGACTGGGAGTGCGCTAAAGTTTTTTCCAGCTGATTTAGGAGTGTGCATGTCTGCCAGGTAGTCGGCCTAGCTGCTCTCAGTCGAATCACGATAACCTCCTTCGGCATGTGTGTGTGTCTATGTCCTCGCTTGACGTACTTTTCTACTAAGTCCTGCATGGACCTCTGGGGCCGTGCACAAGGACACATTTTTATTCCTTGCCCGGTATCTATGCGCACGCTCTGATGAAAAGCATGCTTGTTCTTTGTAGGGCCGCTTTATCAGACATTTGTGCAATGCAGCTTTCGGAACAATAATCACTGTCACGACCTCAACGTACCAAACATGCCAGGCGCCAGAGAAATGACGGACACACGGACACAAATCCAACGAAACTGCTCACTCATGCACAAGCCAATGGCAGCTCCGCTAATCGATAACATCTGTTGAAGGAAATCGCCTGATAAACCAGGCCGCTTGCTGAGGCTTATGTAGCCATTCCCCTTTGTAACGAGTGCTCATAAAGCGCCGGGTTAAGCCAAAGGAAAACTTTAAAAGGTAAAAATGTGAAGCTGTATACCAAATATCATCCATCAGTTTACAATGATAATGATGATACAATGTCAGACAGTCGCGAGAAGTGCCCTCAGTCAGCGACCGTTGTAATTCACAGGAGAGGGCGTCACCCCGTGATACAGAAAACTGCTGGCACATGGCACACTAGTCTGTGTATTCTAGGCAAGGTAAGTACCTCCAATCAGCTTGGTCATATACACTCACGTGTTCCCGCTAAAACTGGACGACCTTGTACATACATTTTCTGCATAGTTTCCAGAGCTTTTAATACACCACCCTCCGTGTTCTGTATTTGCGTCGTTATCTCCCCGACTTCGAATCATCTGATTGGTGGAAACGCCATAATGGGAAGCGGTAGCGACACCTAGTTCCGCAGTTTTTCACCAATCAGATGACTCGAGGTCGGGAAGATAGCGACACTGCAATAACGACGCAAACTCGGAATACAGACCGTGGTCTGAACAGTCACTGTCTCGTATTCCTTCTAATAAATCTTGCAGTTTTGCCGCGCCGCTTGCAGCGCATGTGTGCGCTGACCTCGGTCTTGCTTCTGTCGGCACATTGATGCGCCGGGTTGGCGTGCACGTGGCCCTGCGTAAGAATTCGACCCCTATCGCGCCATTTGCCTTGCTATTGCCGCGAAACGTGTACGCTTTGTTAATAGTTTGTGTCACAGGTGTACAGCGAGTAGCAGTCCGATTTCTCTGTTTGGATGATGTACAAGAGTTGAAATTTATTATAGACATTTATGCTACTGGAGCGGTAATGATAGAATAAAATCGCACTTCCTCGTACCGTTATCTGCTTAGTTTTCCCGGTCTCGGTGGCCGTTTTTAGATGAAGGCGAAAAACATGATTTTGTAATGGCTCACGCTGCACGCTCCCCGGCCCAATTTGCAACGCGGGTTGGGCTTGTGCGTGAAGAGTTAGATTCATTTGGAAGCAATGCCAAAAAAAAAAAAAATGAATGCGTCCTATGTGCGCCCTCGCTCAGTTTTACGACGCGAGGTACGAAAAGGCGTCCGTAGTCCTTAATAGGGGCAAGCAGCGGAACTTGGCGGCGGCCGCGTATCACCCGCCCCGCAGTCGCGCCCGACTATCGCAACCCGCGCATGAAGCAGCTGCTGCAAGCGCCGCTTCTTTCGTTGCGACGTTTTTCCGCGGCCAGCAGCCGTGACTATCGTCCAGGACGCGGCGACGCCGCTCGAGGACGCGAACTCCCAGGACACTACTTAGGCAGGACTCAGCACGTCGTGGAACGCGGAGCGCTTTAGCACGCCACTCCTCCGTGACGGCAGGGAGTGAATGTTGTATGCATTGTATTTGTTGCACACGACTAGCCACAGCGAGATGACGATGAGCAGCAAGTGATACAGAGTTCCACAGGATCGGGTTACACAGCGAGTTCATGACACTTGGTTTGGATGCAGCCAATTAGGTGGTAAGTACTAATGCACTTGAGCTGGGAGACTTTTTTTCTCGCAAGTGCTTCAAGTTGCGCCACTCACACTGTTCACACTATTGGGTTTCCCTTGGTTGTGCGACTTTGACGGCGTGATGGCGTACGGGCCGTCTTCCTTTTTGTGTCCTGACAGACACGAAGCTACCGCTTCCTCCAGCTGAGGAAAAGTGACATCTAGTGATCAGTATCCAGGATGTCATTACTAGAACGGTGGACAATACCACGCGTACTGATTGATTGCAAAGACCGGCGGTGACACAGAGTGTATAGTCTGAATACTTGGGACGCCCTGATTGCTCGTAGAAGTTCCCCGCTGATAGGTATAGGCGACAGTGCAATGACGCGGATCATCACATCACCTAAATAGTGTAAAGGGCCACTGGTAAGCAACATGCACCTATCCTGTCCTCTTCCGGCATATGTATACGCTGCGGAGTTCCTTTCTTAATGACCAGGAGGAGGAGGAAAGCTCTGAGAGCTATCATCACACTATATACGCCTATCCCATTTGCGCTTGATCGCACTGCACGCGTTGTCCCATGATCAGGAATCATAGCTTGCTTGTTTTGCCACTGTTTGGGTAATGATATTAAATTAACGACTGCATGTCTTTAAAAAAAATGACCTATAAAACTTTTCGCAAACCGTGAGTCACAGCAGCCTGCTGCGCCGATCACTTGGATCAGCGTAACGAAGTCATGGTTTATGAGTGTACGAATTTGGCTTTAGCCCCATATTGATAAATGAGGAGGCGGCATTATAACCGCCTCGGTGGCTCATTGGTTAAACTGCTCGGCTACTGAATCGGATTTCGCGGCTTTCAACATGGTGGCCGCTGTTGTGCCGGTGGGGTTATCACACAGTAGCCCACCGTCAACAGGGTTGTGCCAGTGGATCCCGCAACTGCCACCAATGTTGTGCCGGTGGGGTTATCACACAGTAGCCCACCGTCAACAGGGTTATGCCAAAGAGTTGGTAATGCAGCGCTCGTCACCCGTTTCGTGAACGAGGGCTGTCAGCTCCCTGGGCGGTAGCGATGAATCCGAGTCGGCGTTGGTGAGATGAAGAAAAGGCTTTATACATTATTTACAGGCATTTAAACAACGACTTCGGCTCTGGGGCCGAATGCTAACATAGCCGTACGCGACTGTTCTCGCGCAGCGACGGCCGGGGAGATTCCGCCGCGTCTGCACTGTCAGGGGGCGAACTGCTCCCGATGGACGCTCGTGACGAACTCACACTCGGAGTCTCGAACGGAAGCACTTGAGACTCCGTTGCCGAGAACCGTTGACGCTCAAAATGGTCCAATCCGACGGCAGCACTTTCGCAGGGCCAATGGGAGAGCTTGCTGCGCTCTCGCTTCAAATATGCCGCGGGGCGAGAAGGGGTTCACCGTCAGGGCCACGGCGCCGTGCTGTCTGGACGTTCAGCTCATGTTGAAACACGTCGCTTCTCTCCCTTTGATACGGCTTGCCTCCAGTGCAGAGAAGTATCCAGAGTTTGTGAAGGAGGCATTCGCCGAAGAAGTTTGGCGTCCGGCTGAATTTCTAGGCGGCTTTGGCCAGGCACAACAGCACCCCCGCCATCAGACAATGCGCCGGGAAGACGAGCTGCTCGCATGTGGCTCGGATGCCGGGCGCGCTCGTTCTCCAGGTTCCTCCAAGCTCACGTACAGTGTCCGGGCGCCAGGTAGCCTCACGTGCCTCGGGTTCCACTCGCCAGGTCAGGATCTCTGCCGACAGCCTTGTTGTCGGGGCACGCCGATCAACTTCGCTCGGGTCGCTCCGATGCCCTTGCCACTCGCCACTGGTAACGGTAGACTTTTCTGCGGCTTGCAAAACTGATCGACAACAGGCAACACCCAACACAAGCAAGTGCCCTCGGTCACCCGTCAAACACCAGACAGAGGCAAATTTCAAAATCAATTAGCTAAATTGTTGTCCCCTTTTTGCTCCCACTACAACAAGGGACAAGTGTATAGGATGGAGTACACAAGGTTCAAACAACAATTTTGCATATTAAAGATACATTAAATAGCAAAGAAGATTAATAATAAGTAATGGAAAAGAGTCTCCTTGAAATCACTTGGGCCGTAAACCACAACTGAGGAAGTAAGGAGGTCATTCAATTTTGCCCCGATCTGTCTACAGCATTACCGTTAGCGACGAAAGGCTCGTCGAAGGTAGCTATGTCTCGAGTGCATGACTCAAAGCATCCGAGTTCGCATTGTGCTGCTCTCTTCCGCAAGCGGCAGAACGCGAAGCAGCTATTCGGGCGGTTTGACTCTCCTACCTCCGCTACAGCTTCGGCTGTCCATTTCTCTACGAGACCTTTCTTTCCACTTTGTGTGTGAAAGAACAGACGAGCAGAAGTTACTCGCTTTGTTGAACGATCTGTCTCGTTCCTTACGCTTTGCGCACCAATCGCGCATTTTTTCAGCACGGGTGCATTTGTGCCGCTGAGGTCGCCGTTTCTTTTCCTTTCGCGATCGTTTGCGTTTTCTCACCTTTCGATGAGAACATTCTTTCATGCACCTGCCTTTCCGCTCTTTTCGGCGGCGGCACTTGAGTTTTTGCTTTCTTTCTTTTTGTGCCAACTCTTTCAAGCTGCCGGTAACCGGAGCGGGTATGGCGACGGCATCGTCGAAGTGCGGTGCCGCGCCTACATCGCGGCCAGCAGCGCATGACTCACTGCCAGTCGCGTCCGAACAAGGACAAGGCTCGCCCACGCCAGCCCCCGAGCTAGGCATATCCTCTGCAGGCTCGCCACTCAAGTTACTCTGATCTGCCGGTGTGCCGCATCGGTCAGCGCTAACCGGCGCACGATCAAGGTCGTCTGATAGCTGGGGCGTTTCGGATCGCGTGAGGTCCATGTTCGCACCGAGGTTGTTTTCGCCAATACAATTGAGCGCGTCAGGACAGGAAGATTTATGGCTCCTGTCATGCTCGCTGTGGACTTCACAAGTGTGATTCTCGACAGCGTCCGCGTCATGGGCCTGCCTTAGCTGTTCAACACTTGTGAGCTGCGCAATTTCCATGAGCGCAACTTCGTTTTCCTGTGTGTCATGATCTACGACGACTCTGACTTCGGAAATCGCCAATTTGTCGCCTCCTAGCCTGACTACATCTCCGCCACGCTGTACAACAGCTGCTTCTGAGTTGTCAGGCGGTTGATTTACTGCCAGTTCCCCACTCTCGATTGGTGGAATCGGATTGCTTACAGCTACGTGAGGCGGCGTGCAGGACGGTGTCACTGCGGATTTCTCGCCGATGGAGTCGGCTCCAACCGTCTCAGCTGCCAGTGGCTCGACCAAGGTAACCCCAGATACTTCTGTTCGAGGTTCGATCGGCTCGCTGCTGCGGTCGCGTTGCTCGGCCGCTTCCCCAAGCTGTGTCTCATTCTCTGGTGCAAGTACAATTTGCTCCGAGACTTCCTGACTGTATAGCCATTCGGTTACATCGGCTTTCAACTGATACGCCAAATCAAAGTACGCCGTGTTACAATGTTTCTCGCTCTCATATCTTTTCCGAAGATCCTGAGGCGTTATCTGATATCGTATCAGCAATGACTCTTTTAGCTCATCGTAATTTTTCAAGCGGTCGCCAACCAATCGCTTGATTTCTTCCGACGCTTCAGCGGAAAGAAGAGCTACCAACTTCTGCGCCCAACTATCTCGCTCGAAACGTTTACTTCGGCAGACATTCTCGAAGTCTGCCAAATACACTGCCATATCCTCGGCGATGAGGAACGGTGGTGGACAGTCTCGCGGTATTGAACCGTTACAATGAATGGCATTAAAAGCTTTAATCTTTTCCACGCTCATTCTATGTGCTGATATCTCCAGCTGCATCAGTTTCCTTACGCGGGCGTCCTCTTTCTCGTGACGTTCCCTACGTTCACGATCCTCTTTCTCGCGACATTACGTCTCCTCCTCTTTCTCGCGACGTTCCTTCTCTTTTCTCTCTTGAATATCATCCCAGGCCTCTGCGGCTTCCTCAACCGTCACGTCTTCTGCCTGCATGATCTCAAGAATTTCCTTTTTTCTTTTTGTTGAGCCCAAATCGATGCCCAACTCCTCACAAATTTGGAGAAGTTCTTTGACCTTGTAACTCTCCATCTTTTACCGGCCTCTTGTTGTTTGCCTTTTTAGAATAGTGTACTATACGTTCGCTACCTCGCTCCTAGCAAGAGATGCGCAAGCCTTTCTCACACTGATTCCCTTCTCAGCATCCCCTGGTTTTCAAAACACTTCCTGTAGGCTTGAAACACGCAAGGTTAACACAATGCTACGCTCAGCCTTTCTCTAAGCTACCCTGTGTGTTAGAGAAGTCTGGCGTTTGAGGGAAACTTCAGGTACTCACCGCGCCGAGGTGCCTGACGCCGGTCGATCCCGCAGCTGCCATCCAATGTTGTGCCGGTGGGGTTATCACACAGTAGCCCACCGTCAACAGGGTTGTGCCAAGGAGTTGGTAATGCAGCGCTCGTCACCCGTTTCGTGAACGAGGGCTGTCAGCTCCCTGGGCGGTAGCGATGAATCCGAGTCGGCGTTGGTGAGATGAAGAAAAGGCTTTATACATTATTTACAGGCATTTAAACAACGACTTCGGCTCTGGGGCCGAAAGCTAACATAGCCGTACGCGACTGTTCTCGCGCAGCGACGGCCGGGGAGATTCCGCCGCGTCCGCACTGTCAGGGGGCGAACTGCTCCCGATGGACGCTAGTGACGAACTCACACTCGGAGTCTCGAACGGAAGCACTTGAGACTCCGTTGCCGAGAACCGTTGACGCTCAAAATGGTCCAATCCGACGGCAGCACGTTCGCAGGGCCAATGGGAGAGCTTGCTGCGCTCTCGCTTCAAATATGCCGCGGGGCGAGAAGGGGTTCACCGTCAGAGCCACGGCGCCGTGCTGTCTGGACGTTCAGCTCATGTTGAAACACGTCGCTTCTCTCCCTTTGGTACGGCTTGCCTCCAGTGCATTGGTGCTTTGCAGAGAAATATCCAGAATTTGTGAAGGAGGCGTTCGCCGAAGAAGTTTGGCGTCCGGCTGAATTTCTAGGCGGCTTTGGCCAGGCACAACACCACTTTTCTATAGAGGCGAAGTACAATGGCGTCCGTGTGCTGCGTGATGTCAGTGCATGTTAAAGAACCCTAGGCAATCAAACTAATTCCGGGATCCTCCACTACACAACACCATACAGCACCTATTCTTTCACCCCGACATTCCCCGATTCCATTGTGGCGCGAGTCAAGTGTCCATCGAGAGGTTTGACAGGTACTGAGCCTTTACGGTTCTATAAATCAATTAACAGTTTATTTATTTAATGTACTGTGCAGGCCTCGAAGTGCATTCGATGAATGGGACAAAATATTATACAGAAATAATTCACCGAAATTCTCGTTTCTTGACCGCTGTCATATAGGTTCGATGATAACTTTCAGTGCCTTCGGAACGTCTGTTGGTTGGTTGGTTGGTTCATAGGAAGGGAAAGGCGCAGTATCTGTCACACTTGCTCTGTGGACACCTGAACCGCGCCGTAAGGGAAGGGATGAAGGTGGGAGTGAAAGTGGATAGAGAGAAAGGGGAGCCGTAGTGGAGGGCTACGGAGTAATTTCGACCACCTGGGGATCTTTAACGAACGTCTGTAAGGAAAGGCTTTCAGATATTGCTGCCTTTTGGTGTACGGCAAATGTTTAACTCAAGTAGAACATTCAAGGGTGCACTTAAGTCTCCTTGCGAGCGCAAATGCGATAGCATTGACAGTTCTGTTCTTAGTTCTGTTATGAGCTCGTTCTGCATTTGGTTACTTTTCAGACGTCCACAACGTTTTTTTTTTCAGCTGGCCTGCTATTTGAATCTGTAATGTTATGTTTTTTTTTTCTTTTTCATGGTTTCTTTTTTATTTTTGTTAACGCATCTCCTTTTCGTTAACGCATCACCTTTATATCTGATTACCATGATAACTAACCTCTCGAATGCTGCGACCTCGTCAGTTGAACCGGGGTCACATTTTGCGGAGAACTTCCGACCTCAATTTGGCACTTCGTTAGCCATATCAAGATTCCGCGTTAAAAACATTTCAAGCCGTTCCACGCTGCCGAAGACGGACATCGTGCGTTGGCTCATGAAACACCACCGTTGGGGGCTAACCTCAATAGTAGCATCGCTGCATGCATTTAGCGACTTGAAATACCTTTTTAGTTTTTGATTATGTTTAGTTATGTATTTGTATGATTTTGTGATAACGTAGTATGCATGAGGTCACGTGGTAGGTGGTCTGTGTCAACGCCGAGGCAAACATATGTTTTGAGCAGTAATGGCAGAAATGAATTGCGCCATCACCTCAAATTCGTTAATATGCTCTCTGGAGCTAATGCTCTGAAATTGAGCCAGCTGTCTGTGCGATTAATTATTAGAAAAACCCTGCTCCGACGTATGAGGCGCCATAGACGTGTAATCCTCGACGGTGGTGGTGGCTACGTCACAAATTCCTGGTAGTGTGCAGAAGTACTAAAGAAATTGTCCAGCGCGAAAAGTTTTAAGCGTAACTCGGATAGTCACCCCTGCTTCTGAAACAGTAGTGGCGAAGGACTACTTCAGGTCTATAACAAGCAGTCAAAGTTGCCATTCAGAAATCGCATGATTCGCACGAACTCTTCTACTTCGATGAAGCATGAGTGACTCCAGTACACACTCCCTCTACTGTGCTGATAGACACGAATGCTGTTTCCCACCGCTATGCCTTCATGAGCGTTCTGACGACCGGTCTCAAGGAGGTGTCAGGGATTGGACAACACCTGATCGCGACGCACATCGGTAGCCAGGACAGCTTCATCGACGGTTGCTTGGGTGTTCCTCGCTTTGAAAAACCGGCGACTACCACGAAGAGATGAACGGCACCTGCTTTGAAGGTTTTCGGAATAAATTACCATAAGATAGTGTTACTGCCATGGACAATGCCTCCTACAGCTGCGACGGAAAAAAGGTTAGCACAACTGACTTGTGTCTGGAGCAGAAAAATCGCGCTACGCGGCGCTTTTGTTGCAGCACTCTCCGATAGTGAGGATTCTAGGTAAGGTGTGTGCATTCCATTTTGTGAAGGCGGGGGGGGGCGGAAGAAATCAGCACGACTGAAAGCTTGCATATGAATTGGTAGCTTGTGAGATGCTTATCGGTAGAATCATGCGCCAAGGTTGCAGCGCAGGTTATTCGATTTCTTATCGTTTTGACCTGGTGTAGCAAGCAGTGGTACTTTCTTTATTGCAGCATCCCTCCAATGCCCACAAATTCCTGGACTTGAGCTTTTTCTGTCCTCTGAAGCTGCTTTTGTTAGTGCATATCTTTCGGCATGCTTTAAAAGGAAAACTGCATACAGATACCGCTGCTTTCAGCGACAATACATAAAAAAAAGGAATCTTCATGTGCGTTGCCACGACGGCGAATGATTCTGCCGATAAGGGCTGCTCGAGCTTTATTGTAAGCTGCAGTCTTTTGGATGGGGAGCCATCGGAGTGGGTTGCTTATTGCCGGCCACCATTTATGTAGTAAATAGAACGTGCTTAGCACTATCCCGATAGGCGCATATGGCAACAATAGCGCCGCATATTGCAATTTTTCTGCTCCGGTAGCTGGTCACTTGTGCTAATCGTTTTTGGTTGCAGCTGTACAATAGCGGTTAGTTGAATCTGTGGCTCGTCAACCTTGTGGCATTTGTTAAGGCGCAAATCAGGATGTATCATGTTGATAGTGTAGCACAAAGGACTACGTATATTACGATGAGGATCCCACTCTACCCCTGCGAGTTCAGTTCAATCGAACTCATATGGGGCGAAGCGGAGCAGGACGTGGAAGACGGAAATGCAATGTTTAAGCTCGCAGATGTAGACCTTCTTTTGAGCGAAGAAGCTGCCGAAGTAACTGCAGAGTACTGAGCGAGCGCTGTCAAGCATGCAGCAAGCACCGAAGTAAATGTCATCCGTGGCAGCAGCGGGAGTGCACATGTTCAGCCCATCAGCATCTGTCTGGGTGAAGGCTACATAGACTCTGAAAATGACGTTTCTGGTGTTGATCCCCATAAAAACGGTGTGAGGCTGTCAGCTATGAATCAGTGCCTCAAAATAGTACTGCAGTTTCATGGTCCCAGGGATGACTCTGCTGCCGCTACAGAAATCCTATTTCAGTTTTTCATCCCTATCTCATGTGCTGCGTTTATATCAAAGATTTGTGTGTTGCATAGCAGGCTCAGCCCGCAAGAATATGTGCATCAGTGTTTCAAATTCCTGATCTCGCCTTTATTTGATTAACTGAATGTGCATGCCGAGTAGATGTGATGTAAAAATAGAACTCTTGCTATGGGAATAAGGTTAATGAAATGTGAGGAATACAGACGAGCACTGTAGCAAAATAGCATGCGATCCTTATGTGTCGGACACGTTTCAATCACTTGTAATTCATGGTTATTGACTTGCCATCCCGGCACAGGGGCAGGACATTTGTTTTTGCAGATCATGGTTTCAGATGTGACCCTTGTCATCGTAACTGTACCAGTCGCAGTGGAATGTCCAATAATCCTCGTGAATAGCAAAGGCTAGAATGGATAAAGGTAAATTTTCTTTCTACTGAAACCCCTCTTGGAGACACAGTTCTGCTTCAGGATGATATATCTCCTCAGAATATGGCATCTTCTCATTTTTGTGCGCTGGGCAAACACTTCACGCATTAATCGCGTAATGCAATTGCTGTCCTGCTCGCAGTGAACAACCTGGCAGTGTTAATGCATTCTCTATCAGAATTCACAGTACATGCGTCAATTATCAAAACGATGTAAATAGAACGAAGTGTCTCAGCAGTTGATGTCTGTGATGTATGAGACGGGTACGCTTGCTTCCCCGTGACGAATCGGAATCATTTGAGCGCAGCCAGGAGAATTGACCGAAATTCGAATGAATAATCCGAATGAATATTCATAGAAACGAAATGATCAAATTACTTCACAAAGCGCGCATGATAATAATAGTTGCAGAGTGGAAAAAGAACACACAAATATATTCATACAG